>NC_139685.1:42630598-43138997 GCF_964106915.1 Podarcis gaigeae
ACTGTCACACTGCAGTTAAAATTACAATAATTCTTTTAATGACAGGATAGCTATCAGCCCCCTCCAACACTGCTAATGACTACGAGTTGCTACTCTTGTACTACATGCAATACCCCTTGGGCCCATATAGCATTCAGCAGCAGCAAAAGACTTTGCAAGTGCCCCAATTATGATAAACTTTGTTTTCAGATATAATTTGCCATTCACCACTGTTGAAGAATGCAGCTCGTGAAGTGATGCTTCTTCAGGCTCCTTTTACCAAAGGAAAATGGGAAAATGGTGGTGGAGGAAAGCAGTCTTCTATTTAAATGAGTAAGAAATAGAGTAGAGATGAGCTCTCCACTTAATCATTTCAGTTCATATGTTCTTTAGTGTTCAAACTGGGTGAAATCACAACAGTTACAGACACTGTAAGCCATGGATGGGAAACCTGAGGCTGTCTTGATGCTGCTGGATGTCAACTCACATACAGTGTTCTGGGCCCTGGAAATCTTGCTGGTATTCCTGGATGGGAGTGATGAGAATATGTACATTATCCCAAAAAAGTTTGATAGAGGCTGGTTCTCAAATGAAATATCCCACTTTTCCTTTGGACGTCCCTATTTTCATCAGAGAACTGTTGGAAGGTATGGTAGGACATCCCTATTTTTTAATCGGAGAAATGTTGGAGGTATGTTTTCATGAGAACCATGAATTTTCCTTGGTTGGATATAGATCCTGGGCCACCACAGACAAATGGATACAGCCGTTTAAAATACCATTTTCTTTCCCATTTTGATGAATTGGATCAGGATTATACAGCAGTTTTTCCCGGGGAAGGTGGTGGGACCAAAAAACCCCCCACCCCACTTTCAGACCCGTGCCTAGCAATCACAGACCTGTGCTTAGAATCATGGTACAAATAGAAGTGTGGATGAGCCCTCAGTTGTACAATTAGTCTGCGGCAAAAATAAATAAACTGTCCTTATGTGGTTCTTCTGTGCTTATGTGGTCAATGTAATTCAAGACCAGATGGCTTTTGCAATTTAAGTGTCATGAAGAGAAAGGACTTTGGGTGGCTTTTAAACTTTCACATCCAACTCGCCTACATGTCGTACATTCTGTTCTTGTGATTCTACAGTATTTTTTTACACTTTTCTCAGAAGCGTTCTTTACAGCCTTTCCCCCCTTTATTGCTTTGCTGCTGCTGCTTGACTGCTTTTAAGCAGGGCTCCTAATTGAATCTGGTTCCTAAATCAACAGCAAAGGCTCATAGTCTAAGCTGGAAAACATTCCTTAGGGGTAAATATTGGATGAAGGTAAGTGAATCACCAGAAGCAAATATTTGTATTAATACCAATGTGGGTGGCCTAATACACATCACTGAAGTTGCCTCATGGGGTACTAATATTTTTAGGGGTGCTATAGGAGCAGCATGCGATCTCTTCTTAGGTGTAACACTAGGAACTCTTGCAATGTCCCACAGAATGGTAGAAGACAGCTTTGGAAATGTGCAGTACAACACTGCTGCTTAAAGTGACCAAAAATTCCAAATTGGTACCGCAGTATGTCTAAATATTATTTATTTAAAATGAGACTAGGTAACTTCAGACCCAGGGGCTGAATGTGGCCTTCCAGGCCTCTGTATCTGATCAGTAGTGTTCCCAAGCCACACTTCTCACTGGTCCTGCCTCACACATCAAATATTTTTGCCTGGCTGGAATGTGTCCTTGAACTCTGCTTGTCTGGATGGAGGACAGAAATACAGAGGTGCATATACAGCCTTGTGCAAATTAATTGAAACAAACAATGAATTTAGTAGTTTATTGTACAAAACTAACATGTACATGTACAAAACTCACATATACGTACATCAGTAATGGATATGACCTCCGCTATTTTTAAGTAGCATTTGAACATGGTTTGGCATGGAGTCTACTAGTTTCAAACATTCACTGTTGATTTTTGGATCCCTGTGCCACACTTGAATCAGCGCCTGAATGAGCTTCTCCATAGTTGTATAGTCTACAGCACAGTGGCAACTTTTGCATGTAGCCCACAAATTCTTTTCTCCACTGGTCTTTCGTCCATGCCCATTTATACCGCTTTTATTTCATTTTTTTGGTTAAAAGCTGTTTATTGACAGGTCTTCTGGCTTTTCATCTGACGGCAATAAGGAGCCTGCAAACTGTAGAGGAACTGATTTGGATTCCTTTCTCCTTCAAATCTGTATTCAATGTGTCCTCGTCTTGCGGGGATCCTTTTTGCTTTGTCAAAGCAAGAAAGCGTCATCTCTAGGAGTGGTTTTCTTCTTACGACCACACTTTCCTTTACGTTTAGGAGAAACCCATCCGGTTTCCTGCTTCAGCTTGGTAACATGGCTGAGAGTTGCTAAACTCACACCAACCACTGAAGCAATCTCTCGATACGTCTTAGCTGTGTATTCGTGCAGAGTTACAATCTTCATACATTTCCTAGGTGTCACATCCATCTTGAACGGTGGTCGAATGAAAAGCTGATGAAATACTGTAACTGCTGATGTAAGGATTGCATCATACACTACGGCGGTCAGACAGTATTCTACAATCTGATGCAATACAGTAGCTGCTGACATAACGATTGCATCATTAAAAGATAAAAAATGATGAAACTGACTTTTTGTGTTTGCTTTGAGTACAGAATTACAAGTAAGATAAAAAACACGTTTTGTTTCAATTAATTCACACAAGGGTGTAGAAATTAGCCTAGTGCACAAGGGTAAAATTTTGCACAAAGCACGAATGGAAGCAAAACTTGGTAACAGTGGGTTTGTGGTTTGTTTGGAGTGAGACAAACCACAAACCTGGGTTCACATGTAATTAGTCAAAGCCTGATTTATGCCCTGGTAGCATAGCAGGGATGTGGGTGGCGCTGTGGTATAAACCACAAAGCCTAGGGCTTGCCGATCAGAAGGTCGGCAGTTCAAATCCCCGTGATGGGGTGAGCTCCCGTTGCTCGGTCCCAGCTCCTGCCCACCGAGCAGTTCAAAAGCACATCAAGTGCAAGTAGATAAATAGGTACCGCTCCGGCAGGAAGGTAAACAGTGTTTCGTGCGCTGCTCTGGTTCGCCAGAAGCCGCTTAGTCATGCTGGCCACATGACCCGGAAGCTGTCTGCGGACAAATGCCAGCTCCCTCAGCCTATAGAGCGAGATGAGTGTGCAACCCCAGAGTCGTCTGCGACTGGACCTAACAGTCAGGGGTACCTTTACCTTTACCTTTAGCATGGCAGTAGCAGAACTGATGAAGGAATGACTTTCTAAATGTGCAAATTGAGTATGTGAAATTGCCTTACACTGAATCAGATGTTTGGTTTTTCTGGCCCAGAACTTGTCTGTCTAACAGGCAACAGTAGTCCAGGACCTGGAGGTCTCTGACGTTCAGCTGAAGGAATCTTCTGCACTTGGTGGATGTGCTCTACAACTGCACTACTGTCCCCTATTGGTACTATTGGTACTAAAGAGATAGAACACCAACTATAGCAAGCAGAGACATATACACTGGTGCAGTTATGTCAAGATCTGTGAGACTAAAGTATTGTCAGCGGCACTTCCATGGGCCAAGAGTGTGCAAAGTAGACAGGTGCATGTAATTCTATTATTGGGCCATTTATGCACTGCTAGCTTTTCAAGAGGGTTCACTGCATCTCTGTAACACTTTCGCCCATTGAATAAATAAATAAATGCAGCTGCCCTGTGGTGGCACTGTTGATAATGTCACTTTGTTATCTTGGATGTGGCTTAAAATAAACGGCTGCCTGGATTTTTCAACAGAGCATCAAGGGAAGCAGTGGCTTTGCACCTCCTATAAATAAAAGCAGCTCTGTCTCAGGAGTGAGGACTGCCAAGAAACACAACATGCACCTCCCTCCTCACACTAGATATGGGGACCAAGGACCGACTTTGTGCAAACACAAAGTAGCTTGCAATGATGTTGAACCCCCTGCCAGAGGGACTATACGTGCTCTTGATTTTGAATAATGATTTCAAATGGATTTGAACCATGATCCCAATCACACTTACTGGAGGAAGACATGTTGAATAAATGGGACTTTCTTTTAAATGTGTTCCGACTTATTCACAACTTGTGCTGGCATTACTATTTTAATTTCCTGTTTATGCATGATGACACCATGCACATGTGCCATAGGCCTCAAAAGGCAACAGTGGGAATGAAGCTATTTTTCTAGAAGAGTGCCAATGTTGTCTATCACACATTTCACACAATTTTTCACACAGTATTTTCAATCCATCATAGCCAAGGGGTTTTGTTTTGGTCAATGCTTGTCGCATGTTTTTCTGTGATCTAAGATATCATCAAGAGGTTGAAAACTCACCCAGGCATGATGATGATGCAGGATAAGCTACCAGAGACAGACATTCAATTAAATAACCATCATTCATTATGCTCTCATTCTCAGGGTTGTCCAATGAAGCTGAATGTTGGGTGACTCAGTAAAGACAAAGGAAAGTACTTCAAATAGCACGTAGTTAAACTACGGAATAATTTGCTCCCTTGGGATAGCATAATGACCACTAACTTGGATGGCTTTAAAAGAGGATGAGACAAATTCATGGAAGAGAAAGCTATCAGTGGATACGATCCACAATATACGTAGCTGTGTTACACCTCCACTGTCAAAAGAAGTATGTTTCTGAATACCAGACCCTGGGAATCAGAAGGTGGGAGAATGCAGTTTGCGCTCAAGTCCAGCTTGCAACCTTCCCATGGGCATCTGCTTGGCCACTCTGAGAACAGGATGTAGGGCTATATTTGTCTTCTATTTGATCCAGCAGGTTTCTTCTTGTTCCAAGGACTAAAGGCTCCATACAATTCTGCCACCACGGGGAACCTGCTACAAATAACTTCCATATGACTGAGGTGATGGAGAACAGCTGGAATTCACATGGTTGCTCCAAAATGCAGGGAAAATCTCCACCCTGGCACCAAAAGCCCTGAGGACTGTGCCAAATGGTGTGGTTTATTGATTTCAAATGTTAAAACTGCTGCACAAAATACCACCATGTTGATTTAATCAGTGAATTGCTGCTTTCAGCCTTAACACGACACAAAATTAATAATTTGTAAAACTAAACAAAGAGGGCTTTAAAAAACCCTACTAATGCAAATTAAGCAGGCAGACAGATAAAAAAAAATGTGATTTCTAAAGCAGTGCACTGTTTTCTCTCTACTTTAGCTCTAAACACATGCGACTTGGTAGCCACAAGTTAGAAGTCATTAGTCTCTTGCAATTGCAAATGGCAAGTGAAACAGCCTTAGCAGGGCCAGCCCACTCATGAAGCGGAGTGAAGCAGCCATCTCAGTTGGCGGAAGCCCCCGAGGTGGTGCCCCTGTGAGTGGCTTGCCACTTCTGCCTCCTATTTCTGGAGAAATTTCACAGAGCACAAGAGATTTCACTAGATTTCAGCAAGATCATAAATTGGCACTGATGCCTGTGCTGCGTCTCCCCCAGCAGCAGAAGTTGCATGGCAAGAGATGTGGCAGCAGTGCCAGTGGTGATGGTAGCACAGCAGATGGCATGTAAGAGCAGGGTTCCACTTCCCATCTCACCTCATGCAGTGAAACAGGACGCACCTCTTATGTCCCTTAGTACATCAGTGGGTTGCATATTCTTGAATCCATGGCTATTATCACCATCACCATTGCTGTTGCTAAATCAGTTTGTGAAGAAAGTGCCAAAAATACATTGTACAAAAATCTAATATATATTTTAGGAAAGTTGTTGACCTGTTTGTTTGGCATTTGGAAACCTTTTAAGATACTGTAACTAGACTTTTCATGATGGTTCCTGAGATCAAGGAACAGGTTTTCTTGTGATTGGATGCAACCGGACACTGTTTTAAAACAAGATGGCAGAATAAACCTTTCAAAACTGCCCTGATTTTAAAACTGCACTCATTTTGTTTGTTTGTTTCCTAGAATTCCCAAGCAATATTTATAGGAAGCTATCAGTTAAATAGGTGTGGCCTTTAAGCATGCAGTGTGAAGTCAATGAAGTCAAACTCTAGATGCATTTTGACTGCAACCCAACACCTACTTAACTGAGACTAAATCCCACTGAACTTACTTATTTTGATGTATTCTTAATCTTTGTTGGAAGCCCAGAGTGGCTGGGGAAACCCAGCCAGATGGGCCGGGTACAAATAATAAATTATTATAATATTATTATTATTACTTCTGAACAGACATGAGCAGGATTGAATTGTACTTCATATACGTCTACATAAGTATGGCCCACTAATGCCTGAGCACTCTGAAAGTTATGCTTTCCCTTTGTTAGCCCCTTTCATCACTCCAAAAATAAAACTATGCTCCTTACCTTGGAGAAATGAGAAGAGAAGGCCATCACAAGCAAGAGAAGGCCATCACAAGCAAGAGGAAACCACTTTTTCTCCATGGATATTTATCGTTGTTAGTTAGAAACTTAATGTTATTATGAAGGGAGAAGCAGCAGAAATAAATGACAGTAGGCTAGCAGTGTCAGATATTTGGGGAATGACTGTGTGTGTGTGTGAAAAGGCCCTTAGATACCTGCCTAATGAGACAGGTGGCAGAAAGCCAGGCCAAAGTTACACTTACAGCTCTCGTGAAAACTCCTAAGTGCATTGCAAAGAAAGTGCTCCAACTCAGCCGGATCCCGTGGTTCAGTCTGAGAGTTGAAAGGGTATGGAAGAGGAGCCTTCACCTGTTACAAGGAGGACAGCCCTGGCTGACTTCATCTCATATGCATGGCGCATAGTTGCAGTCTAACTTTATGACTTTTAATGACTCCGGAACACCTCATCACTTGTGAAGGAATACGCTGGAGTTTGCCTTCACTCAGCTTGACAAGGTGATGGGGAGTTATACATTGCCCTCCCCTTTTCCCACTCTTACATGAAAACACTTGTCAGTTCTATCAAATTTGGTAAGACAAGTACCCATGACACCTTGGGGAGAAATGTAACTCAGTTGACACCCAATGCATACGCACACAGCACATGCAGCAACATATATATATATATATATATATATATATATATATATATGCATTTCCCCATTTCCAGGGTGTTCTCCTGCAGTGGAGCATATTAGATGATTAAAAGTACCACAGACCTTTCTCAAAGCAATGAAGGACAATTGCCTATAGCACTGATGTACAACTTTTTAAAATATCGTGGCTCTTTAGGAAATGGTAGCAAAAAATAACTATATGCCAGGTAGCTGAGTTTATTTTTTTTAAGTCTTTTAAAAACACTACCTTTAAAAATAATTGTAGGAATTCTAATTAGTTTACAATGATCCAGCTTTTAAAAATGGCCTAACAAAATTACTGTTGCTGTGTGTCCAGTACTCGGGGACCAGGGCCCTGTAACTTGCCAGTGCGGGATCCAGATTTATATCTCCTCCTCAGCAGTGAGGCTCACTATTGATTTGATTTTTTATATTTCTATGCTGCTTTTTATTCAAATGAATCCCAAAGCAGATTACAAACAATAACATGATAGAACATAATAGAACATCACAAATACAGCATAAAACATATTGAATAATTAACAATCAGTGAAACAATTACAGTCTTTAAACACTGTTAACAAAGCAGCCACTAAACAATAAGCTAAACATGACAGTTAAAGCAAAAGTCATATCATGTGATTAACAAATCAATTTGCAATCTATAAAACAATATTAACAGCATTAACAAAATAGAAACCCAAAAATAAACTAAGCACTTTTAAGTTCATACACAAACTCTCTCCACACCCCATGCCTTATAACCTTCACTCTATTCAGCTTATTGAAATACACATCCACATAATGCTCATTACAGCAGCTCCCTTCTGAAGGTACCTCTGGCTGGAGGTGCGGCAGCAAAGATGGAACCAACCAGCCGCTGATGGCAAACAGAGTCTCCCTCTCCTCACAGTTCTTCCTCTGGAAACATCTCCCTTATGAAGGCTCCTAGGGCTGGACGGTGGAGCAAGGCAGGTAGAAAAAGCCATTACCTCACGCTATGTAGCCCAAGGCTACATAGGCCTGAATTGCAGGACACAATCTGTTCACAAACTTGAACACTTTTATGAAGAAGAAAATATCCCAGTAGCTAAAGAGTGCTGTTTATGGATGAAGAATTCATTGGGATTGGCAATAGGCCTGGTGGCTTAGAAGTGGACTTTGGAGCTCCCACAACATCCAGCACAAACACACTTTTAAAGAAAAGTGTCTGTAGGGTACATATGTACAGGATATGCATCGGTCTGATTTAGAAGCTATTGAATTCTTTTACAAGATGCCGTTTCAGGCCAGTGTTGTAGACACAGTATGTTGGTATCGTAAGTCTGAATTTGGGCCAGAACATCAGCATGCATCCTCCCATGCCTTCTCCCCATCCGCAAAAGTTCAGTGTTCGAAAGCACCCACTCCTGAGAAATGGCTGTTCTGTTGGCATCTCTGAAGAATCTGGGCTGGCCAAGTTCCTGCTACCAGTTTATCAAGGGAAAGGGGATTCAAGATATCACAATGTGAAGGTGTTTTTAGAAAAAGAAAAAAAGATAGAAATGAAAGTCACCATTGCTTTTGTTGGTGTTGCAATAGCCGATGATGTGAGCCCATTATAGTAAACAATGGACACACTTTGTCACCACAATTTGCAGAGGGGGGGGGGGGCGAGCTGAAAATGGTGTCACTTGAATCTTTCTGTTCCACTTCCTGCGCAATGTTGTCAGCCTTCAGGGCACTGTGAATTCCGACACAGGCCATGGCTATATTAGAGGTGAGGAGCCACCCCCACCTCACCCAGCATCTAGACTAGTTGTGGTCCCCATCTGCACTATACATTTAAAGCTCTATGATATCACTTTAGTCATAACTTCCCCCAAAGGATCCTGGGAACCGGAGTTGGCTAAGGATGCTGAGAAATGTTAGGAGATCCCTGTTCCCCTCACAGAGTTACTATTCCAAGAGGGATTGGTTGTTAAACCACTCAGGGAAAGTGAATAGGGTGTGAGGGGAATACAGGGAGCCATGACTAGAGTGGTGAATTAGCGCTTTAAATGTATGGTGCAAATGTGGCCCACACCTAAGCTAGATGTTGGGTGACTCTTAATCTCTTACTATAGACAGGAGGAGTTTTCACCATGCTGTGTATATGATGTACATGCTTCCTATCTTTTGGCTTTTTAAAAAAAGGCCCATTACAAAATATAAACAGGAGCTCCAAGAACCTCACAAAATGTAGCTATTTCCAGCCACTTTCCCTTAGTAACATCCTGTCATTCCCTTTAGTTTTGTTCTGCCAGAGGGACCACCATGTTCTTATTTATAAATGAGCGGTGCCTGCTTGCCAACACAAGTCCATAACAATCAGTCTTCATGCTGTCTGGTTTTAGGGTAGCACCTGAGAATCCAATAGCTCAGCAAAACTTTCCTGGGAACTGGCATTGCAGCAAGTTGCATGTGTGTGTGTCCCACTTCTTTCCCTCAGTCCTAGCACTCTTTCTTTTTCATCTCCAGAGTAACTGCAATCAAACAAGCAGTTTTATATGCCTCGGAGATGCCTTTTTGTGAACACACAAACAAACACACATGGATAGATACCCACCTGCTTGCCTTCCCCTCCTGTGCAATGATGAATACTTTAAATACTTTTAAAGTGCTAAGTACATAGAGTGGGATTAAACCACATAGCTATTACTGTCTCCTAATTTTTCTTGGATGGGCAGTTCAGCTAAACACCAGGATTCTCTGACTAAATATTTGTAATATCTAGTAAAGATTAAATATACTGCAAAAGGGCAACAGTTCAGTTTTCCTTCGTTTCTCTGTGAAAGTGGATTGTTTCCCGTTCGTGATTTGCTCTGCTGCCAATTTTTTGGTGGCCAGAACTTATCTGTTTGGAAAATGAAGGAAGGACAAAGTAATTTAGGCCACAGAAAGAAAATGTTTCCGTGGTGTGACTCGGATTTCCACTCCTGGCTGTATAAGATTTCTCTTAACTGGAAATAAAAGAGAGAAAGCCAGCCAAAACTCCATCTATTATATATTTTGGAAACTTGGTTGTTTGTTCCCCGTTTTGTATGATGGCTCCTGAGATGAAGGAGCAGGTTCTCATCTATGCTTGGAGCAGGTTTTCATTTATGTATAGATGCAATTGAATGCTATTTTGGATCCAGATGTCAAATTGGACATTTCAGATTGCACTGATTTTAGCCACATTTCAAAACTGCACTGATTTGGAGGCTTCTTAGTAACCCAAGGAATGAGGCTGCTGGTACTTTATATAATGTGAAAAGAGAATGAACCTATTTTGTTATGTTTTACATTTTCAAAAATGATAAAAACCAGGAAATACAACAAACAGTCTTGAGGACCTTAAAATCTAACAAATTTATTACGACATAAACCTTTTGTGAACTACAGTCTACTTCATCAGAACATTCAAGGGTTATCCTGCATTGCAAACCTCTAATTCAGGAGAACATTTCATGCCTTTGATGAAGTGGGCTGAATTCCTTCCTGATCCTGACACCATGTTGAGCAGCAACCTCCTCCTGAACCTCACAGGTGAGGAATGCACATCTTACACAATGGGGTTAGGCATGGAGAGTATTCATTTACACTACATTTAAAGCACTCGTAACAGTCATGGCTTGCCACAAGAATCCTAGGAACTATTGTCGGCTAAAGGTGCTGGGAATTGTGAGGGGTCTCCTAGTCATTCTTCAGTGTCCTTTAAACTGCAGGATTCTTTGGGGGCAAGCCATGACTGCTTAAAATGGTATAAGAGAACTTTAAATGTATGGTGTGGATGTTGCCTAAATAAATGAAGCAATTTCTATTGATGTGGGACTCTGGAGGCAATATGGAATATGGAACCCAAGAAACTTGGGCCCCCTGTGGATAGAAAGTTAGGTGCATTTCCATTTCATATTTGAAATCACATACAACTTTCTCAATGCCAGATTTCTGCTTAGTAGTATTTCAAGCGAGTCTAACTTTTTTTGGGATTTGCACCCACTTACTGTCAGTGAGTGAAGCCAGACTTCTTTTTTCCTGTCTCTGGAAGAGATGAAAAACATAACTTTCTGGTTTTCATATGCAGCTAAATATTGTTCTTTTTGGCATTTGGACTCGCGTCTTAACCATTTTGATACATATTTCCCCAAAACATTACCTAAGCTTTCAAAGTAAAGGAGAGAGGATAAAAAACACCACACAACCACGCTGAACAGTATAAACAAAACACTTTACACAACAAGTAAATATAAGTGGTTTGTTTCAAGAGCAAAGCTGGGCAGATGGAGAAGAAAGGTAGGCTTGCTTTTAATTAGCATTTTGCTCCAAGCGATGGCTTTGGTAAGAAGAGGCCCCTTTATGGTGGCATATTGTTTCAATGAGAATATGGAAAGGATTCTGTTGTTTTCGGGAAGAAACTGATGTCATGCCTGGTGGAACTGGAGATCTGTGTTTGTATGGTTCTCTTATATTTTGGGAGACTTTTTTACACAATACTTTTAGCAGACAGGCAGCACATTTTGATCTGGGTTCCTTATGGGTGTTCATTTTCCTGCAAAGTGCTGGAATAATTAACTCCTTCAATGATTTAGTCATTGCTCCCCGCCCCCCTTTATGTTTCTAACATACAAACTTCTGATATATTTCATTGTGACCACTTAAGTAGGACAGTTTACAACTTGTGTTAGCTGCTCTGTGTGGTGTTAATTTGCGAAGAGGAGACTTTCCCTTTTTATAACTGAATCTGTTACAAACAACAAAGCACAGGCAGCCCTGATTTCAGATTCCATTCCATCCATTTCTTGTTGCAACAGGTGGGCCAATGGATTATAAATTGAGGTAGTGTTTTCATCTTGTATTTTTATGCTGTGAACCACCCAGAGATCTACAGATGAAGAGCAGTATATAAATTTAATTAATGATGATGATGATGATGCTCTCTGGGTGACTGTCGGTCAGGTGCCATTTCTCAGCCTAACCTACCTCAGGTTGTGGTGACGATAACATGGGGCAGGGTCTGAAATGTAAGAAAGAAATGAAATTAATCCTATCCTGTCATTTCACTGCATATTTTCCACTCATGATTAGCATAACTGTGGTATGTCCATCTTTCTTTTTAAAAAAAACTCTAATCCATAAAGAAAAACAGAACAACAAAAATGGCACAATTGTGGAGGTTGACAGTTAATGCACAGCATCTTATAAAGCAGAAGTTATAAAACTGAAACTCCTATACCTTTCATCTTTCCTTCTATTAAGATCTTCAGCTGTACCATGCTGTGACTTTCTAAAAGTAAAAACTCTGCTTTAAAAGCCTCTGCAATTAAAGTCCACATTTCTTACTCTTTTCAGTGTATCTAGGGATTTAATTACAACTCTGCAGTTTGAGAGGACTGGAGCCTCATATCTTCTTGTGTGGACTCCTTGCACTTGTCTTTTGTGATTTATTTTGCTTTTATAGTTGCTATTTTATCCTATGCAGTGATTAATAATAATAACCCAGAATAACCCTGGGCAGAATGGGAGAGAGGCTGTCCTTTTTTAGACACCATTTGAGATCACAAACAACAACGAGCAACACATGATGCAATTAGTTTGTTTTTATTGCATTCTTTCATAGTATTTTGGATTAACGCCTGTTTGGTTTAATGACACAATCCTAGGAAATATTGTATAGCCTCATCACAAAAGATCGTTTATTTAGAATAATCCAATGAACAACTACCGGGGTTCTAGATTTGCCCTTACTCAAATTTCAACAGGGCTGGCCCTACCACTGGGTAAAGTGAGACAGCTGCCTCGGGTGTAGATGTTGGAGTATTGAGGAATGGCAGTCTGGTGTTGGAGAACAGAACTATATCTGCAGTATGGCCTGCCCTGTGCCCCCTAGATTAACCTGTTTCCCTCAGATACAGTGGAGGAAGCTGCCGTGTCAACCAGTGTTGGGGTATGAGTCAACTGCCAGTCTAGTTTACTAATGATGTTGGCTTCTTCACTGGTCTTTACTTCCACTAAATCACACTACTGTATAACAAAAGTGTCTAATGAAAAACACTGAGCAAAGTTTATGAAGCTTCCTGATTGCTTATTAGTCTTATTTTAGACAGCATTTCAGATAAAAGCAAGATGAGTATGGGGAAGGATATGGGATTACACCTCTGGCTCCAGTCCCTCGGTCTTCAGGTGTTGGTCCGGAGTCTGTAAAGAGTCTTAAAAGGTAAAGGGTAAAGGGACCCCTGGCCATTAGGTCCAGTCGTGGCTGACTCTGGGGTTGCAGCACTCATCTCGCTTTATTGGCCGAGGGAGCCGGCATACAGCTTCTGGGTCATGTGGCCAGCATGACCAAGCCACTTCTGGTGAACCAGAGCAGCGCACGGAAACGCCGTTTACCTTCCCACCGGAGCAGTACCTATGTATCTACTTGCACTTTGACGTGCTTTCGAACTGCCAGGTTGGCAGGAACAGGGACCGAGAAACGGGAGCTCACCCCGTCACGTGGATTTGAACCCCCAACCTTCTGATCGGCAAGTCCTAGGCTCTGTGGTTTAACCCACAACGCCACCTGCGTCCCTTTTGTAAAGAGTCTTACATGCATACAAATTGTAAGACACGTTTGCCACTTTTCCCCATTGGTTTTACCTAACTGTCATCTGAATAGGGCTATTGTGTTTGTTTGAATGGGCAAGCACTTGTTGGTACCTTGATTAATGCGCAAACATTACAAAACCTTTTTATTGACAAAATAGGAGTCACAGCCATCCTATAGGGATGCCTATCATAACATCTAACTGGATGGAAAGAAAGGGTCCTTGGCTACCTCCAAATCTAACTGGACACAATTCTAAATATATAGCTTTCGTGCCACTATTATCTGTGTGGGTCTAGGCAAATTAGTAAGTTAATTATGATGCAATGTTGCATGTGCTATGCTTGATATAAGGCTATTGAGAATTGGTATTTGCCCTATATTTTAAAAACACCCCCAAAGTTGCAGATAGCCAGCAGTAAGTCTTTTGGATGATCCACCAGCTATGGAATCTTCATGAATTATCTCAATGAACAAGCATGTCTAGCAGCCTGAGACGTGTTTGTGTGGCTTACTGCTTTTCCTTACCAGCGCTCCAACGCAGATCGTACCTTCCCTGGCTGCCATGACTTAACTTGCAAGTCCCCATTTTTGTAGAACTAAAAACTACCTTGAAAGAACAAAATACAGGGTCATTGTTTAATAGTTTGTTGCTGAGAAAACTATGAAAAATTGCTCCCATTACAATTTTCACTTGCTCCATGCAGTCCCAGTAAATGGGACTGGGGAGCTGCAGGCACTTATAAAATGTCGAGTCCTCTTAACTTCATAAGAAGCAAACACCCAGTACCAAACATTCAATAACTTTTGACTTCTTCACTGTAGCATCAACTCTCATATCACCATGTTCCCCTCTAGCTAGGACACTGGACAACTCAAACTTATCAAGGTCTGAGTCTTCTCAGAAGATGTTCCCTCCCCCCTTTGCTTTCTGTGAACCATTTTATTTCCAAATAAGGAATCTACAGCCTCAGGAAGCATCTGCCAAGCTCTTTCAAAACTTTAAATATGGGACAGGGAGCCATCTGGGTTTTCTTCTTCTTCTTTTCCTTTTAAATGAGGCGGTGATGTCTCTTTTGCAGTAAACTTGCTTGCTATTTCAGTAATCTGAAGCCAGTAACTTAACCTGCTTACAGTTCCACTTTTATTTGTCTTCTGCAATCATCACACTGTGGAAATGAATCCACTGCAGTTTAAATGAAAACAGTAATAATAACAAAAGAAATTGTGAACGGACGCTTTCTGAAAAAAATGCACCCAGATTTCCGTAACTAGCTAAGAATACACTTTTTCGGGGCCAGCCCTGCCATGAGACAGAGTGAAACTGTGGCCTCAGACAACAGATTTGGGGCATCAGGGAAGGGCAAAAAATTGCTAATTGTTTAATTTGTTGTTGTTATATTGCTACTGCCAGGAAATGGGGACAGACACTTGTGGAATTTTCTGCCTTTGGTGCAAAAAAACTTGGCTAGCCTTAGGTTTTATGCACCCTTGACTTGGAAAAGGGACAGGGCGTAACTTGTTGCTCTGCCTCAGACAGCAAAATGTATTTAGTTGACCCTGCATTCTTTGAAGAAGTACTCTTCAGTGTTCCATTTGTTGGTATAATTTTCTGGTCATTTGTAGTCTTAGAGAATCTCTGAAATGTGGTGTTCTCTTTCCCTATTAATATAAGAAATGTAAGGTAAATTTTAGGATGGACATAGGAAGTGGCCTTATACTGAGTCAGACCATTGATCCATCTAGCTCAGTATTGTCCACCCTGATTGGCTGCAGCTGTCCAGGGTTTTAGGTGGGAGTCTGGAGATGCTGGGAATTGAACCCGCAACCTTTTGAATGCAAGGCAGATTCTGTACCACTGAGCTATGGCCCTTCTTCAGCGCTACAGTATAGCATTCTGGGCATGACTTCAGAAAAAGGAAGTTTAATGAAATATTACTAGAGGCTTAAGAACACAATTCACTACCATCATTCTGCATATTATATGCACCGTGGCCATGTCTGTGGACACTTCTACACAGCAGCTTATTGTGGACTTGGTGCTGCTCATGCAAGTAAGCTTTAAGAAGGGCCCATCATTCTCTGTGAGTAGAAGCATGGCTGTCTGAAGCAAAGTCTTTTGCATTAAGAAGGAAGATCTGAAGAGGACTTCTAAAGCCAGTCAGCCTCCTTGGGATCAGGAAGTTTGATAAGGCAGGCTTCCCGATCAAAAGAAGACTTCTAAGTGGGAAGGAACTTTACACAAGTAAAGATGCATTGCTCTTTAACTCAAGGACTGTCTCTCCCCTTATGAACCAACCCAGATCCAGCTCTCATAATCTGAGGTCCTTTGTGTGCCCTCTGCACAAGAGACCTGGAGGGTGGTAACACTAGACTGGGCCTTTTCTGTGGTGGCTCCCCATTTGTAGAATGCTTTGCCCAGGGAGGCCTGCCTAGTACCTTCATTATATCTTTAGGTGCCAGGCAAAAACATTTCTCTGTTACCAGGCCTTGGGCTGGTTAAACATTCTATGGCCCTTTAAATGTGTTTGTAGGAGTGAGGTTATTAGTTTATTTTTGTTTTATTGTGCATTTTGTGTTATCATTTTGCAACTTTTTTTTCTGTCAAGTGGCCTGTGATCTTCGGGAGAAGGGTGGTATGCAAACTTAATAAATAGTAAATGCAAATAATAACTCAAAAAAGTACTGTCCAAATATAGTTAAAAGCTCATTCTTCTCAATTAGCTTGCATTCACCAAGATTCAATTAGCATTAGCTACACACACATTTTTGTAGCAGGAGGGGAAAAATACTTGTGGGAGTTTTATCACTGTAGCTATGAATGCAGTCCTAACTTCTGCCCTTTATACAAATGGTGCCACATTGTCTGTCTATTGCTTCACCAACAACTAAAGAGTTCCTTCCAACCACTGAAATAATTTATTGGTGATCATGATCAGTGCCAGGCCAGATCATTTGTGTCAGCTTAGATGTAGAAACTTTTCATTGAAATGTTTCCCATCTCTTAGATAATGGGTAGATTGTCCTCAGAAGACTTGAACAGGATGGATAATTAGTACAACATTCTAAATTATGTGGTGTAGTATGTATATGTGGATATATCTTAAAGGCTCATTAAGTTATGTGGTGCTCTGTTTTGCTTAGTTTTACCCTGTTGAACTGATTCTGAGTCCAAAAACAACAGAATGGGGGGGGGGGGGGAAGACCCTTGACATACATTCATATACTGTCCGCAAATCCCAAAAGGGTTTAAAATAACAATGCTATTGGAGAAAGTGTCATCTCCCAAATGAAAGATGGGTTAAAAAAGAATAGGACTTCCAAATCAACAAATTATATAAGACAAAAGACAAAAGGGGGATCCTATTATCATTAGCTGGTCATCTTTTGCTAATTTTTGTAAAAATGCAGTATTTTCAAAATGTGAGCAAAATTTGGTTTATCTGGTTCATCATTGGACTTCATAATTATATCATAACGAAATCTGTTATCAGTTTGATATGTTTTAGAAATGAATCTCAATATATGGTAAATACACATCATGAAAGAAAACTCTAAGAAGAGGGTTATACTTGTGGTGGTTTAGTTTGGAGTCATTTGAACTCCTTTTTATTTTTTTAAAAATAACCACTGTTTTTTTGCAAGTCTAGTAGACATGACAGTCTGAATTCATTTAAGTTACTTAGATTTATGTTTGATTCGAACATTAGCAATCTGGGCTAGGCCAATTAACGGCTTCAGCATTTTGTGCTGACAGAACACCCAATGTGTTAAATGGCAGATTTGGTCCTTCTGATAGGCAGCCTGCTGGCAAACGCTGCTAAACATAGTCAGACATATCACAATACAAGCAATGGGGAGTGTGGTGTTTCTCTGACAGGAAGTGAGCACTGTGCACTACAGACGTTTCATTTATCAATCTCATTTTGCCCAGAGACTGAGCTGGAGTTCTTTATATTTATCAGCCAAAATCAGTTCTCCCCAAAGGATCTGCTACCCACAGAATCATTTTGTCTGACGGCTGCTGAATTTCATCATGGCCTAATCGCTGGATTATGACAAGCTGCAATGAAAGAGGAAAAACACTGACCAAAAATGCAGAGACAGGTTTTCCACCCTTCAACTTACACCAAGAGGGACAGCTCTGCCTCTGTACAGTGGTACCTCGGGTTAAGTACTTAATTCGTTCTGGAGGTCCGTACTTAACCTGAAACTGTTCTTAACCTGAAGCACCACTTTAGCTAATGGTGCCTCCTGCTGCTGCCGTGCCGCCGGAGCACGATTTCTATTCTCATCCTGAAGCAAAGTTCTTAACCTGAAGCACTATTTCTGGGTTAGTGAAGTCTGTAACCTGAAGTGTATGTAACCTGAAGCGTCTGTAACCTGAGGTACCACTGTACATCACTGATCTGTGTCAGCCATGATGATGTTATTAATCTGGGATGGGGCAGATCTTCTTAAATTACAGGGTCTAATAAAAGTGAGAATTAATCAATGCTTGGAACGTTAAACGGAAAGTTAGGCTTTAAATAGCTGGACTCAACTTTCCTTGTCCAGGAAACTGCCTGGCAGAGGAGCCATCAAGAGAACCCAAATCTGTGGTGAGCTTGTCAAAAAGAACAAGGTCTTTATGGATGCATAGGAAAGAGTCAACACATGATTTAAGTGCATTTATACAGTCAGATATTATAATCCAAAAGAAATGTACATAACTATTTCTCAGTAAGACATCTCTACAGGTTTCCTTAGGTCATCTGTATATAGGTATCTTTCCCCTCTGGCATATTCTAGACTTCTTGGGGCTATTCAGGGATCGTAGCATCCCAAGTGGCTCACCTTTCACATACCTGATCCATATTAATTGGAAAGTGTGATGTAGCCTAGCCAAGGCTCCTCACTGGTTTGCTCCTTAAGGCTGGAATATAAAAATTTAAAGAACATGATAAATACTTAGGCATCCCGCTAAGTGTTTATGTCAGATCTGTGAAGCTTTCCAGAGCTTTATAGATGACATCCAGCACAGAAACAATGGACATTTCTGAGGTATTTATACTTCAGCCTTCACCATCCTCCAGCTGGCTGGGGCTCATGGGGGTTGTATTCCAAAGCATGTTGAAGGCACCAGGGTGGTGAAGGCTGTCTGTTCTATATTAGGTAGAGTCATTTGTGGGAAATATACATAATCTCCAGTTTCACACAAATGGCAACACCTCAAAATGGCAACCTGGTGCCCTTCACGTATTTTGGACTACAACTCCCATCAGCCCCAGCCAGTTCATCTGATTATGTATATCAGGTTATATATGCATCTACACCATGGCAGAGTACTTTACTGGAATTTTAACTGCGAGCCTCCTTGTGTGATAGATAGCTTTCTTCATTCTCCCACAGACATTAATTCTCCTCCTCAGCAGTTTACAGGCAACTTCCCATTTATGTGGGGGTTATGTTCCAAGGCTAGGACTTGCTGATCAGAAGGTCAGCAGTTTGAATCCCCACGACGGGGTGAGCTCCCGTTGCTCGGTCCCTGCTCCTGCCAACCTAGCAGTTCGAAAGCACGTCAAAGTGCAAGTAGATAAATATGTACCGCTCCGGCGGGAAGGTAAACGGCGTTTCTGTGTGCTGCTCTGGTTCGCCAGAAGCAGTTTAGTCATGCTGGCCACATGACCTGGAAGCTGTACACTGGCTCCCTTGGCCAATAAAGCGAGATGAACACTGCAACCCCAGAGTCGGTCACGACTGGACCTAATGGTCAGGGCTCCCTTTACATTTTACCTATGTTCCAAGGCACTGAGCATTTAAATGAAACTGCGTATCTTGGGAACACCTTTGAAAATGCCTGCAAGCACCCTCTAAACCTCTGGAAACCCTTGGAAAACCCTTAGAGACAAAAAACCCACCAAATTCCACCACAGTCGCTCCCATCCAAACCTCCTTGCTCAAACTCCAGCTGTCCACAGGCCTCAAAGGTCAGTGCAAAAGCTCCTGGGATTGCACTTGCGAAGACTTGTGGGATTGCTAGACACTATTTTTGTGCCATTTTTGCTTATTTCACTTTTTTAAGGGCTGTTTTTGCCCCTTTCATGCCACTATTCTGTTCGTGGCAATGAGCACATGTGCGGTGGTGCATGCCTTGAACATGTGTAAATGGGGAGTTTACTATAAATGCAATGCCTGTCTCTTGGAAGCATATATTTTTTTGCTAAACCAGATGCAGCTTTAATCAGCATCTGACTTCCCTTCCTTGTTGTTTTGCTTTACAAAAAAAAAGCCATGCTCTCCCCTGATTCAGATCTAGACTGTGCTGTGGCAGAGGAGAGGAGTGAGGCACATTGTGTTCAAAGTGTGAAGCACATAAGTGGCATAAATCAAGTGAAAAACGGCTTGCCCAGGCATAAACTTAGACAGGGCCACCCCTACTGTTTGACAGAGTGAGGCAGCTATCTCAGGTGGTAGATGCTGGGAGATGGGGTGTGGGACTGGGTATTCTCTGTTATCTGCTCTACATATCCTAAGTAAACTGCTACCCTTGTACATAGCAGAAGATGCTGGTCTGTTGCCAGTGGTGAAATAAGATTCATCTGGAATGGGGGGGGGGAAGGATTTTGCCCTTCATCCTCAGGCAGCAAAATATTTCAGGCTGGTCCTGCTGAAAGAATATATGTGGCTGATTTTAAGCACATGTTGTTCTGCTGTCATCACTCTATGTACTTACTACAGCTATGTAACTCTGCTAAGTTGGCTCACAACTATTGTGCCTCCTGTTTGTTGGTGGATATGATCTATCAGCATGTAATCATGCCATTTCTGTTTTTCCTGTGTTCAGTCTTCCTTAAACATAAAGGAAACTTGATGAATCCCTCCTGTTGAATATGCCTTTGGATTATATTGGAAGACAAGACAACTTTGATCTGCTTTGAGCTTGGATGGCTCTTTTGATATTTCAGAAGGAAAGGCTGTGAAAGTTATGAGTCTTTATCTCTTGGAAGGACATCAAAACAAAACCCACTAGAACACTCAAGCTAGGATTGAACTAGATTTGCGTGGCTCCTTTTAAAGTTAAAAGCAGGCTCAAGAGGCCCTGCTTTGGATTGGGACCTGGCGTGATACATAAAAGGGGCACTTTAACCCTTCACCCCCCGTGGTATAAATCTGGATTGTCCCCCATCTCCTGTTTGCATTAGAAGGAAAGTCTACTTTTGTGGCTGCTGTTTACTTTGTAAATGTGATTCACTCGATCGGAGCTGGTGCCTGATGTTGCCTACTTTGTTCCCTGTATCACCTGGCTCTGATTGTGGAGATACTGATGGAAACACACATAATATTGTGGGGTGCCTAGAACCAAGGGGGGCTGGTCCAGTGGGCAAATAGGACACCAACCTGGCTTGATTCCGTCAAGCCCTCCTGTCTTCTTACTTAAAACAACTTCAAGGGGTGGTCCAGGACTCCAGGCTGTCTGCTTTCTCCTCCTTGATCTCAGTTTTGCTCTCGTAGAGAACGCAGGAAGGAAAAATGTCGGTTGGCTGAATGACACTCCTTAGCACTACTGCTCAGCCTTCCAGCATTTTTGTAGGGTAACCACAACCCATTTGAAGCGTATGAGATTCAAACAGGCAGTAAAGCCTTTTAGAAAAAAACAGCAAGCATTTATGCAGCCCACACAATGCAGAATGAAGCACTTGGGGGCAAGTGTCTTTGCACAGGGCAAACGTCTTTGTTCTTCTGCAAAAATGTGGCACTAGAATGTTCAGTTCCTGAAGGAATGCTGTTGAAACAAGTTTCTTCTTTTGTGCTTCCTAAAAGAAACAATTTACAGGCGAAGAATCACCATCTGTGCCTACAATTCCAAGTGCTTCTCTTTTTGAAAAAGTGACACAAATCCACTTCGCTGTTGCAACAGTAATAAAGAATTACATGCCATTTGTATCTATTTACACAATGTATTTAACCTGTCTTCGTGTAGTTGCTGAGTATTCAGAGGCTCAGACATACAGAATTTGCCATTATTGTCCATTATAATGTACAAGTATTATCAACTGAGATTCTAAGTCAATTGCCATCTCTTTGTGGAGATTGTGCCAATTCTCTTTGTGGAGAAGCTTTCTCAAAAAGGCCAGGTAGAAATTCATTAAATAAATAAATAGCTGCGTATACATCTGAAAAATACTTACTTGACTTACAGATTTTACCAGTTGGATAAGCAAGCTCATTAAAGATTTAAAATGTCAAAAGTAAGAAAAATGGGGCTGAAATTTTTGACTGGAATATCCATGCAGGGCAAGGTTTAGGATGCAATCCTGACCTCAGCCACTGCCCAACAGGACTTTAACAACGTGGTGGTTCCATTGACACATCCTTGGCCCTGCCTTCATGCCATCACACGACAGCGGTGGGGCTGGCTCAGAATTTAATGGATGCCTCTGATCACACCCCCCCCCCCGCCGCCATGGAGCTGACTGTATCATGTTAGTGCGGCTTGTGTTGGCTAATTCTGGAGTAGAAACTTTGGGTTGTTGTTGTTTTTAATTAGAAGTAAGATACAAATCAGAGTTATTCTAACCCAAGCTTTCCAGGAATACCATTTATTGCTGAAATTGTTCCATCCAGGACATTCATTAGTCCGTTTCTTGACAAAAGTCTGTGTAGCCTGAGGAAAAGAGGAAGAAGGGAGAAGCTATGCTGTGTGAAACATTTACCCTTTTAGCAGAGTTCAAAGTTTAAAATGTCTGGCTAAGCGCCTAGTTTTTGTATGGCTGTTTGTTTTTGTCAACCCCTTATATTATATCTGGAATGATGGCGAAATTGCATGAAGAGAAAGTGAGAGATTGTGGGAAACTCTTGCCTGGCAAATGGTAGTAAACAAATCATTTTTAAAAGGGAGACACTTTCACTCAATCAGCTTAAAATGCTCTTGATAAAGAGGATGCAACAGGAAGCGAATTCCAAAATGAACTATAGCGTGAAGTCAGTAGCTGCCTTTATGCATTATATGTGAATGTTCCTACTCTGAGAAGAGCCTATGTGTAGGTTTTTGGTTAGCAGACCTGGATGTCAGGGTGGGCCAGGGTGAAGCTATGTGATTTCAGGAATGGCAACTGCAGTAGCGCTGCCCTCCTGCCCCTTTGATTGCATGGAGAACCTCCAGAACATAACCCTCCCACTCCACACAATTTGGTCACTGCCTGTATATTAGACCAGCAATTTCCCAAGCTTTCTTTCCCTATGGACCATTGAAAAATTCCTGATGTTCTTGAGGGACCACTTAGTGCTAAATGCTTCATGGTTTTTTGTTGTATTTTTCTTGCTTCTTTTCTTTCTTGCATTGTATTCTATTGTCTTACAACTTGAATTTATATATAAATTATAATAATAAAAATTACAATATAAAATTAATAATCAAGGTGAATATTTAATGTGCTACAGCCACTGCTCCTGCCGCTCTTCACAGACACATCATGGACCACCTGGATGAAGCTCATGGAAAACTGGTGGTCATAGTTGGGAACCTCTGTTTTGGATTATCGGGATAAATGTGGTACTATACTGAACATTTTTCATTGGACAGTAATAGGATCTTGTGAAATTTCTTTGAGCAAAACAGAAGTAATATTATGACAAAACCAGGAAGCACTCTGAACAGTAAACTACAATTTTGTGACCCCCCCCCCTTTATAAGACAGGGAGGGAGAGCAAGAGAACGGTGGGATTTGTAGTTTGTGAGACTAACTCCCCAAAAGTAAAACTCCCAAAATTTCTCAGTTGTCCCCCCCCCCCCAGCATTTCCTATGCATGGGCTGGAGGACAAAACGGAATTTGGGATGATCAAGTTAGGTTTTGGTCTCCAGAGGCAATAGAAAATTGATGATATACCCTACATATGCCGGAAAAAGTACATTCGTTTCTTCCATTCGTTTTAAGACTGAAAGCCTCAGTTGCTTCATATTTTAGTTCTTAAAAACCAGGTTCGTTTTGCTTCATGTATTAGCTTTTCATTTGTTTTGTTGTTCCAATCTGTTGTCTTCCACCGATTCCAATGAAAAACTCAGTTGCTTTTCTGCTTCTGTGACTCACTGTTTTCCTGGGCATTGGCCTTTTTGAGTATTCTACTACATCCTGCCAAGGAATCAGACCCCCCCCCCGACTCCCCAAATTTCAGGCAGTGAGAAAACAGCTAGCTCTGTTTTAGAAGTAATTTTAAAAGACACAGAGACAAATATAATTTCATTTTAGTCCAAGTGCTGGCCATCAATAGCACGTTACCAGGTGATCCTTTCAGTGATCTTCTTGCCTCGCTGTGGAATGGTGAGGTGAGGAGGGCTCCTGAGCGCAGTCTCTCGTGCTGTGGGGCCCACGATGCCCCTGGTATTCTAGGGAGCTGCGTGCGATGAAACAGGTTCCCCATCTCTGATTTAGACCCTTGTATGATTTCATTGTGAATTCACTCATATACTAAAATCACTTAGCCTTCCAAAAAGGATGTCCCTCAATTTCCGGTTTTAAAGCCCATAACACACACTTTGTCATGTGCTATTAGTTACAGAACATGTCACAGGAGGACAAATGGTGGTCATTAGCAGAAGTTCCTGGGATGGTTGTTTTTGCTATCTCTCTTTTTCCTTTTGGTCCCTTCACATTTAACAGCTATTTCATGTTTTGCCTGCAGGCTAAAACCTTGACTTATGCCAGAAGCATTTCTACTTTCTCTAT
The DNA here is from genome assembly GCF_964106915.1 of Podarcis gaigeae. Lineage (NCBI taxonomy): Eukaryota > Metazoa > Chordata > Lepidosauria > Squamata > Lacertidae > Podarcis > Podarcis gaigeae. Next base: position 42,654,922 of record NC_139685.1, read on the forward strand.
TATACACACCCCATGCCTCCCCCCCCCATTAACACTTTTGTTTTTAAAATAAAATGGGGAAGCTGTGTGCAAAACAGAGAATGTAATTGATGTTGAACACTTGCAAAATAATTGCATTGCTTAATGCAGTGCCAACAAGAACGCAGAATCACCTTCAGTTTCATAGAATAGAGGTAAAATAAAGTTAGGGAAAGCTTGTTAGCTTATTGGAGTTTGTTTTGTGATAGCATAGATTCCAAGTACATATTGTGAAACTTTGCTAAAGTCTGTCTATCTGTTTGTGTCGTGTGAGTGCTGTCACATACAAAAAGTCATGTATAAGTGTGAGATCTGCTATGTAGCTCTGCCTCACTCTGTGCAATAGAAGCACTGGTCCTCCTAAGGAGAGATTCCATTCATAGGTAATATCCAACAGCATAGGGCCAAACTACACATTCTGTTAACCATGTAAGTGCAATATTTTCTTTTTACAAACAGGTTGGGACCCCGGCTTGGAAACTGTGGGCTTTAACCTCTCGCTCCATGTTGTGGTCCTGATCTGGATCAGGGCCTCCATGTCTGCATACTTGCCTTGGGGACAACAACTCCTCTTTGCTTTAAAGGGTAAACCACATCATTAAGGCAATGTGAAGTTTGGTCCAAAGATACACTGAACACAGAATAAGTCAAGATGGTTTGCATCTCCTTAAAAAGAACAAGTACAGCACACATTAAAAGTCCTATTAGTGCAAGCAAGGTCATAGAAGTTGTTTTGTTATGAACTGTTTATTATGGTTCTCAGTCATGTACAAATGAAAAAATGTAAAACATTAATAAGGTTATTCTCATGTATAGTCTCCCACACCCTTGTGTGACTATACCACCTCTGGCTCTGGAAACTGGAAGAGCAAATTAAACATAGGGGAAAAGGTAAAACTTTTTTAACAGAAGGCAATGATCTTTCAGGTGCTTCTCTCCTCAGCTGGTATACAACCCTAAGTATTTGCCTCTCATCACATCTATCAAATTGTCTTCCTTCTCGTGTTTTACCAATGTTCCCAATCTGTGGGCTGCTTGGTCTAAAAAGGCTTGTAAGCCATGATCCCATGGAGATTTCTTTGATTTCAAGATTCTTAACCTCATTGTGACTTTGTTGCTTTCCAGCATTTAGGCACCCATCCTGCGTGTCTTGGGAGTTATTTAAAAATATTGTGCCAAATGCAACAAAACTGTGGGTGTCCTTCTCTTTTCACAGGGTATTGTGTTCATATCCCTTTTTTTTCTGCACCTGAGCACTGCAATTATTTTGTTTCAAGTTATAATACAATGCGCAACATTTGTTTGCAGTTTGTAGATGTGCTCCTAATGGCCACTGGATGTCACTATTGGTCTTTGCTAAGTAATTCTGTAAAAGTTTCAGAAGATCTTAATACGGTAGAAGAACAAAGATTATTCCTGGTTTCCTGACTACGGTGAGTATTGTTATTATATTCTGAAATGTGTATTTGTAAATAACTGTGGAGAAATACACAATATTATATTAGATTATATTTAATGTAACAGTGAAGCAATTGAGAAAAATATTGTACATGACTTCATGCACATAGGTAACAGTCTAGTAATATTTCCTGTAATGTTGTCTTCTTGGGATTAAATTGTCAATAAGAGTGCCTGAAACCCATAACGAAACCTGAAAATAAACTGATTATTCTTCATGCATCACAAAAAAACCCTACAAAACAAGTGGAACCAATCAGTACAAAATTAATGCAATGATAACAATTCTGATATGGGAAATGATTCTTAATTGAAACTTGGAGACGTATTTTCAGCCTGCTCCTGCTGGCCTGTCACAGTGCCAGCAATAACTCTGGCATTTAAAATGTTGAACATGTTCCAATTTCTTTACTGGGTATCACTGTGGGTGTCAGGAGTCAGTCTAACAGAGACCATGATGGCATCTAAGGAAGAGGTTTAGGATCCCACAGAAGGTTCCAACACATCTGAGGAGCCTTTTAAGTAACCTGGATACTGGGAAATCTACTTACTCGAATTCAGATGACTATGGAATGGTCTTATCCTAGTAATCATTTCACGTGGAACTGACACAAGAATCCACAAATACTTGAAGTTCATCCATTTTCCCACTTTGCTATTCACAACTTTGAATTAGAAATTTCAGTGCCAAATACGGATTTTGAATGTGATGCTTTCAGCTCAGAATTATACATTCTATTGCTTTGGACTCGTTTGAACATTTCTTGACTATTTTGATTTTGACAATCTTCAGTGTGGAACATTTTCCTGAAATTGAGAAGTTTGAAAACCACTATGGTACACCATTGCATGTCTGCTGTCAAGACTGACGAATACGAAATGTTATGTTGTTATAGATCAACTCCCAGGTATGGAGAAAATATCAGCTGCCATATATCAAACATTGAAATTAAAAAACCATTGGATGCCTAAAATAGTGACATTTAATATTCAGAGAATATTTGAGCACCCAGTGGACTTGTGGATAGTATTTTTATTTTAAATAATGACAAAGGAGATTTTTGAGAAGCATCTTTAGGAGCAAGTTCATTTCAATTCTGAACTGTTAACAGCAATCTGAGGTATTTTTGTTGTATAAACGAATTAAACACCACTCTTTTTTTCCTAACAGGTTGCAGCAGTTAACAACAAATCACAGCACTAATTATTGACATAATAAACATGTTTACATCTTTTTTGAAATCCAGAGATGTTGACTTCTCAACCTCCTCTGACACGACATTTTGGAACTTAAGGAAGAACACCGTACATTTTTTTCTGCCTGAAGCAAAAGACGATTCTCTCTCTCTCTCTCTCTCTCTCTCTCTCTCTCTCTCCTTGTACAGAATCTGACCCAACTGGCTGTTGAATCTTTCTTTGATAGGTAGCATGGTGGCTGGACTGCTGCTGTTTTGTATCAGCTGCCGCCTGAGGCAGATGCCCCACTCTGCCTAATGTTAGGGCTATTCCTACTAAGGAAGCTGTGCAGTGAATTCCTGGTAATAGCAGCCACAATATAAACTGACACACGGAAGAAACAACATACAGTACCTGTTGATCAGACCTCAGTAGATTGTCAATGACGGCTACATGGCCACTTTAATCTATAAAGACAGTTGCCCTCAGTGCTCTGACAATAGTTTTTCCAGTTTTGTTACCCATCACTGCACTTTTTAACAATTCTAATAAATCCTTTTTGGAAAGGGATGCTCATAATTTTCAATACAGAAAGAAATGACATATACAGCAACATGCCACCAAAATTAAATAGGTACATCAAGACAAGATAAAGCAATATACATAAGGTATAACAAGAAAATGTATAAATAAAGGAAAATGGAGCTTACATATACTTGTAAAAACGAAACCAAGAAAATCTTTTCATTTAAGAAAATGGAAGAAGGGTTTTTTTCCAGTAAAAATGTTTCAGTATGCTATGGTGAATAAACAAAAAATAGCAGTATTAAGGGCATGTTATGTAATCAGACAAGAAAAGGACAATATGGTAGAAGCATGTGCTAAGGGAGGGCTCCCATCATTCTTTTTATTCGATATATACCTGGAGGTCACAACCATTCTGCACAGAATGTATCTTTGTTGGATTTTAACTTTGTCAATTTTTCCATCCATGCCAAACTTGGGCATAGCTCAGTCAAGTTTCCATTAATCTGCTTCCAATTATGAGCCACCACAATGCATGTTGCTGCAAAGAAAGAGCTTAACAGGCCTTTTTTTAAAAAAAACAACAACAACAAACCAACAACAATCTTACCCTCGTCCACAACTCTAGAGAGCAATGCCATGAGTTGGTCAGGCATTAAATTCTGTCCAAGGATCGGCTGGATTTCACGAAATATATTTTCCCAAATATTTTTTGATCACTAGACATGTCTACCACATATGGAAAAATAAACATACCTAACTCTCCATACCCTCTCCAGCAACTGTTACTTTGAGCGGTTCCACTTAGGGTGTGGAGTTGGGTCCCATCTTTGGGCTTCCTTGAAGGAATGACACCAGATTTTGTCCAAGGAAGAGTGAAATGGATTCCACTCTCAGATCCTAACCTATTTTTCAGAGTCAAGGCTTTAGATCTTTTTTTAGCAAACCAATGTTAACCTTTCCCCCCACTTTCTCTCTTTAATGGAACACAGTTTGTCTCTCTCCCCATGTCCTCATTTTGCAATTTGCTCTTTGCTCTGAAGTGAAAAAGGTCAAGAGTGAAAAAGGTCAAGAGACAGCAAATGAATGCAGATCCCAGCTGAAAGGAATGGGAATCCATAATAGTTTCCAGCATTTATAGTATGAAAATTTTGATGCAGTGATATTTCTTTTGTAAAATGCTATGTAAATATTAATTATTAATCCTGTTAAGAGTGGATGAGTGCTTTTCAAAATAAACAACAGGTTTGTTTTTAAACCCCACACAGACTCCCAGGTTTCTAGAGAATCTTAGCCTTCTCCATTGGCATTCTGCAGATGAGAAGCTTTTCCCTGCCTGTGACCATATCATGGAGGGTCAGAAATGCAAGAAGCTAAAGTGTAGAAATTATATATAATTTGTAGCGCTCTGTGTTACCTTTGTTTCTTCCAACCCTGCTTCCTTCTTAAGGGTCAACAATACATTTTGCTATGATTGGTTAACCTTTCTTTCACCCAAACCCTAATCTGTCTTCCATTTTAAGGGGGGAAAGTGTGTCCTGCTACGATTGGTTAATCTTTGTTTCACCCCACCTTGTGACCTGAAGCAGTCACGCCATTGCATAAATTTTACAAGTGGGCTATAAATGTGCAATTAACTATTATTTTAAGGCTCTTCAACTGGGTTCAATTGGGCTTTTATTCTGCATCTTCTGGAGGGTAGAGAATTTTCATTTCAAAACACAAATCAATTGTCTGGTATTATTGATCTTCCAATACTGTGTAAGATCTAAGTTATCTTTGTAATTCTTTATCAACTCAGGCAAATATTAGAAGCTTTTCTATAGTTGAAAAATCATCCTGATATGAGCAAGTTTGGATTGTGACGTTGTAAAGAAATCTTACATATTGTAAGAGATTTAAAAGACAATGTACAGCAGATAGGCTTGTTCATAAATCACTGGAATCTGAAATATGAATGTAATTTTAAACTGTATATATTATTTTCATTGATATAAGTCTGACTCATTGCTACAGTTGAAATTTTCAACTATTGCATATTTTCTATCCTATACATATTTGGGTTTAAATATGATTAAATGATTTAATAGTAAGGTTTTTGTATGTATTTTCATAACTGTAATTATGTAATTAAAATAAAATTGTAATTAAAAAACAACCTCTGTTTTTGACTTACCTGAGATGCCAGGAAATGGTCATTGGACGCAAAATTATCGAAAGAAGAAGAGTTTGGATTTGATATCCCGCTTTATCACTACCTGAAGGAGTCTCAAAGTGGCTAACTTTCTCCTTTCCCTTCCTCCCCCACAACAAACACTCTGTGAGGTGAGTGGGGCTGAGAGACTTCAAAGAAGTGTGACTAGCGCAAGATCATCCAGCAGCTGCATGTGGAGGAGCGGAGACGCGAACCTGGTTCCCCAGATTACGAGTCCACCGCTCTTAACCACTACACCACACTGGCTCAAAAGAAGTAAACGCAAAGAAATATTTTGAATCAGCATAAATTAGCCAGCCCATAGAATTTGAGTTTTCTGAGCACAGTATTGGGATTCCTTGAACAATTTGGATTTCCCTTAGTTCAGTATACAAGCAGCAGCTTCTGTTTATATGCAGTCAAGATGGCAAAATGATCTTAAGAACAAATCGCCATTTGCCTAGCCGTAATACTGTTTCTTTCTTTCTTTTAAAGGTTTTGCCCTGGCTAAAGTTATCTTGTTCTGATGGAGCATCTTTCCAGGAATTAGGGCACAGTGGGAGAAGATAGCTAAAACTGTCTTGCTGTTTAAAAACTTTTATAAAAGTGCACGCACGCACACACAAATTATAGAGAATAGAATCAATTTTCTCAGTAGGGAAGAAAGCAGGGATGTATTATTTAAGAAAGATATACAGCCAATGTGATAAAAGTATCTTTCCACCACATCTTTTGGTCAGGTGCTCTGTGCATATAAATGTTTCAAGTTAAGCTTTAAGATCAAGGGGAATTCTGTAGGGAACCCGAGTTCCTGGAGACCTGCTTGCTGGAGCAGCTCCGCAGCACTGACTACCCTTTTTTATTATTATTTCATTATTAAGGATGAGAGGATGAATCATTTTCTGGTACACATTAGTTCTTTGCCCGCCATTAATTTTCGCCCCTGATTCTAAAGAACTCTAAAGAAGCAAAGTGTGTTGGATATCTTGCACAGATATTTGGCCTAAAGGTTGGGTTAGCTGCTTCCTATGTTTTAATACAAAGTTTTACATTCATGGCTTGGTGGAAAATGGGTAAGATTTCAACTTTAAGGCGTTGGCAGCCTCCGATCACACTCAAGCAAAATTGTATTCAGTCTGTGTGTGTGTGTTATCCTCACTTTCATTCTGTGTCTTGGGGAAGATGTTATTTACTTATTTTTGGCATTTATATGCCACACAATTAACCATGTCCTCTAGGCAGGTCACAAATTAAAATAAACAAAATTCAAATACAAGCAACAAGCTACTAAAAGAGTCAATACGAAAGCAGTAGTAGCACAAAAAATAGCACAAAACCATAAAAAACAGCAGGGCTTTTTTTCATGGGGGTACACAAGCAGCACTTTCATTTAAAAAGGGGGTGTGTGTTAAAAGTGTGGTACTTACTGTGACAACTTCATGGTGAATACCACCACCTTTTTTTCAAGAAAAGCACTGTAAAACACAATCTTTTATAAAACTTAATCGATAAAGCCCTCTAAACAGTTTACATAAAGCAATACAAAATATTCATTAAAATACAGATAAATGTTAAAAACAAGTTCACATAAAATTATTTAAGTAGAAATAAAATTAGCAGGTTTAAAACAATTATATATAATAAAACTCCATGTCAAAATTACTTGTAAAAGAATGTCTGCTTAGCCTGACAGCCCAAATGTAGATTCTTCTGTTCATGAGAAATTATTTTTATATTTTAACCATGTTTAATGAGAAATGCCATGTATGTTATAGCTACTACTTACTGGACTTTTAAAATAATAATAATAATAAAGTGCAATAAAGTTGCATCCATGCACTACTTCTAAATCCTAATGACTTCTAAACTCTGGCCTTGGGTAGACCTGAAGCATTTGAACACTTTACCGGAAAAGTTGTGGCACCTACTGATTTATCCTAATGCTGGGAAGGAGATGCCAGGGAGCTTTGGGGGGGAAATAGAGGTGATCGCATTCTGTATCATTTGGAGAATTTACACACCCACATTTTCTCTTACACTGCCCTCATGCAAAATGCAAAGCTAACAAGGACTGATCCATATTCCATGGAGCTTAAGAAGTCGACTCTCTCTTCCGCTGACTCTGGAGAAGAGCAATTACAGTGACGCTTGATTCCACTACACCTGATTTTTTTAAAGTAACAGTTGGTTGTGTGTGTGTGTGTGCGTATGAGAGAGAGAGAGAGAGAGAGAGAGAGAGAGAGAGAAAGAGAGAGAGAGAATCTTTACATTCTCCTTCCATTAGGCTTCCGTTGCCTATCTACCCCCCACCCCCAATTATTTAATATTCCACATTCCCATGCCTTAACACACCGTTACAATTCCAGCGTAACTTGGCTGTAACACTAAAATATGTATTTTGTGACATTGTTCTGGCATACATGTTGGTAGGTATACACCCTTCCGATCGTTTTATATATTTGGCACAGCAAGTCTTAAGGGTCATATATATGTACTGGATAGCTCAGTTGGTTAAGAGTGTGGTGCTAATAACACCAAGTTTGCAGGTTTGATCCCCATATTGGACAACTGCATTGCAGGGCTTAGACTAAACTAGACCTCAGGGTCCCTTCCCATGCTACAATTCTGTGATTCTATGATCTGGACATAGAGTGGGCAGATCCAACACAGAGAGCAGGGCACCTGCACCTTTAATACATGTGTAGAAAGGGAATTTCAGCAGGTGTCACTTACAATATACTCAAATGACATCTATTGAAATTACCTTTTATTTGTATTTTTTAGCTTGGAATGGCATGAGAAAAAGACATTTTCCATATACTGCCCCACTAGCTGTGTGATCCAGCACTCAGCTGAGGCCTGTATTGTGCAATTACTCCATATGATGAAGATGCTGAACTGGTATGGTGCTGTCTGACTTTCTCACCAACTATAATAAAATAAACCTTTATCATAAAAACATAGCTGCCTTAGAAATAAATGCATGCATCACTCAGAGACGGACAGCAAAGATGGTTTATTTTCCCTACCCTGGCTTTCCTATAGCTGACACTCACCAAATTCTGACATTTATTTTTTCCTAGCACAGCTAAATAGTTGGTGTATTTAAAAATAAACAAACGTAAGATGAATTTTAGTAGGTAGCCACAGCATCCCACAAATAAACAAGAAATACAAGTAAGAATTTTAGAACATGTACTTTTATTATGCATAGTTGCTTTTAAATTCTGTTGATGGGATCTATATTTTGATAATTGTTTTTAAAGGTTGTTGACTTAAATATTTTATACTATTTCATGTAAACCACTTAGTGTTTTTTTAATTAAGAGATTGTTACATTTTGTTAAACAATTTTTTTGTTACACTATTTTATGTAAACTGCTTAGATTTTTTAAAATTAAGTGGTCTATAAATATTATTTAAAAAAATAAACTATCACTCTAGGAAAAACAAATGACTGGCAATGATAAATTGCATTGGATGAAGATATCATATAGGTTTGTGTTTATTCCTGTTTCAAGATTTTGACGTTAATTTGCCAGAGGCATATTCCTTTTAAAACTCAGCATCTTTTCCTCAAAGGTTCATATATTGTCTCATTTTCATGAGAGTTCTATAGCAGGGGAGCTACATTCTGGAAATGAAAGGTAACTAACCAGAGCACTACGTGAACCTATTTCCTTTTTAAAGGCATTCTCATGCCTGAAGGAGGGACAGCTTTAAGCAGAACAGTTTGGAGTCACAGCTCTACAAACTGAACATAGCCTAATGTTGCAATTAGGGATTTTGCATTTTAAGGAAAAATTACCAACTTTCCAAAACAATGCGAGAACTGAACACACAGACAGCCTTCAAAACTTGCACTTATCTGAACCAGATTATTTGTACTTATTTGTAAACTATGTTTCCAAAGATTCATATAAGTGGGGAAGGTGTGAATAAAATTAATATATTACTGAAAATGACATAGAGAAAATACACAATATTAGGGTAATCTACTTGCAAAATCATTCATCAAAACTGCATACAAAAATGTGTTTCTTAGGCAAATTTTCACGAGGATTTGGTTGGTTTTAAAAAAACCAACCACTGCAAATGGCTGCAGAAATGTAGAGAACTTAAGATGGGGAAAATAAAAATCTGAGTGGCCTGAAATTATCAGATCCTTTCACCCCTAGCTGCAATCGTTCATATTTAGAGAACATTTGATATCTGTTTTGTTGACCAGTCTCCCTAAACCCTTATGGCAGATAAATCTGTCTGCTTTAAACTGACCATTTGGTTGGTTTGCCAGAAACAGTGTAGAGTGCAGCCGTGCAAAGTGGTGAGAAAATGTTGTCAGTGATTTCTGAAAACAAATATTCATTTTAATTTATAACTGCCCATGCTGGGAAATACCATGCCTTTCCCACTCCAGTGTATTAGGCATTGCCCACATTACTTCAAGTGTTGCATTTTTGTCCATCTGCAATTATTTATGACACTCCTGTTGAAAAGAAAATGGGCCTCTCTAGGAAGCTATATAGGATGAAACAGAATTAAGGAAGTCTAAGTACTAACAAATAGAGATATTTAAATTCATTTTGTTCGCAGGATAAACATAGATAAAAGCACAGTAAATAGGAGACTAATATCCTTGGCACAGGAAGGAGACAGACAGTTTTCTTGGCCAAGTGCCTTTGTAGCTCTTTACTTCACCAACAAACTCAGAGTACATGCAATATATCTGAGTATATTAAAAGAAGAAATAAGAGAATTCTGTGCTTTAAAAAGCTGTATCAGGATGAACAAATGTTTTGGGGAAGGAAAATAATCACCCATCAAGTACGGAATTAAGGTGATTTGGATTTTATCAAATACTATTTTACTGTGAAAAGAACAGGCCATAGCCCAGCACCCTATTAATCTGTTGTGGTGCACAGAGTAACATGTACAGCTGGCTCTGTGGTCATGAGGTAAATGATGCATAGGAATGTAGGGATCCATTGTAATACTGGGTAAGTGTAATGACCTGGGATTCAGACTTGGAGGCTGAACATGAGGAATCCCAGCCTGTACAGAAGTCCCCGCCTCCAGAACCAGCTGAGCTGGGGCTGGGGCTTGAGCCTGAAGGGTCCTAACCTGTGCTGGATCCTCAGGTGCAGGCACCAGCTGAGTCTGCTCTGGCTCCTGAGGTGATGGAGGACCCATTGCCTGCAGGTGCTCCACTCTCAGCCCCGTCAGGGGAAGCTGAGGTTGCCTCTGGGTCCGGTAACCCTCCAGCCTCTCCTGAGCTGCAGAGGCTCATGGCAGAGAGGCAGAGGGAACTAAGTTCCCGCAGGAGGAGTGCTCGCCTCCAGGCCAGGAGAGGCGAGTCACCTGTGGACCAGGGCCGCCCTATGCCTCGGGGCAGATAAAAGCCAGCCAGCCCCAGTCCCAAGTTCTGGGAGCAACATTATTGGTAGCCTGTCCTTGCCTGCACCCTGTCCTGCTCTTCTGCCAGAGTTCCTGACCTCCCCCGACTCCCTGCCTTGGAACCAGCTTCAGCTTTGATGGACAGCCTCCATACCGCACCCTCAACCTTGGACTGGACTCAGACCTCGCCGCAAGGTTAACCCTTGGGACCAGCACAGTAAGAATATTGGACTGCCTAGCTAAGCACTGTCTACATCAGAGCTTGCCATCCTTATTGAGTCTATGGACCCATTTGGAATTTTGAGAGAGTGCCCATCGCAAAATGACTGCTCAAGGGGCATGGAAGGACACAAAATGGCTGCTGTGGGGTGAGCATAACAGATCATGGCTGCTGTGGGAGTGTGGCGTAACACAAAATGGCTGCCATGGGGCATGGCTTCAATGCAGGAGATGGCGACCCAGTGCAAACAGGAACTGAGCAGAAGTGCTAACAGTTTCTCATGTACTACAGATGTTTGAGGGAATATTTACTGAGACCTCTCGTAGGTGCCATAGCAGGTACTGACTGGCACACCGGCACCTGTGGGCACTACACTGGTGACTCCCAGTCTATATTGACTTACAGTGGCTCCCTACAGTCCCAGACAAGGTATTTTCTACCCCTGCCTGGAGATGCCAGGGACTGAGCCTGGTCCCTTTGGAATTCAAAGCATGTGCTCTGTGCTGAACTGAAGGTGAGTTATTCCTAGTCTCAAGCCATTTGCAAGAGCAGCACAATTCTTGTGTATTACCCAATAGTGACATCTTAAGAACTCTTCTTGCATGTATTCCAAACACATGAAAGGCATACACTAGGGGAGATGTGTTTCTCTTCAGAAGCTGAGAATGTACGTGCTACCTGGAAATAGCTAAAGCACATGAGGAGAGGGAAATTCGTCAACAAAATATAATTTGTGATGTAGTGATGTAATGTGTGGTTGTATTTAATGTGTTTGGTTCTCTTCCCATTACCAAGAGCAGGTTGTGGCAGGGGGACAACAGAATTAGACCATGGTGCATTTTGAAATAACATGAATGGTTCAATAGCCATTCTTGCATAGCTCTTTGAGGCATATATCCCATCTTGCACACAGTTCTTCAAAACACACAAAGCCAATCCATGCATCACAGTAAGCGGCATGCAGGATAGATTATGCTTGTCAACATGCTGTACATCACTTCATTTAGTGCTCCGTCCCTTTCAAATTGAAAAATGTGATCATTAACAGGATGACTTGCAGTAGGAAGGTACGAACTGAGCTGGCATTTATAGCAAAGCGGAATATCTAGCCTTGGATTCCTCTCCTACAGGTCACTTGTCCTGCTAGCAAAATGAGTGGTTGCTCCCAAGGGAAAGAAAATTGGCCCATTATGTCAGCTCACACTCCGAGAGAGGCTACCAATTTCATAGTTTTATTTGTACAACATCTTCAGCTCTGCCCTTTCAGTGGGGTCAGTGTTGTAGCAGCTGAGAGAGAAGTTTCAGCTTTGAGTTGGGTGCATGTAGAAGGTTGTACCTCACTGTCAGGAGCGAATAAAATTATAGACTGGCCCATTTGGTGCTGCATATTTGAAAACACTTATATGATTTGTGTCTGTGTTTGTGTCTGTATGGATCATTGATTTAAATGTCAGGCAGATTAAAAACATCATTCCCACCATGCCTTCATCATTATTCTAACAAGTATTCCTTTCATGTTAAAGAGCACTAAAGAATGCCAACTTTTGACATTACCAGAACAGCCATATCAGCTTTCATTTTCCTTTGTTTGGTTGTCAGGAAATGGACAGAACAAACCATGATGTCAAATTGGTTAACTCAATGTTATTTTCTCTATTTGCCCACTCCCAATCTCTTTTCCTCTATAATGACATTATACCATGTAACAAGATTAGCATTCGTTAGGAAAACGCAACAAAACATGCACACACATTTCCAAAAATGGTTTCAGAACTTTCCAAATATTACTTTGATTTAACAGATTCATTCTTTACAACCAAGATAGCAAGAATTAGCATAATACAGCTGTTCTGCAGTTCCTGTGCAATATTTTGAATCTAACCAAATAAAGTACCATTTGGAGAGAAGCCGGATTATATAACATGTCCAAATGATCACATGATAATTTGAACAGACATATATATGGCTATAGTACATAGTGGTTGGGTTTTGTTCCGCAATCCAAGCCTGTGCTAGTTGAACTAGAAGCCCTGTTCATAATGCCAGATATATAGGAACAAGCTGAAGGGTTTCAGAGAGTAGCAATGAGCAATGGTGAACTGATCAATGTCAAGGCTAGTCCAATCACTTTGACCCTGACAGCTCCATCATGTATGCACTCACAAACCTTGATTTCAGAAGCAGCTCAAACAGGGGTTTGCTGCTTGTTTGCTGAAAGGGGGGGAGATCCTAACACGGGTGGCACTGTGGGTTAAACCACAGAGCCTAGGGCTTGCCGATCAGAAGGTCAGCGGTTCAAATCCCCACAACGGGGTGAGCTTCCATTGCTCGGTCCCAGCTCCTGCCAACCTAGCAGTTTGAAAGCACATCAAAAGTGCAAGTAGATAAATAGGTACTGCTCCAGCGGAAAGGTAAACGGCATTTCCGTGCGCTGCTCTGGTTTGCCAGAAGCGACTTAGTCATGCTGGCCACATGACCTGGAAGCTGAACGCCAGCTCCCTTGGCCAATAAAGCGAGATGAGCACCGCAACCCCAGATTCGGTCACGACTGGACCAAATGGTCAGTGGTCCCTTTACCTTTACCTTTGGAGACATGGAGGCTGCTCCAAATCTTGCAAGCACATAGCTGCTGAGCACATCGCAACACCTGGTGAAGGGTCAAGGAAATGGTGGCAGTGGTCCATGCTGGGCACTGCTATCCATTCAGAAGCCATGTGCCCACATGGTGATGAAATACCAGCACACACATTGTTATCTGATATGATTAGTGCTGCTAGAATTTTTTATGTGAAATGTTGGCAGCAAACTTCAGTCACCCACTGAATTCAGTCACTTACTTCTCTGTAGACATGGTTAGATTTACGCTGTCAGTTCTTCTGTGTGTTCATCTGGTTGCACTACAGTCCTATAGCCATTTACATGGGAGTAAACACCTTTGAACTTGATAGCAATTACTTCTGGGTGCATGTATCGGATTTCGCTGTGGGTTACTTTAGTTAGAATACAACATATTTTTAAGCAAAGCTATTCATTTGTTCTTGAAACACCAAAAGCAAGCAGAAAGTGATGTGGATAAAGAACCCAACTAGCATGAACTTAAAAGTTGTTTTTCTCTTCTTGAGAGGATTGCAAACTATTTCGAAGTCTGACTCAATATATCACATTTCATTTCGGCAGTAATGAAAATAACTGATTTATGCAACCCAGTCAGCTGGAGAGAAATTAAATTATACAGTTAACCAAGATTCAAATTAATTAACACTTAAATATTTGAATAATGGACTCTGGGAAAAACAGAATTATGGTGGGAAATGCTGACTAATTAAAACCAGGGCAGTCGCATGGAGAGCTGCTTTATAAGTAAAGCTTCAAATTCCAAAGGTCACTATGAGTGTATTCAAGCAAAGCAAGTCATGTTCACCATCAGATCTGTTTCAGTAGTTTTATAGACCTGATTTGCTATTTCATCTTTCAACAGGAACTTGATATATATTTTTAAAAGAAGCATACGGTGAGCTCTGTTCCTGTAATAGACTGTAGATACTAGAGACAGTATATAAATATAGAACTTGGCAGTTCATGTTCATTGAAATCAAAATTGTGATTCACCAGGTGTATTCCTCCTCTGTCCTGGGGCTCTCACAAGTCATTCAGTTTCATCTCATGTTCGTGTGATTAAATCAATTTACTCTCTTGGCTTTTAATGCTTTGCCAAGAGAGCGTGCCTCTGTCCACCATGGGCATGTGCAATGAACAATGATACGGGGATGTCACATTGCCAAACGATTTAGCTCTTGATTCCCTCTGTGATTTTTATTTTGTCTCTATCCCTGTAGGTTCCTCTGGCCTTTGGCCTCTGGGTAGGATCACATAAATTTGGATTGGGGAGGTGGCTGAATAGACGAGCTCTGTGGAATGTGTTTGCTGTGTGTTGTGAGAGCAAAAGAGAAAAGCACCTGGGAAGCAGAGTTTCTTCTTTGTCTCGATGACTGAAGGAGGCCTGTTCAATATATGATGCAGATAATAAATATTACAAGTTGCATCACATGAATTGTTGACATCGGGAGACAACGTTAGGTACTGTGCTTTGTGAAAGACAATGATTTAATAAGGCAAGCATCATTATGAAAGGTAGAACGGCATGCAACTTCGTGCCTGAAAGAGTTATTTCGAGACACTTCCAGTTGTGTACATGGAAGTGACACAGAACTGTCTTTCAGTGTTACAGTTTCCCTAGATACTGTTATGGGGTGGGGGTGTCAGTCTGTATGAAACCCTGGGTCCCCTTCCAAACCTCTGTTCATGTATCTCCAACGGTAGAATGCATAAGGAGACATTTGCCAAACCATTTCCTTTGTCAAGGTAATGGCTTTGGGTGGCTAGTTATAAAACATGATTTAGCATATCCAAACAAGTTGCTCTGTACCATAGAACAAAGGGCTGGGCCTTTTCCCTCACTTGGCTGGTAGGTAGAAGAACAATGGCCAGCATTATTGTGTGAGAGAGCTGGATGCTGAGTTCCCTAAGCTGCAGACAGAGGGACACATCTTGCTCTGTGCTGAACCTAAGCAGGGCTTTGGGGCTCCTCTGGAACCCAATGAAGAAACAAGATTTGTTGAGGTGCAGTGATAATGCTATGAACCCCTCCATCCTCTGCTCAGGTTGCATATGTGTAAATAAAACCACATATCCTAAAGACATTACGCTCTTCGCTGACCTTCATTCCAAGGAAATCAAACCTGGGTTAGTGGAGGAACCCATGAACTCTCTGACCATTCAGAGACTCAGATGGCAAACTTTTTGCTTGCTTGTTCATGTATTTGCTGAAACACTACAATTAAAGCAAGAAGACTACTTTTCCTGGCCTTTGCCACAGGCTCTGTGAATGACATTGCATAAGAGCATAAGAATATCCCTGTTGGATCAGGCCAGTAGCCCATCTAGTCCAGCATCCTGTTTCTCACAGTGGCCAATCAAATGCCTATGATAAGCTTGAAAGCAGGACCTGAGCACAGCAGAACTCTCCCTGCCTTTGGTTTCAAGCAGGGGAGCCAACGGGTCCCGGTTATGGGTGCCCAGTGTGTATGTGACATCATGACGTCATGTGCAGCGTGACAATGTCATGCCCCCACCTCGCTGGAACCTGACTTCTGGTGGCACCAGAAGTCAGGCTGCGAGACCTCATGAGACCTCGGAAGTTGCATCGGGGGCCCTGAAGTATGGGTGCTGAGCACCCACAACAAAATTTTTGTGGCTGCTCAGGCACCCAGAGCCCCCTCTAATTGGCGCCCCTGGTTTCAAGAAGCTATTATTCAGAAGCATGCTCCTCCAACCACAGAGGCAGAGCACAGCCATTGTGGCTAATGGCCTTATCCTCCATGAATTGGTCTAACCCTCTTTTAAAGTCATCCAAGTCTGTGGCCATCACTGCCTCCCGTGGGAGTGTATCCCACAGTTTAACTCTGTGGCATAGATTCGTATTTTGATTCTCCACCCAGGAGCTCAAGATTGTGGATGTTTTCCTACCCTTCCCCCTTTTGTATTTTCAACAGCCCAGTGGATAAATGCCAGAAAATGGCGATGGAGGCAGAAACCCTGATCATGGCTTGGAGTTTATAAGGTAACAGCCCAGTGTGGTAGGCTAGGTTAAGTTAATATATGTGCATAAGAAGCAGTTCTTGTCAGTAAATTGGGGGGGGGGGGGACAGGGAGAGATGCTCTCAAACTGACTATTGTAAGGGGTGTTCAGACAACAGCTTTGCTACCAGCATCTCTGTTATGGACTCTGAATAAAGAGTATTGTGGGATCACAAAGAACCTACCATTTCTGTAATAATTTTGTATATTATGATAGGATTACTTGACAGTCTCTTCCAACAGCATTGCATCGTCTAATCTGACAGGTGGAAATGTGAGCCTTAGGACTATTAAAATGGATTTTCTATTATGTCTGGTACGTGTAGCAAGGCCCTTGGTGGATGGAAGTCCTAATACAATCTGAAAGCTTACAATTTTCAATAGCTTTCAGCATTTCCCATGGCTGCCCCTTGGTGAGGAGGCCTGTTGATTATACATATGGGCTACAGTAGCAGCAGACATCTGTGTCTGAGACGTTAACCTTCCTGTGAGATACATGCAGGATTTCTTTATTTCTCTTGGAGAAGTTCCCTTCCCGAGTACTTAGATCACTGCTGAGCAGCAATAAATTGGACAAATCATTGCAGTGTATGCGCATCATAGTAGAAGAATAACACTTACATGAGAAACACTTAATTTTATGTATTTTCAGTGTCTGCATGATGACATCATACCAACCTGTGTTCTAATGCATGTTAAAATGTTAATACTTTAATCCACTGGTTTTAATGTTTTATTATTTTTGGCATGAGATAAGATGTGTCTGCAAAAGGAGAGACCAGATGAGTTTCTATGAAACAAGAATGATGATTAGCAAGCAGCAATGCTCACATATTAAAACACCAAAGCTGTTCACAGGAACAGAAAACATGATTTCAACAAGTTCTTCAAATCACATAGCAACATTTCTATGGACTGTCTTTCCAAAATGACCAACTTTTTTCTTTGCACACTGCAGTAGTCATGCTTTTCATTTTAATCATATACATATTGTTATAGGTTTGTGGATGCCAAACTCCCCTGAATGCCAGGAGTTCAAATATAAGCCAAACCAGTTTCCTGATGAGGTAATCACCTGGGAGAGGAGCCATTAAGATATCAAAGGAAAGTGAATGGGACATTAAGAAAGCCAAGGATAAGGGGCTCTGTGCCAGACAGTAATTGGGTGGGGCCCCTCTTCCAGCTCTGAGTAAGTTAGAAGACAAAGCCAGAGTTTAGAGTTGATGTGAACCGGGGGATAAAAAGTTGCAGGGTGGTGAGAGGGTCAGAGCCAGAGCACATTGGTTGATGTCTGTTTGAATCCAGGGCTGTAGCTATGAAAGAAACAAGACCCTCTTGGGCTTTTAATGCTATGGACTTCTCTACCATAGGCTCAGGGTTTATATTAGTGTAAATAGCCAGATAGCATAAAGACACCACAGTCTCCACTATGTTTCATTCCCCAAAAGAAACACAGACCCTGGAACCCCTGGAATCTTGCACTGCTCAGAGATTAGACTGAAGTGCAACAATATATATTTATTTGGGCCAAAAAGGGCATTTGTGCAAGCTGATTTTATGGTGCCTCTCTGGCACCAAAAAGGATGGCTGAAACTAGGTAAGGTGCTTTACTCCAAGGGTTGCAAACATGGAGCCTTCCAGAGGGTGTTGGACTTCAACTACAATCAGCTCCAGCCACCATGGTCAATGATCAGGGATGATGGGAGTTTAATCCAACAATATCCAGAGGGCATTATGTTGACTCCTCCTGCTACACATTTCCCAGTGGAGGATAGTCTCATGGAGTTTTATCCAACTAAGCTATAAACAGAACAGACTCAGTGAAGTTAATGGACCTAGCTTAATTATGTCCATTGTTTTCAGTTAGTCTACTTTGAGTAGGACTAACATTAGATACAACCCATGGGCTTAGTATTACTGAAAGTTACCTGACATGCATACTTTGCCTAAAGATGTTAAATGTGCACAAAATGGAGGAACTTTATAGGAATTGAAAATAAAGACATATCTTCATTAAGGATAGGCCTGTCGTTGTGTGTTCTGATTTATATAGCCAGCTCTTTGAACCCATGCAGTGCCCCAATATGACTCAAGCAAGCTTATCTCCAGAGAAAGCCAACACCCATAAAAATAAAATGAAAAAGATAATTCCAAAATTGCCCAAAATGACCTTTCTCTCTTCCTATCCCCTCATGCACACCTTTAATTGCAAAAATAAAACATTACCTCAATGAAATCAATTTCCCTTTATGTTCACTTTGGGTCTAGCTCAATTGCCCATTAATATTTTTTAGCATCCAGAGCTCTTGAGCTCCCTTTTAAATGATCCGAAATAAAAGAATGTGGGGTTGGTTTTGTTGTTTTAAAAAGTCACTTGAATTGAGATGGTGAACCTGCTCTAAGAAAAGGCTAGGATAAGGTAGAAGCAGCCAAGTCCATACCTACATGTTGTCATTATGGAACCTGAGCAGCCAACAGTGCTTGGAAGGATTGCTCCCTCTCTCGTAGACCACATTCACCACAGAGGCTTCTATGCCAATGATGTCATTGGTGATTTTTAGTGCTTTTGAGGCCTTTTAAAAGGCCTAGCATAATGTGACTCTATTTTCCAATGTGCACACTCATCTCAAACTGCTTCTGACCTGACTGGAAGCGTTGATTCATTTTTATATCAAAAGTCTGGGCATATAGATCTGTCAATGTCAGTTCTCCCAGTTTCTAGTTCTTTTCAATATTTAGTTCACATTTTGCAGCAACTGCCAATCAAATAAAAATACTCATGAGCAATTTCTGCTAATAAACAAAATATATGCAGTTTTGGCCAATGTATACCTCTTTGCAAGCAATTCCTCATAATATAATGTATTTTTTATAAACATTGGTTGGAAAGTGTAGATTTGATAGATTTGGCTTTAAATGTATATTGAATAAAATTTCTCCTCCATATCACTTGACACTGCGCTTCCTACAGAAAGTTCCCTTTGGTGGAAAAAATAGTTGTTTGAAGCCTTCTTAAAATGTCAGTGGAATAATTCCACAGACCTGCTACCAACCCAAACAGGTCTCATGTCCACACAGATCCCAAGACCACTGTTTGACTACAATCCTATTCTCCTTGAAGCAAGCCCTTCCCTTCTAAACTCAGTGGGACATTTCTGAGTAGGCACAAATAATGTTGCAGTATAAGTTCATCACTCGTAACAGAGTGTTCCTTAAGCAAATGATTGTTGACATCAGTAATTTTATTATTAAAGAATGAATAAGGCTTTAAGGAATTGGATTAAAACAATTACCTCTTACTGTATTTTTAAAAAACGAACAGGTAAAGTGGTTATTTGGCAGATAATAACTGAGTTCAAAACTTTATTTCATATGATGTTATTCATAAATGTTCATTGAAAGTATTGTGCCTGGAGAAAAAAGTATTAAAGTTAATAAGCTCCATTGTGTGATAAACATATTTTTTCTCTCTACAGAATGAAAGATTTCCTGCAATTCATATATTTTCCATATTAATTTTCTACAGAACTATGTTCATCTTCCCTTATAAATACTCATTACTGCATAACACCTACAGCCTGCTAGCATCTTCGTTTTGAGAAAGCATGGCTTCTTAGCAAACATCAAGGATTAGGTGTGGAGAGAACTTCTCAGGATGTGAGACAGTTTGAGTCTTTGGTGAATTCTTTTGTCTTCAAAGTAGTGTGTGCAACGGGCTGAAACTCTGACATAAAGAATAGCTGAGAGCAAATTAAAACTGTAAAACATGTACAGCAAGCAATACCATTTCAAGATACTTCCTCAAATATTAAAGCAGATTTCCTTACGCAAATGATGAGCTCATGAAATGTTCATGGAAATGTCATGAGTATTTATTCTAGGTAACGTGCCCATAGTCCAGGACCCCCCTCTGAAGTTCATGTGAAATTCTGTTTTGTTTTATTCCCTATATTTTCTACCTTTAAATATTGTAAATCAAAACAGTCATCAGATCAGATCTTTGAATTCTTCAGGAAGACCCCCTACCGTGCTCTCTGAATTTTTAACCTGTTTGGTATCTTGTATGACAGACACTTTTTTATAATAATAATAAAAAAAAACCTGGACATAAGCTTGCAGGCAGAATGTCAGCTTTTTAAATTTCCATTATTCCAAAGTAACTTCAGAGCTCCTAATTTATCTTATTCCTGTTTGCATTAAGTGCTCAGTCATGAATAAAGAGCCACACCTCTTGTGGCAGAATAAACATCGCTTCCTCTCTCCTGGAATGGAGCCTTAAACAGATTTTTGCTTGCAGCTGTTCTTTCCTCTTCAGATTTAACTTATGAAGCAATCCGTGCTCTTTTTTTTAGGGTTGCTCAATGCACTCCCTCTAGTGATAACGATGTATAAACATTGTTGCTTTGTGCGTGAGAGACGGAATTTCCCAGGTGGCCTGCAAACCATTTAATGAAGTGTACAGCACAAACATTTCATTACAGCATATCGTGCACTTTTACCTTTAATAACTACATTCCTCATCCAGGAGGTCTCCATAGTTTTCACAAATGAATTACGCTAGTATTATTTCAAGAGAGTGTATTCCCCACCCCCACCCCGTTTCATTGCTGAGAATGATATTTTACTAAACTATTGCATTGATTACCAAATGTGTTGGCCGCTGACACCACTGCTAATTTAATCAGATACGATTAGATGTATGTCCTGTAAAATAATTTGAAATGATTAGCCTGGTTTTATTTTTTCAGAGTGTTTTCACAGCTCTGCATTGAATAAGGAGGGAAACTTGGAATATGGAATGGCAATGACTACAATGAAAGTAAAATGAAGTATTCAAAGAAAGTATTTCACCAAGACAGAATCTTCACACTATATCTAGACTGGAGAGGTGAATCTCACAGGGCCAGTGAATATCCTAGCTTTCTGAAAATCATTATGATTTTTGCTTCTGTTTTGTCCAGTACTCTCCAAATTTTCCTCTAGAGAGTCTCCAAATCTGGCTTTGTTAGAAACATAGGAAGCTGCCTTATATTAAGTCAACCATTGGTCCATCTACCTCAATATTGTCCACCCTGACTGGCAGCAGCTTTCCAGGATTTCAAACAGGGCTTTCTCCCAGTCCTACCTGGAGAAACCGGGAACTGAATTAGGGACCTTCTGCCGGCAGATGCTTTAGCACTGAGCTATAGCCCTTCCTCTCCATCTCTGGCTCCTTCTTGCATCCAGTCTTCTCTCACAGTTGGATTCTCCCACTTAGCCATCAGTTATACCACAATAGTTTTTCACATATATAGTTCTGCCCTTTTACTCCTTCCTTCTTCCTTCTCTAACAGATTATCAAGTAGTCACAGGTGTATCTGCTCATTTCATCCCTTCAACCCAATCTGTCACCTGAGACAAGTGCTTTCATGTGTCTCATGTTAGGGCCAAGACTGGCTAGCTTTTAGAGGAAATGCAAAAAGTAGTATTTTGACACAGTTGCAGTCATCAAGGTAGGGTAGGATGGTACTGCTTAACAGGTTTCCCAATGGCAGGGTGTGGCGATCACACAGGGTCCCCAGATGTTTGACGGTCTATTGATCCCTGTGCCACCACTGTGATTACTTCCTCGCTGCCACCAACCCGTTTCTCTTGGGTACACACAGAGTCCAGACAGTTGTTAACATTAAATCAAATAAGCAAGTTTATTTTATAAGCATTAACAAGTTTATGGTTTTGGATAATTTTTCTTGTCAGTTTCTTAATCTTAGTTTCTTTACTGACCTATACTTTCCTAATAACTTCTAATTGATTATCCCAACTGTCTATCTGACTCCTCCTAACAGATTCTCTCGCTCTCTCACATCAAAACCAGACCAACCCACAGACTTATCCTCCCTCTTCCTTCTCCAACTCCCAACTGACTTCCCAACAACTCCAACTCTAACTCTAACTCCTCCCCTTGGGTTCCCACTGACCAATCACTTCACACTCGTTTAACCCTTTCC
This sequence comes from Podarcis gaigeae, assembly GCF_964106915.1. NCBI lineage: Eukaryota > Metazoa > Chordata > Lepidosauria > Squamata > Lacertidae > Podarcis > Podarcis gaigeae. The sequence continues at coordinate 42,677,531 of NC_139685.1, forward strand.
TTATGACCCACCTAGGAGGGCAAACGCCACACAGGGTCACTTACTAAGAGGAAAGTGATGAGCTGGCTGGGAGGTCAACGCATTGCAGAGTACAGCAGCAGAGCCAATCTGCAGTGCCTGCACCACACTGATGTTGTGCCTGCACCATGGCTATCTGCTTCTCTTACCAGGTTGTTGTAATTGTGTGTTACTGACTCACACTTTTGTACATAAAAAGAGTTAACCTGAGCCCAGAGCTCAGGTTGCAAGTGGGTAAGGCTTAGCAGACTCTCAGCAGGCTCTGCCCCACCCCCTTCTCAGTCTTTTTCTTTTTGTGCTTCCTGGAACAAGTGAAGAAGGAGCCATGCGGCTTGGCTCCCAGCTCAGAAAAATGCTTCAAGTGGACTGAATCTTTCCAAAGGAAAGCTTTTTCAGCCTTTGGTAGGAAACCAAGTACTTTTTCTTTTAAGTTGTTTGGGACCTTTCTTCAGTCTTTGTTTTACTGCCAGCAGCCGGAGACTTGTAAATTGTAACTCCTGGAAACGCTGTGAGTAAAATCTTCACATATTTGGAAAACTAAGTTTCTATGATTTATCCTAGCTTAAATATTTGTGTGGGGAATGTTTGTAGATGAGGACAGATGAACGTTTGTAGATGAGGACATGTTTGTAGATGAGGACAGATGGAATTTTAACGGAGTTTTAATGTTCTTGGAGCAGTCACCATTGTGCTTAACTCTACTACTGAAGACTAGGAATCTCTCTTCCAAACCTCTGTCTCCAACACAGGTAACCCTACAGCCAGGGCTCACCAACCTTGGAGAGGGTTCACATAAGGCTACTTTGCTGAGGATCCCCTCAAAACTGGAGCTGGCATAAGAAACAGATTTATCATGTTAAAAATATGCTAGCCATCAAGGTGCCCCAGGACCATTTCTTGTTTATTTTTAAAGAGGGAGGGGAGGGAGGGAGGACAGGCTGCCTGATGCATAGTAGAGTGATGAGACTGACATGTGAACCAGCATTTGCTGATACACATTTCAGTGGCAAGCTCAAGAGGAAACCAGGTTTGGAAGGTATTTATGGGAGCTGCTTCCTGTACTATGGGTGAAGGCGGATGTAAGACTCTAAGCATGGAGAAAGACATATGCATTATAATGTGTGTTGAAAGTGGTTGGAAGGAAAACACATTCACTGACCTTTCAGAGCAGAGAATGTGTGTTCAAACTACCTCCAGGATTCCGTCTGTCTTTACCCCAAGGGATCAAACCTGTTCCTCTTTTGCATCCAATAAAGAATTAAAAGCTGGGAAATGCCCAGGATATGGTGAGCTGCAGCATGACCAAAAAAAAAGAGAGAGAAAAGCTTACCAATCAAACCACCTGATATACTTAGCTTCTTATTAGCCAATACGGATGATTCTAACCTTTGCTCTTCACACCGGGGAATGTGAAGTCAGAGATGCTGCTTCCCACTAATGCATGGCCTATTGTGGTCAGCAAACTTCCACCCTTATGTGCAAAAGCACATCAAGTAGAAGACTCACGAGCTATGACAAGCAAGTCAGGACCTAAGAGGATAAAGGAAAGCATTTCTGAAAAAGTTATTCCCCAGATGATTTGTGTGCACTGTAGTATTACATGTAGATTTTATTTTGCCAACTATGCATCCCCCACTGTGCTTAAAAATATTGCAACTTGTAGCAGCAAATGTGGATGGTGGTGTCTATTCCAGTGTGCACCCATAGAAGGAAGTAATGTCATGTGCATAGACAGCAGAGACATTTGGACATGCCTTCATGCATCTAGTTTCTGCCTACAATTTCTGATCTAGCAAGCGAAGATCTCCTTATTTGGCTCAGAACAGCAGTGTTTGGTTACTGAGAACTTATTTGCACAGATCAATCTGTAAATAGCAATAGATGAATCTGTCAATTTTGGTTTGTCTCAGTTTCTCATTTTCGCAATATTACGTTCACACCATTTCTGCATCAATTCGAGATTTCTTTTTTTAAGAAAATCCTTGTGAAACTTCCTCAGCCTTTTAGGGGCCATATATATACATTTTTCTGTGCAGAGATGTATTCAAGAATTGTTCCTGGTGTAATGCAATTTTTTGTGGTATTTTCAGTAACGTATGCATTATTATGCAGTTATAACTTTCTGTTAAAGAAAGCTCTCCCTCCCTGCAGACTGCAGTTCCCAGGGTTCCCTGAGGAGAAAGAATTAGGTTTGCCCTGATATAAACAGAGGGAGGAAGATGAGTGACATGTATTTTAAGGAATTTTAAATGGGTCCCATGTACTACAGTGGGGCTGTAGGTTGGGGTCCTGGGTCTCAAAATGCTGAAGACTACTGTTCTAACCCCTCTGATCTTTTAAACTCAGATACTTGGCTTATGCATCTATAAAATGCTTTTGAGTACAGGAGATGTGCTACACTTGCTTTGGAGCCTACTTCTTAAGAATACAAAGAAGGCTAATACCATCAATTCATGCCTTTGCAAAGCGTTTTGTTTATATTGCAACTCTGATTGTGAGAACATTCATTTCTCTATTTTAAAAAAAAAATTAAAATGGATAAAGCCATAGATGAAACTATTTCATGCCATTTCCACCTATGCCATACATTTGCATACAACAATTGAGAGAGAATATTTTATCTTTCTAACAAAATCAGAAATAATAGATGTCTTTCCCATGTTAGAATTCTGTCCTTGGGGCATTGCAGTTATTCTGAGTGTAGTGCTTCTGGCAGATACTTGAAAAGGAAAGCTCTACTGTGTGCATAGACATAGTAGCAGCTATGTCTCCAGTCTCCACCTAAAGGTATTTACTCTCACAGAAGATGTTTGAAGATTGAGCTATCCGCTGAGGCCAAATTCTGCACAATGAATCGATGAAACAGGTGCTATGTTATTGTGCGAGTCTTGGATTGGATGAGATAAGAGGGGCAAATGTCAGCATCTTTGGGGGTCAATTGCACACAAATATCACGGTGCACCCACTGAATACATGCCCCTTTCTAGCCTTCTGTGTAGTTTGCCAATTATTGTTTCGTAGCACATGTGTTTCTTCCAGCATGGAATTCAAGGCAGCATTCAAGGGTCTTCCCCACATAATAGCTTTCCTGCAGGTCATTGTGTTGCTATGTGACATCCAGTTAGTTGTTATTCTGCAGTCAGGCCTATCATGGGAGAGTTTCGATTCCACAGCATTTTGCTTGCTGGGAAACTGCTATCACTTCCTCAGCAAGACAGGTCTGTTTTGCTTTGAGGATGGTGTGTTGTTGCCCAGCAGGGCTGTCTTTCTTAGGCATTTCAGGTAAACTCAAACACAAACAGACATGCTTACTCCTAGGTCTCTAAGGCCCTTCACTAACTGCTACAGGAAGCTCTCCCTTCAAGAACTTCATATTGAGTGAAGTACCATATACATAGGTGGGAATTATCCAAATGTCCCAGGCATCTAATTGTGAGAATAGGGAGATCATTGTCATTGGCTAGTCCTATTACCACACTAGCCAATGAAAGCCCTTCTCCTTAGATCGAGGGTCCGTCAGCTGCCAAAGCCTACCCATGTATAATTGCTACAAGATGGAGGCTTATGTTTTTACTCCAGATAATTGTACCTCTACATTATTATTTTTACTGCCATGGCAGGGTTGGCATGAATTCTCATCTGTGGATGAACTTAGTGAAGCAGCAACGTAACCTCCTTTTTAATGTATACCTTCTAAAATGTGTCCAGGAACTTTACGAAAGGAGACCCACTTGCAACAGCTTCAGAGTAAATGAAGAGCCAAGTTCCCCTTTTTAAAGAATAAACAGAAGGAAAAAAAATCTCTATCATTCCACGCACACCCTACCCGACACACACACAAAAAGGAAAATAGAAGAAAAAGAAGTGTAACAGAAGGAAGGATCTTAAGAGTTGCATCAGTCAAACAGTGCTCCAAAGGAAAGGAGTAGCTCAAACACAATTTTTGCACCTCTGGCTTTCAGAACTCAGTTGGATGTAATGTCTACATCAAGGAACTGACAGAATGAAGCTAACTGGTGTGAAAAAACCACTCCTTCTGAAGAAGCTTCTAAATACCAGTTGTCTAAATCTATTGATAAGCATGGATGCATTATTTATGAGGCCTGCAGCTCGCCTGGTGCTGCTCAGATGGTTCAGGCATTTAGTAGGAACTATTTCTGTGAAGTGTTGCACAGAATAATGACAGTGTCTGTCTTAAATCGAACAAATGACTCTAGCAGGCTCTTGGGAGGCTCCGAGCAAGCAGATGCTTTTCCAAGTGAAAGGCGGCGAGGTACCACCTGCTGTAGGCAGGCAGGCAGGAGCAGGCCACTGGAATATTGACTCGTGAATAATTCAAGGCAACAGGAACCCCCAGCTCTTCGAACATCGCACTGCCCCTTCATCATGCGCTTTTCATCACCCTAATGAGTGACTTGAAGAATTAGATGCTAAAATATCTCCCAGCACTCCCCAAAGGATTCAAAGTGCCATACTAGTGGATAAAAAAAGTCGGTAGTACCCGCAACAAGAATAATGTTGTGAGTTTCCGAAAGTAGGTAAGAAAGGAATCCATGGGTTAAACCTTTTCAACGGAGTGTGAGTTACAGTAGGTACTGTATTTTGTAAATGTGCTGCGACAAGGGCAAAAGTTGGGTCACTTGGCAGTGTTACTTATTATAATTTAGTATAATAATTTAGTAGTACGTGATCCCAAGTTACATAGTACAGTGGTACCTCAGGTTAAGTACCATACTTAATTCGTTCTGGAGGTCCGTTCTTAACCTGAAACGGTTCTTAACCTGAGGTACCACTTTAACTAATGGGGCCTCCTGCTGCTGCCGTGCCACCGGAGCACGATTTCTGTTCTCATCCTGAAGCAAAGTTCTTAACCCGAGGTACTATTTCTGGGTCCGCTAACCTAGAAATAGTACCTCAGGTTAAGAGCTTTACCTCAGGATGAGAACAGAAATCATGCTCCCGCGGTGCAGTGGCAGCGGGAGGCCCCATTAGCTTAAGTGGTGCTTCAGGTTAAGAACAGTTTCAGGTTAAGAACGGACCTCTAGAACAAATCAAGTACTTAACCCAAGGTACCACTGTACTTGGACCAGAGGCACTTAGGGCATTACGAATATGTTGAACTGAGCCTGGTAGCACACAGGCAATGAATGCAGTGGTTTTGGGACCGGTGTGACATGATCCTATGTAGCTGCCCCAGTTCATAACTGGGGAGCAGCATTCTGTACTAGCTGCACCAGCTTCCTAATCATTCTCAAGGGCATTGCATTACACAAAGCCCATTGCAGTAATCCAAATGCTAGGCCACCAGAGCATGGATTACCTGTGTGTTTGTGTGAATCTTTTTTCAGGGGCGTCTTACCCATAGAGGCTAGTGGTGCAGGGGGCCAGGGCGCTGAGTTCTGGAGGGCGCCAGGGAAGAGGCGGAGGCTGGACACGGCGCCTCCCGGCATCAGCTTGCCACCCTCGCCCACCTCCGTCATGCCGTGCCGAAGCAGCGCCGCACCCGGAGCCTCCATTTGCTGTGGCCACTGTGGCACGAAGCAGCCAGCTGAACCGGGAGGTGCCACGGCCAGCCTCTGCCTCTTCCCTGCCGGAGGAGCTGCCCTCCAGCGACTGCCCCCCTCCTCCAGCCCTGCCAGCAGCACCATCCTCCCTAAAAAACTCTGGGAGACAGGGCGGGGCATCGGAGGGAGCTTTGCAGCACGACGCCAGGTATGCTTAAGACGGCCCTGTCCATGTTTTATGTGTTATTCTTATAGGAACATAGGAAGCTGCCTTATACTGGGCCAGACCCATGGGTTCATCTACTTCAGTATGACCTACACTGACTGGCAGCACGCTCTCCAGTGTATCAGGCAGGGATTCTCTCCCTTTCCTACTTGAAGAGGCCAGGGATTCAACCAGCAACCTTCTGCATAAAAAGCAAATGCTGTACCACTGAGCCACAGGCGTTCTAATTGTCGCTGGTATGGATATCTCATAATAGCGACCTTTTTTTTTTCTTTCTTTGATCCACATTTGCCTCAGTTACTATGCCTTACCTTTGGTGTATCACAGCTGATACTGCAAATTCAAGGAATTCTTTGTATATTCAGAACATCAGGATGCAACTGAAGAAAGAATGTGAGCGGTAATTGTCCCTATATTTGATTCTTCAGCAGAGAAAATTATTAGTTCATAGAGAAAAGGTTTGTGGTATCATCGGTGTTTGTGTATGTGTGCAAGTTGTACAAATACATTACACTAATGGGAGCACCCAAAGGAAAGCTGAAGGCTACACTGGCCTTCTAAAGAAAATACTATACCATGGCTTCCTCCCCACCCCCTGAGGTTAGCCTTTTTAATTTTGATTTTCTTCTACAGAAAGCCTTGGGTCATTGCAGGACAGTAGAACATTATTATCTTGAGTGGCATGAAAAGAAACCTGTTTTTATTTCTCACAGTATGATGCCTCATTTACACTGACTGACTGGGCATGGTGGCTTATTATAACCTTTTGGAAGCTGCCACATGTAAAACCATCTGTATCATGCATTTCCATAGGTTGGGGTTTTTTTAAAAAAAGTTTTGTACTGCCAAGGTGAAACTCAGCAGAATCATGTGATAGGTTTTGCTATGGCAGTACAAACAGGGTGGTGTGGCAAAAATTCCTGTGGTGCGTGGCTGCACACCAATGGTTTGATATTTAGAGCTTAGGATGTGCAAGAACCCCAAGTTCTGCTTTGCATCTGCCTGTATTTTGTTCTGTGACCTTTCTGCTTTGATCTGTGCTGCATCTTCCAAGCCACTCGGTATGAAATGAAGCTCTGCTCCCTGTTCATTATAATGGGGAATCTAAAAATGGCTTTAACATTCTTCCCTTTGGGTCAAAGTTGGTGGAATTTACAGGCACAGAGCTCCTGTGGCAAGCATGGGTTAAGCCTGCCAAACTGTAGGCAGATACACCCAGGATTTTTCATTCTCTGTCAGAATTTAATCTTCAGGAATGGTTGTACCTTCAGAGCAGAAGAAGCTTGCCTAACTCTGATATGATATATGCAGAGATTGTCCTGCAAAGGCATACCTTACCATTTGGGGCAAGAACAATCAGAAGCAGAGATGTTGGCAAAATAACATGAACCCTCCCCACCCCCCAAGCAAAGACCCTTTTAATGTCTGGTGGTGGCTGGGTTTCTGCATCCCTCCCCTTACAGATTTTTGGAGATTGGACGGAGATCTCTCTGTTGCATAGGGAAGCAGGGTGGAAGAAGGAGTTTGGGGGATACAATTGAAATTTCTCCACTGACTTGTATAGGGAAAGGCATTAAAGCTGTTCCCCAAATCACAGTGATTGGCACGCTCTGGGGAAATAAATCATTGTGATTAAAAGCTGGACCTGTTCATCAAAATGAAAGACACCCCCCACAACTCTCCTATACCTCCCCTCTTGAGCTCTGGGTACTTCTGCAGTCAGTTTGCTTTTGTATCTCAGCTGGCAGGAGAGGGACACAGCCACGCCATTTTTGTAGAGCCAAGGCCTCAGAGCCACTAAGAAACTTGCAGAGTCCTTGATGTGCCTCAAGAGACATCTTGTTAATGGCACAATTGAACTCAGAAATGTGAAAATCTTCCCAGAATCACTTTGATTCATCTTGTGATTGAGAGTACAGACATAATTGATGCGTACCCTTAATGTTTTCGTTATACACATGCATATCTGAATTATGACTATAGCAACTTAAGAAGAGCCCTGTTGGATGATGATGATTTATTTATATGCCGTCCATCTGCCGGGGTTACCCCAGCCGCTATGTAGTCTAGCATTCTGTTCTCATAGTGAGCAAGCAGATACCTGCACGAAACCCACAAGCAGGTTGTTAGTGCAAAAGGACTCTCCCATCTGTCAACCCAAGCAGCTAGCATACTGCCTCTGATCCCGAAGGTAGTCTAAACCTACCATGACTATTAACTATTGGTAGACTGATGCTCCAAGGAGCTAAAGTTTCCTTGGAGATGGTGTTGAGACTGCTGGTACTGTCCTAGCCAACTGATTAATGTATTTGTTTTATTTTGAAAAACCCTTAAACTTGCCCACATCAATAAAACACAAAGTCAGCAAAATAAAAAATAAAAACAAATGCACATGCCTAAACTGTATGTTACTTACTTTTACTTGACTATACAAACCAAGGACAGCTCACAGAAGTGGCTCACCAGGTGGGATGGAGCTATTAAGCCAGCTTCCAGGCAGGTGAATCGCTTATGCTTACCAGGAGGGAGAGCTGCAGAAGTGAAGCAGTGGAGAGGTCAGCACAGTGCAAATACACCAGCAGGAGTGCTGGACTGGCTTTGCAAATCTTACAGATCTTCAGGGCAAACCTGGGATTTTTTTTGGTGCTAGGTCAACTATGAGTCTGTTACCGAAGCTAACTGAACTAACGCCTGAGAAAGGGCATACATTGCATTTGATGTGTCTTATAGTACTGCAGGGGACGCGGGTGGCGCTGTGGGTAAAAGCCTCAGCACCTAGGGCTTGCCGATCGAAAGGTCGGCAGTTCGAATCCCCGCGGCGGGGTGCGCTCCCGTTGCTCGGTCCCAGCGCCTGCCAACCTAGCAGTTCGAAAGCACGTCAAGGTGCAAGTAGATAAATAGGGACCGCTTACTAGCGGGAAGGTAAATGGCGTTTCCGTGTGCAGCTCTGGCTCACCAGAGCAGTGATGTCACGCTGGCCACGTGACCCGGAAGTGTCTCCGGACAGCGCTGGCCCCTGGCCTCTTAAGTGAGATGGGCGCACAACCCCAGAGTCTGTCAAGACTGGCCCATACGGGCAGGGGTGCCTTTACCTTTACCTATAGTACTGCAGAGGAACCATGGATTATTTAATACCAAAATAACAGTCACACTAGGTCAGCTTTCACCAACCTGGCACCCTCTAAATGTTCTGGACTACAACTTCCATCAGTACAGTGGATGGCTAAGGCTGATGGGATCTGTAGTCCAAAACATCTGAACAGTAAGAGGTTGGTGAAGGTGGTGCTAGATGATTCCAGAGTGAGACACAATAAAGCCTCTCTCTTTCCCCCTTTGCTGTGACAGCATCACATTTATCCTGATATTTGCTCCCTGTGTAGACTTTAATTATTCAATCAATAGTCTTAATATTCAATAAGGCCCTTGGGGAAATGCTTTGAGTGAAGGTGACTAATCAGTATGACCATTGCTCCAGATCTATATAGCTCCATGTTCCATCAGAGAACACTTTTGCCAAAGAAATTAGAGAAGGGAGAGTCTTTCCTTCCTCATCTTTCTAGAGAAAGAGCAGGTTCGTCTTACACATATCTTTAAAAAAGTTTGCCGTTTTGGCATCTTACGGTGTGAGTGCCGTGCAATGAACCATAAATGAGAAACATCAAAAGTAACTTCGAAAGATTTTTTTTAATATTAAAGTGATGAATCAGAGGCCAAATTAACAAGTGAAAGAATCCACCTATAATGAAATCTTTTTTCCAACATAACACTTCATTATAAAGGGAGTTTTTCTATAATAGTAGCAAGTGTAATTACATTTTTATATATAATTAGGACATTATTATCATTTCACCATATCAAAGTTCATTATAAGACATCTCCAATGCATTTTTCATAGAGCAAAAATAAAAAGAGAACAGGGGTCCTTCAATTAGACTAGTATAAGGACATCCACAGAGACTGACGGAAGCTGATCAAACAGCTTAGCCCAAAAGGGACCAGGTAGGCTGCTCATTGCTTTTAAGGCACAGAGAAGTTGCATTTTTACATTCCCTGCTTGGTTATTAATTATATTTTTCACCTCACTCATAGTTTAGTCCATTATTTAGAATAAAACTATGTTTCAAAAGTTGTCCGGAACCAAACATGCACAAACTACCAAACTCATTAGCTTCCAAAAGAGGAAATACTGACTCACATACAGATTTTCTTCTGAATTTGGCTACGTGGAAAGCATGGTCCTCCACACATTTTCTCAGAAAGAAATTGTACTGTGTACAATGGGACTTACTTACAGGAAAATGTAGAGCCTTCAGGTGTTATCAAGGATGAATCTGGTAGTTTGAGTATACTCAGATATTTTTCCTTAATTGGGGCGGGGAATATTGTTTTTATAGATTCTCAACTTCAAGCCAGAAATTCCTGGCGAACGGCCTTTTAATTAGTTAAACTCATTCATTAATAAATAGCTATAAAAATAAGGCTGTGGATTTCTAGACACTTAGGACAGGAAAATTTATGTAGTTATCTTTGAAACATATCCATCTGTTTACAGAGGAGGAAAGTAACTCGTAATATTTTTAAAGCTACGATAATACAAAAATATGAATGGTAATGAATTGATGTATAATCACAGTCATATTGCTAATACAATTTCATCTTCAGTGTAATTATATTAAGTCAGTGAATGCTCTTTTAAAAGGAAGATGACTTCTAAATCATGTGCAGTAGGCCTCTTACAAAGGAGAATATTCTGCACTGTTGGGTCCTTTACAGAGAAGGTTATACATATACCTTGCACTCCAATTTCACAAGATTCTCACAAGATTTTAATTTTTTTGTAAGGCTGGGTTAGCTTATGAGGGGTTAGACACTCCTGAAGCACATAGGCTTTGGAAAAGGGATGCCCACCTTCTTAAGGCTAGGGTAGAGTAGGGCATATACTTTAGCACTCAGGTATTTGAAGGATAAGGGACGCGGGTGGCTCTGTGGGTTAAACCACAGAGCCTAGGGCTTGCCGATCAGAAGGTCAGTGGTTCGAATCCCCGTGATGGGATGAGCTCCCGTTGCTAGGCCCCTGCTCCTGCCAACCTAGCAGTTCAAAAGCACGTCAAAATGCAAGTAGATAAATAGGTACCGCTCTGGCGGGAAGGTAAATGGCGTTTCCGTGTGCTGCTCTGGTTCGCCAGAAGCGGCTTAGTCATGCTGGCCACATGACCCGGAAACTGTACACCAGCTCCCTCGGCCAATAAAGCAAGATGAGTGCCGCAACCCCAGAGTCATCCGTGACTGGACGTAATGGTCAGGGGTCCCTTTACCTTTATTTGAAGGTTTGGTTCATTTACACAAATATATGATTAAGTTTTACATATTCTATAAAGCGCTATGGTTTTCCCCAGGAGGACTGGGTTTTTTTGTTTTTTTTTAAATGATATTTATTAAAAGTTTAGAGATTACAGAAAAGAGAAAAAGGAAACAGCCAGCAAAAAAATCAACAACATATACATTACAATATATAAAAAATAGATAGAAAAAAGAAAAAAAATTATAAAAATAGAAAGAAAAATACAGCAATAACAATAAAAAAATAAAAAAATAAAACACACATCCAAGATTCCATCTCTTTGTCTTTCATTTACTTGTTTCATCGACCTCCTCACACCTCCCTTTTTGTATTCTAGTTTAATTATTTGTTTCAGCAAATTCTTTCCCTCTTTCTCAATTTTTATTGGATAATTTATCTTAACATTCTAACCTATCAATTAACTCAGCAAATCCTTTTCATCTTTCACAATATTCTGTCATTCAATTCACCTTAATTTATTTTAACCTTACTTATGATAAAATACCTTAAATCCTAAAACTTAATACTTATTTATACATAACTCCTAATATAATTTCTACTGAAGCCAAATGATTTCATTCCACCATTTTTCCTAATTCCCAAAATAAATTTTACCCTAATTCCCAAAATAATTTTTTAAGGCTTTCTTCCAATCTTCATCCAACGTCTCTTCTTCCTGGTCTCGGGTTATGTCAGACCTTACTGTCCATTCCATCTAGTCCATCAACCTGGTAGTCTTATGTCCGAGGCTCTTAAGTCTTTTCCATGTCCCTTCTGCGATTCTTCTTCTTGTTTATACCAGCACTTTGCCTTGTCTTTTGTTGGTCTCTTTCTTAATTTCTTTCCTTTCTCATTGAGGAGTAGGTCTCGGGGAAACTCCAACCCAAAAATATCTCCATCTCCCCTCAATAGATCAGCCCATTCCCCACAGTCCCATTCCCCACAGACAACCGGGTAGTCCAGAAAATATTTAAATGCATGTTTCAAAGTCCCTACAAAATTAAGGACCCCCACAACTCCAGACCCCCCCTGGCCCACTCCAGGTTCAATCTTCAAAAACAGCGGCTTATGCTCCTGCAGGGCCTCGGTTCTATCCATTTGTGTTGCTTGAGGTTCAGCAACAACCTCCTCCATTGTCTTCTGCATTTGCACTTGCCCTGTCAAAACAGGTTCCTGGGTTGGGTCCTGAGTGGTTTCTATATAAGTATTCACTGTTTGTCCAAAATTTTGAACTGCAACAGTCATCAAATTCATCTTCTCATGCATCTGCTCCAGCAAAGCGTTTGTCTTGCAAAAAGCAAGCACCAAAACTTCTTCTATATCCATTTTTGTTCAAGGTCAGAGTCTGGTCTCACGATCCTAATCTCCACAGCTGTGAGATCCCCAGATCGACTCCAGCAACAATTTAACAAGCTCCCTCTAGAGGGAACAATTTCCATTTGTATCCATCTTTTGAAGGCAAGTCCAGCAAAAGAAAGTTACTTTCATTTTTCAAATTTTTGTTTCTTTTAAATGCAAAAGGTAACTTTGGAATCAATTTGTTTCTCTTCTTTAACTATCTGTCAAAGAACATTCCATTCACAGTTGATGGGCTTCCCCAAAAGTTTCTGTCCCTGACACCCCGTTCCCAGGTTTGAGACGGTGGAAATTTATCTTTCTTTACTCTCTCTCCGCAGACTTAAACAATCAAAATTCCCCCTCTTTTCCCCTGCTTCCAAGAGGGGTTTTGATGGTTAAAAATGAAGGAAATTTAGGTCTTTATAAACAACTTTCCAGACTTTGGCTTGCACAATTTTTGCTTCAGTCTATATAAAAAAACGAGAAGGCGGACTTCCTGTTTAGACCTTCCCGCTTCAATGCCAAATTAAAGTGTTTCTTAATCCAATTTTCCATTCTACTCACGGGTACTTGTTTAGAGTCCAATTGTCCACAGGAAAAAGTCAGCACTCTCCGGCAATGGCTGTGCAGCTTCACTCCGTAAAAATAGCGGTCGATTCAAGACACCGCGCTGCTCACCCCACATCGCTTCGGATCCCCAAAAAAGGGGTTTCCCTGCGAGTAGGGGAGGCGCTTCCCAGGAGGACTGGGTTTTGCCACTCAGCCTTCGGAAGTAGTTGGTATCCCAAATATGGAGGCAACACAGCCTAGTCTAGAAGTCACAGGCTCTAGAGATTTGGACAAAAAGCATAGGGAGGTGCTATATGTACTGCATGTTTTTATTTGTCCATTCCTCTTTCTGATTATTTGTAAAAATGTGTACATTATGCAAAATATACATATACAAATATGTGTATATTGGGAGACATTTGTGCTATTTTTTATGAAGACCTTTAAAAAAATAAAATGTGGAGAGAATGGTAAAATGACTGTATTGTATTCAGTGTAGAGCTCTGAAGTTTCAGCCAACCATTGGTCCAGGAGTTAGAGAAAGTTCAGAACTCCTTTCTAAATAAAGTATTGACTTTACTTGTTGGCAATCCTGCCATTTATATTAGTGCAGAAGTGGTTGGCCCTCTGCTGGGCTAGAATACTAGTCCAAGTCTTATATTTCAATAACAGAATGTTAATTGTGCCATTGCACGCCTTTAAAGTTTCAAAGGTGATTAGCTGGTTTAGGTACACGTGCCAGAGATCTTGATAGTGAACTTACTAAGATCTAGTCAGTGGCTAAGTGACAGTTCAGGCCTATCCTATATGGGAAGGAAGGCTTAATTAACTGATCTGCTAATTATCCATTCATTGAGACTTTCTAGGCTGTATCCCTGTATCAAGCTAGATTATCAGAAAGCTCACTGTTTGAATCTAATTAGCTCCATGTAGGAATGCCTTATGGGATGCGGGGCGGCACTGTGGGTTAAACCACAGAGCCTAGGGCTTGCCGATCAGAAGGTCGGCGGTTCAAATCTCCGTGACGGGGTGAGCTCCCGTTGCTCGGTCCCTGCTCCTGCCAACCTAGCAGTTCAAAAGCACATCAAAGTGCAAGTAGATAAATAGGTACCGCTCCGGTGGGAAGGTAAATGGCATTTCAGTGCGCTGCTCTGGTTCGCCAGAAGCGGCTTAGTCATGCTGGCCACATGACCTGGATACACTGGCTCCCTCTGCCAATAAAGCGAGATGAGCGCCGCAACCCCAGAGTCGGCCACGACTGACCTAATGGTCAGGGGTCCCTTTACCTTTACCTTTTAGGAATGCCTTTACAGAACTGATACTTAATGTTACACCATCTGCTTTTCTTGAAAGAAATTACCCTTGGAGCCACTCTTTTGTGTGTCCCGTGAAATGGTTATAGAGGATATTGTTCACTACATTACTCTGTGTCCTTTTATAAAGGTCCTGGAGAAGAATAATTGTCCAAGTTAGGTTTCAGGAAGAGTTTTGTCACACTTATTGAGTTCGGGTGTTTTTTGCTTCTTGACGTTGAAAATTGTATTACAGTATATTGCCTGTTTCGTTGTTTGTGTTGGCAGCCAACAAAATTTGCAGCCAGCTAAAATTGTGGCTCAATTCTGAATGCTCTTTATGTTTTGTTATGACTTATAGCCAAGCAAGTAAAACTATTATAAAGAGAATTTAGGACTAGAAAAACGATAAATGGAGAGAAACCAATATAGTCAGGTTCACACATCCCTAGGAAGGAACCTCTCAAGACAATTCACCCTACTGCCCAGCACCTTTTACTGTTAGGAAGCTTCTCCTACTACTTAGCCAAATTCCTTACAATATCCACCCTGAGCACTAGTGTACTATGCATTTATGCATGTGAAGGAAATGCTCCATTCGTGCATCCCCTTGGATAGCTCAGGTAGTAGAGCTTGAGACTCTTAATCTCAGGGACATGGGTTCAAATCCCATGTTGGGCAAGAGATTCCTGCAATGCATGGGGTTGGACTAGATGACCCTCATGATCCCTTCCAACTCCATAATTCTATGATTCTGTGTCAGATGCAGCTGTGAAGAGCCAATCCAGAAATGCGTCTTCTCTGCACATAACTCAGCATCGAGTGATGCTCAGTGCCGCACTGCAAGTGACAGCAGAAGGATTCTGTATGAATCAAAACGAGGTTCATTTTCCACTTCCGTTGTCAAACCTGAAGGGCTGGATCTGCATGTGAATAGGCATCAGATTAGGTACGTGCATCGAACCTTTTCACACACATGCATGCCAAGATGACCCCCATATCTATTTTATTCCAATCTCCATCTGGCAATGCAATCCAGAAGATGCCCCAATGTATACAATGCAAGCAGGGCTGTTGATCTGCTGGCTCTTCACGGAAAATGTTTGCACCTGAGAGCAAGACTGTGATCATGCAGTCTAAGCCTGAATAAGCGCTGAATGAGAGATGACTGACTCTATAAAACTATTCCTTATGTCTAATTATTAGCAGGCATGGAGCTGAGCAGCCAACCATTTTATTTTTATTTTTTTTAAGTATCCATATCTCAGGTTCTCTGAACTACAGTGGCAGTGTTGTTTAGATTCAAGTTATTCATTTACACCCAGATGCTTTGGAACAATGCGACGATCTATGGTTTACACCTAACAACTTGCTCTCCTGACAAGTAGGCAAGTTAAATTATGAAGCCAACTTGAGCTTTGAAGAAATTTTTTATTTAATCTGTATTCCCCTGTTTCATCTGCTCATCCATCCGGCACAATCTGCATCATTATTAACCGCACCATATTTCTAAAAAAAGAGCCTGAAAAGTAAGACATCTGTGTTATAGCATTAATATATTCAAAGGTTTTTCACTTTCATCTTCCAGGCATTAACACTATGTAAGTGCAATGTAGCCGCAACTTGCAGCATCAGTGAATTAGCCATGGGGTTGGGGGGGGGTGGCGACAGCAGAGAGAGTCATTTAGTGACAAAAAAGGGTGATCATCGTGGTGGCAGTGGCAGTGCAGAAGATAAAAATAGTCAGGGCATTATGTAAAAAGCTGGCTTTTATTTATAAACAGAGCCTCTCTCCTTTTTCTTTTTCTTTTTCCCCCCTTCTTTTTGCCCAGTGCTGCTGTGCACCTTGATTTCTAATTGCTAGCACAATTTTTAAGGCACTGAGGCAAGCCTCCAGCAGTGTGCTGAAGGTGTGTTTGTGCTGTTATGCCCTCTGGCTTGGCTGCCAGCCTATTCCCTTAGATCAGAGCCAGAAGGCAGACTGTTTTCGAATACCGATCACCTCACCCAGACCTAATCCTTTGAGTTCTCTTTGGCATCCATTCCTTCTGCCAGTTTCCTCTTCTGTTCCTCTCTTTTCTTCTGAAGTTGACAACAAAGACATCCTCAGGGCCCTCCTTAGATGTAAGACCACTCTTGATGTTGCTACAGTGGTTGGTTTTTTTTTTGTACCCTAAAGTTGTGCTACTTTTACATTCAGCTAGCACAATATTTGCACACCAGAAGATAAAGAAAATGTGAATAAGTTATATGGTTTCTTTTTAATTTGTACACCTTGGTCATTGGGATGGAAGCCCCGGTTGATGCCTCTGATATTCATCTCCATACCTGATCAAGAACCTTGAAGGTTTTGGGTTTTTTAAAACACACACACACACACACACACACACACACACACACACAGGCTACGTGGCTTATATACCTTAAATTGGCCTGAGCTGCCACTTTTAATTTTAAAATGATGGCTGCATGGGATGTGGATGAATATGGAATTTCTATGAAGCACAAAACTTTTGAACGGTTCCTGTCCTCTGTGATAGTGAGTTTTAAAAGGGAAATCTCCAAAGAGCTAATTAGTAGACAAGTAGAGCTCAGGCTGAACAAAGCTGAAAAGATAGCAGATAACTAAAAGGACCTGGCCATAGCTGACAAAAATCAAAGCACTGACAGAGAGCTGGCAGTAACCTTGGGCTGCTAACTGACAGGGACAATAAAAAAAAAGCCTCTGAGTGTGGCTGAGAGTGACAGCTTCACCACAGGCTCTCTAAAGAACATGAAGCCTCCACCAAAAAAGAAGAGATAATCTTCTGACTGGCGATAACATAGGCCTCAGCCCTCCTCTCTAATTCGGGAAGAGCTGAGCTTGTTTTTATTATAGCCTTTCATACAATATATGGGTCAAGGTAGAAAACATGCAAGGACATGATGACCCAAAAGCAGGGGAACAGGGGACCTTTGACCGCCCAGGACTACAATTCCCATCATCCTTGACCAGTGGCCATGCTAACTGGGGCTGATGGGTGTTGGAGTCCAGCAACAACTGAAGGGTTGCAGGTTCCCCAGCCTTGCCTTAAAGGCTATGAGTTAAGAGAGAGTAGTTTAAGAGGATTTGCTCTAGTGTGAAAGGAATAGTTGGTTCTGATGGTAACATTTCTAATTTTGATTCTCATTTTTTACTAATCCACCTCACCACCACACCACTCAGTAATGCCATCTGTGTGCCATTTTGGGGCAGCAAAGAGTTGAAGATTCATTCCCCGTGTCTGCTGTCATGGGATTTTTGTCTTTCACATGACGGTGTATGTTTTGACTCCACAGAGTGGGAAGTGACGGAGACAGGATGTTTGTGTTACTGTGTTCTGTGAAGTGGGACTATTGTCCTTTGTTCATTCTCTTTGCTGTCTGATGCTAGAGAAAGAGGGAGCCATGTTGCAGTGCTCCGTGTGAGTTTATATGTAAATACAGTCATACCTCATGTTACGTTTGCTTCATGTTATGTTATTTCAGGTTACGTCCCACGGTGACCTGGAGGTACTGGAAAGAGTAACTTCTAGGTTTTGCCGCTTGCGCATGTGCAGAATCGCGCTTCGCGCATGCGCGCAAGTGCCAAATCGCACCACGCACCTGCGCAGAGACGGCGCTTCAGGTTGCACTCTTTTCATGTTGCGAATGGGCCTCCAGAATGGATCCCATTCACAACCAGGGGTTCCACTGTAAAGTAGATTAGCCAAAATGCTGAGTTGCTGAGGTCTGTTATGCAAGCTGCGAAGACTCTGCGGATCCCTAAGTATGCCGATGTCTGTTGGCATTGGTCGCTGTGGTGTTTGGGCTGAAGAAAGCTTTTGAAGCTCCTGAATGAACAACCAGGAGGGAGAGAACATGCCAATCGGGCATGTGACTCTACCAGGGTCCAAAATGTCTGCTCTGGGAAATCCACCAAAGGACATGCCTGAAAATCTTTTGTAAGTCTAACACCACTTTTTCCATGTTGGTGTTTTGTTTTGTTTTTAGACTGTTCGGTTGTGTGTTCATAGGGTTTTCATCATATATTTATATTGTCATTGGGCTACATATACACTCTGACTTTCCGTTTTTCAAAACTGTTACTTCTTTTCCTTCTGTCGTCTCTAAAATGTAGAGCCATGCCCTTCTGCCAGCTTCTTTTTTTATTGGGATAGGTAGGGCTGGTCCCTACCTTTAGACATAGTGAGGTAGCTAGAGATATTGCAGGTTTTGTAGCCCCTAAGCTAGCCTGCTTCCCTCAAGTGCAGGAGAGAGGTCTGCCTTGTCACCAGAGCTGAAATAAGGTTCAAATGCCAATCTGGTTGACTTATTTTTATATGGAATAATAATAATAATAATAATAATAATAATAATAATAATAATAATAATAATAATAATAATTTATTATTTATACCCCGCCCATCTGGCTGGGCCTCCCCAGCCACTCTGGGCGGCTTCCATAAAAACCAAAAATACACACGTTAAAAACTTCCCTGAACAGGGCTGCCTTAAGATGTCTTCTGAATGTCAGGTAGTTGTTTATCGCTTTGACATCTGCTGGAAGGGCGTTCCACAGGGTGGAGAGAGACATTGTCTTGTCCTTTGCCTCAGGCTACAAAATGTACTGGGATGGGCTTGACGATATGTGTGCTATGTTGTAGCATCATGTCTGGTCTGTGTAATGCAAACATTCTATAGTTGTGCCAACTCTGTGTGGCTTTTTATGGTCTCGTGGTTTCTCCCAACGTTGGCTTTTCCACTGCAGCAAGTTTGATGTTTGCTCTATATTTTCTTCTCAGTGCAATGATGGAGTCCTTGATAACAAGGATTACACGAAGAAGAGTTTGGACTGGTCCTGGTACCTTTGCCTCCCCATAACCAGAATGAATTTGGCACCAAGTAGAAATTAAGAGACGAGCCTTAATTTACAATATACATCCACAGAATCATTCAAAACTCCATATTACTGATAATTCTATGGCACTTTTGTTTGGATAAAATGTAGTGCCTACTCAGGGCTTTTGTGGTGAAGTAGAATATAGATTCAAATAAATAAATAGCCCTTGGCTAGCAATAGGTCACCAGGCCCTTTGCAACTATAGTTTGTGTTCTGTTCAAGATTATCTATTTACCAAGCATCAGATATATGTGCTGAAGTGTCTGCTGGGGGGGGGGGAGGGTAAGGGCCACACATAAAATGGAGACACTTACTTGGCTTAGGACACATTTTACTAAAAATGTGGAGGTTATTCCTATGTGAACCAACAGCCCTGGAAGGATCAAATTCACTGAAGTATCACTGCCATACATATTCCTTCAAATTATGTACAGCCTTTAAAAGTGAGCAGTTTTATCCCATCCTCCATTTCCTAAAAGTTTAGAAAAAGCTAATAATAAAATGGACGAAAAACTCAACAGAAATTGATAAGCTTCCCCCCACCAAATGCTCACTGAGAAAACTCGTGCATTCCATAACTCCAAGTTGAACTGAAGAGAGTTTTGCCCATGATAATCAGACAAGTGAGATTTCCTGCATCAGAAGTAGGGTTTTTGAATGGTGGGTCCTTCCCTAGGGTTTGAACCACATAGTCCTTCTGACAGCCATGCCTGATGCCTTGCAGTACCTTGACACCATTGATTTACTTTCCAGCACCCTAGGGGAGCATCAACCAGCTGCCAAGGATAACTTGGTAATGGTAGGAGCCAACTTTTCACTCTGAAAGCCTACTTTTTGTTTATTGACCCAAATTAGCACAGCTTGTGCAGACTAGGATGCCACCAGTTTGGCTCTCAAGGCAGCAGCTGAAGCATCTCAGGAGTGCCTGAGCGCCAGTTCTATCCTCCTGTCATCTGATCCTCAGGGAGTTCTTCCCTCACCATAGGCAATGCTGTCTCCTTAGATAATGAGGCAGCTGCCTTAGGAAGCTCAGGCAGAACAGCGTTTCCTTCACAAAGGAAAAGGTAAGCTTGCTGACTCTGAGGGAGTGGAAGGGTCTGCCCCACATGAATCTAATGAGCTGTGCAAAGGGGTGAGTAAAGGGGGGGAACCGACTAGCTCCAGTTGTGCCAACTGCTGGAATGTCACAATTCTGAAAGGTCCCCCCTGAAGCAGAAGTCTCCTTCCCTGTCTTGGCCCAGAAGTTTAGAGAGATAATGACTTCATGAAGTAACCTCTCAAATGTAGCTGAGTGTGTGTGGAGGAGAGAATCTATTGAGGAAGATTAGGATGCTTCCAAAGACTTTAAATTGCAAATGGGTCATCGAGATACCACAAATGGGTCATTGGCAGCAGGTGGTGTTGTGGAATAACTTACTGGTTTTCCGCAGAAATGATAAATTTGAATTAAATAGCGGTGGTGGGAAAACAGACTGGCATTTTGATATCAATGAAGTTTGGATGTTGCAAAAATATTGCATGCATGAGGAGCACTGATCTCAGAGTAAACACCTACCCAGAAGCACCTCATTATTGTGCCTGAGCTTCTGTCCAGAAAGCAGCACAAGACAGGGAATCAAATCTCCTGAACCTGCCCTAATCCTTTTCTCACGGATTTTCTTGCACAAGATAGGCAGAGGGAGAAAGACTCTGCAGAAAATATGCTTCCTGCTATTTGTCTTCCTGGTATTGATGTTTTGTTTTTATTGGCTTTTATGTTGTTTGTGAGCCATTTGTTATAACTGTTTGTTATGGGTGGCCTAAAATTAATCATTGCATTTATATCCCACCTTTTTATCCAAAGAGCTCAAGGTGGCATACATGGTTCTTCCCATTCTCATCTAATCCTCACAGTGATTTTGTGAGGTAGGTTAGACGGAGACGCTGTGGCGTAGCGTGGGGGGTGCAGGGGGGCCGGCCGCACCTGGCGCAACATCTGGGGGTTAGGGTTAGGGGGCGCAAATCCACGAGTTAGGGGGCGCAAATTACTTGCCTTGCCCCGGGTGCTGACAACCCACGCTACGCCACTGCGGAGACGCAGTAACTAACCCAAGGTTGCCCAGTAAGCTTCAAGGCTGAGTGGTGATTAGTCTGGCAATAATTCATAATTAATTCAATAATAATGACTGAATGAATTGGGATCATATGGATGGGCTGTTCAAATTCTAGACCAGCCTTTTCCAACCTGGTGCCCTCCAGATGTTGCTGAACTTCCAACTCCTCTCAGCCCAAGCAAACATGGTCAATGGTGAGGAATTATGGGAGTTATAGACCAAGATACCTAAAGGACACAATTTTGGGGATGGCAACACTCTAGACCAAGGAGAAAGCCATGAGAGCACTTGCTTTGCATACAAAGATCCCTGGTTGTTGTTGTTGGAGGTGGTGGTGGTGTTAGACTGGAACCACATCAGAGCAGTGTCCCCAGTACTCATCTCCCATAGACAGTCCAGGAGGATACCATGGTTGATGATAACAAAAGGTAATGAGAGATGTAGTAAAAGCAACAGGGTTGTATTCTCCTTGTCCATCTCCCAATCGTGATCATCCATCTTAGTGACCAAGGCAGATTCAGTACTAAACCTGGGTCTGAACAGGCCTAGATTACTAGTTTCCTCGAGGAATGTCTGCAGCTGCATTACTATGACTCTCTCAAGTACTTTGCCCCCAAAAGGGCATTTGCAACTGTACTGTAGTTGTTAAATACCAATGGGTTCAAGGTGGACTTTTTCAGGAATGATTATAATCTCTTCCAAGGCCGCTGGCACCATCCCTATCAGCAAACAACTCACAGAGGGTCTCTGGAGGCTCCCGGGCTCTATCCACTGATGTAAACAGTCTATGGACTATCCTGAAGAGTTCTGCTTGTTGATGTTAGGGATGGGCAGGAACCCAAGCAGCGCAGGAATGTGTGGGCAAAGGAGACAGACTGGGGGAAGGATTGTCCGGGGGAAGGAGTCAGTGATTTGTGGGGATTTGTGCCACCCGTACTGCAGCTGGCAGTAGTGGGTGAGGAACAGGGTCAGGATCATGAGACTGGGCAGTCAGAGAAGGAGGCAAGAGAAGAGCTGCGGAGATTCTGGGGCCAGGAGAGCCTGTGGAGCTCTGGGAAAGGCTTGTGCCTGCAGAATCCCCAGGTTCCCTGCAGAATCTCCTGGGTTCCCTGCAGAATCTCCTGGGTTCCCTGTTGTCTCCCCACTCAAGGAGGGACTTGAAGTGAAGGGAATAGCTAGAGCTTCCATCGAGGTGGAGCCATTGGGTGCTCAAGTGCACCATGTCAGCAAGACAGTTTAAGAAGGATAATAGTCCCAGCATCTCCAGACAGGGCTGGAAAACACCCCTCTTTAATAATAATAATAATAATAATAATAATAATAATAATAATAATAATTTTTATTTATATCCTGCCCTCCCCAGCCAAAGCTGGGCTCAGAGCAACTAACGACAGTAAAAATAACAGTTTACATAAAATCACAATCAATTAATTGAAATACATTCTAAAATCAATTCATTCTAAAATCAATTCAAAATTAGATTAATGGCAACCATTGGCCTAGAGTGCTATGAGGATTACAGAAGGAGGGGGTCAGACTGTGCCTTGGCCAAAGGCCTGGTGGAACAGCTCTGTCTTGCAGGCCCTGCGGAAAGATGTTAAGTGACAGAGCACTCCACCAGATCAGGGCCATGGCCAAAAAAGCCCTGGCTCTGGTTGAGGCCAGCCTAACCTCCCTGTGGCCCGGGACCTCCAAGATGTTTTTGTTTGAAGACCGTAAGGTCCTCCGTGGGACATACCAGGAGAGGCTGCCCTGTAGGTACGAGGGACATATAGGGCTTTAAAGGTTAAAACCAGCACGTTAAACCTGATCCTGTGTTCCACCGGGAGCCAGTGCAGCTGGTATAGCACCGGGTGAATGTGATCTCGCAGCGAGGACCCCTTAAGGAGTCTTGCCGCAGCATTCTGCACCCGCTGGAGTTTTCTTTAGCCCTTAAGAGCTAATTCCATGTCAGTGTAGACAATAGATGGACTAATAATCAGACTCAGTAACATATATGGTAGTTTCCTATGTTCCTGCTAGTAAGACATAGCCACAGAAAAGGATGGGGAAACATTCCATGTGAAAAACATGTTCTGTCTCATGTTCTGTCGCACACTCAGCCCACCAAGGCAGAGAAACATCTGGACTTCAGGAAGGAAAAAAACAATTCTATACCCAGGTTTCAATTATCTTTGATAAAGGCTATCTCTTACCAGTTTCAAGAAGGAACTGCACCTCAGAGATTGGTGCTCAGTGCCACCTGGAAAAAGGAAGTAACCTAAAGGGCGCACTATACATGATTTCAGTTTTATTTGTCTGTACAGTAATGTACTTTGTTCTCTCTCTGGCCCTTTTGGGAGAATGCAGCTGAAGACAGATCGCCCTAGAATCTCTGGACCTAGTGAGGATAATGTGGCAAACTAATTAGCACTTCTGCGGTATAGTTTCCTCACAGTCATGAGCAATGATATGCAATTTGAAAAGTTGGATAACTAGGAAATTTCTAGGTTACTCTTTTCAGAATTACCTTCAGCAAGGCTACTCAAGTAAATATTCTATAGTCATCACTGTGATTTTCTCTGCTTCCTCTCCCCATCTCCACCGTCCGCTGCCTGCAACTTGTAGCAGTTGGCCAGAGAAATTCAAAGGGTATCTATTGCTTGCTATAGTGACTGACAGTTTGTTTGTTTGTTTGTTTGTTTGTTTGTTTGTTTGTTTGTTTGTTTAGAAACCAAACATAGTATGTGTTTGAAAGGGGGAGAAGGGGAAGAGAAAGAGGGAGATAGGTAGAGTTTTGAATTTAAAATTTAATATATGAAATGTGAGTGGGGAGAAGAAAAACATAGTTTTTGGTATTTCAAGGGTCCCCTGGTATAACTACACTATTCATTAAGAATAAAACCAGTTAAATTGTATAGTGATCAATTTTTGCCTTTGCCAGGTATGGGATTTAAAGTCTGAATTCTTCAATTTGCCAACTTTGGGGATGAAATTGAAAAAAAATATATTAATTGTGAAAATATATATTTTGTGCAGTAATGGATGCCACTGATTAACAATTTTGATACCAATCCATTTCCCATGCCATATCCTGTGCCCTTGACAAGGTGTGGGTTGGTGGTGATTTATTCAGTGTCTCTTCTCATAATTCCTTGATAGCAACATACTTTTGATGATGTCAGTGGTGCTGAGTGTAATCCAGCGATTGAGTATGATACATAGGCTGCATGGAGCCAATCTCTCCTTTGCCCTTTTCATGCCTCTTCTGGTTGTGGGAGACAAGGAAGGAGGAAAGCTTATCAAAAAAGGAGGGGGAGACATCTGTGACTCAGCCAGCCTGACTCATCTCTGCCTTTTGGCCTACCTCCTCCCCTGCTTCAGCTTCTGCCTCTGATTCTGGACTCCTCTCTGCCACAGATTCTCCCAGCTCACTAACCTCTGTTACCTCTTCAGCTTCTGACACCATGTCTTCTCAGTCTTCTCCCTCTGACCACTCATTGTTGCCCCACCACCAGTCTGTGGGCTCTGAGCCTTCCTCCCCCAATGGTTCCCCCAGTTGGGTTCTCCCACCATTCCTCTGCATCCAAAAAGTCCATGATATCTGGGTGGAGGACAGAGAGGTGCGTGCATGTGGAAACTAGCCCACTATACAAAAGTAACATTGACATTTGCTGCTCTGTCCACTTTTGCCTTTGGTCTTGCTCACCACTGGCATGTGGCCTCAGGTTGCCCAGAATGGAATGTGGCCCTTGAGATGAAAAACATTCTCCATCCCTGGCCTGATGGGACCTATACAGTCTGCTATGCCAGGCCAGCATAGCTCCAGCTCAGCCAGGGAAACATAGAATAATACAATCATAGAATTGTAGAGTTGGGAGGGTCATCTAGTCCAATGCCCTGCTAATGCAGGAATCCCAACTAAAGCATCCATGGCAGGTGGCCACCCAACTTGGGCTTAAAAACCTCCAAGGAAGGAGAGTCTACCACTTCCCGAGGGAGTCCATTCTCCTGTCTAACAGATCATCTTGGTTGCCCTCCTCTGTACACGTTCCAGCTTGTCAATACATAGAGTACAATGCACAGTTCTCCAGATGACATAATAGGTCGCAGACCCTTAATGAGGATTGTGTCACACAATCCTAAATGCTTAAAGGGCAGTTCTGAAGCTCCTGGGAATTGGCATCAATGGCATTTCATGCCACACCCTTGTTGTGTCAGGCTTCTGATGCTTTTCACAGGTCTCTGTAAATATGTCTTAGTCCTGTCAATGCTCAGGTAAAACTGAGGACGCAGACCTTTTGAGCTCCAAGACTGTATTTCTAATTTTGTACATTTAACCTAAATAGTGGCTAGAAATGCTTTCTTCTTCTTCTTCTTCTTCTTCTTCTTCTTCTTCTTCTTCTTCTTCTTCTTCTTCTTCTTTTTCTTCTTCTTGACTTGAAGATGAGATGTGTGTTGTTGTTTTTTTAAAGAAGGAAGACAGCATCTCCGTTTGTGTAATGAATTTTTATTTTGTATGTGCTCGTATAATCTGATAAGCATATTTTATAAATCAAAAAGTGAGGCATACAATTGTGTATAGTGCAGTCAAAGAGAATGTGTTATGAAAGCTTACACTTAACGGTATCTAATTCAAAGACCAAAATCCCACAGCTTACCACAGGAAATAGGAAATGAAAGGGATAATACTAACGCAGACAGATTTAAAAGTCCAGCACTTTCCTCCTTGTCCCTGAAAAAGTGTTTATTGCAGCACAATTTCAAGGTAAAAGCAATGGGCTAAATTTATCCTTAGCATTGTTGTCAATGGGGTGACACCTTGCATGAATTTGTCCCATATTTGCTGCAATCAATTTTTGTTGCCTTGTCACAGCATCTCTGATCTAATGCATAGAAAGCATAATTCTTACATGCCACTGCATTGATTAATGGTTTAGAAGACTCATGAGTGTGTGTGTGTGTGTGTGTGTGTGTGTGTGTGTGTGTCTCACTCACTCACTCACTCACTCACTCACTCACTCACATCATCATTTATCTAGCTCCCCAATATCTTAGGATCCTTTACCCCAATATCTTAGGATCCTGCACCCTCAACAGTCACAATCCAACGAAGACATGGCCTTGGTTGGCATCCCTCTGTCTCAGGAGACAGTGGAAGAGTGTGCCTTTGGGGGTGAAGTCAAACCATAGGAGAGTTATAGCACCTGCTGTGGCTGCGGAGACATGCTTTATTGCGGGTGGGGCAGATGAAGGTGTCCGGTTTTGCTGCTACAGATGCACAATGGCATTTCTTCTTCTTGCAGTCCTCCCAGCAATCATTCCTCTGCTGGTCACTGCTGTGAATACACAACTTGTCTGTCTGTCTCCAGGCGCTGTGGCCACCTGCAAGGAATTCCCACACACTGCAAGGTTAATGTTCCCAGCCTTCACGTCACATTTGCAGACATCTTTGTAACACAAAGCTGGTCTGCCAACAAACCTGGTGCCTGAAGACAGCTCCCTGTACAGCATCCTTGGGGATCCTGTCAATTAATGGATTATGTGTCCACTGTGCATTTGAGTCTACTCTTACTTCACACCATACAGCAGTATTGTATTGCTTTAACAGTCATGGGGGTTCTGACCTCACAGAGCTACATTTCCCAGCATTCTCCATAACTGTTAAAGTGGTATGATAACGTTTCAAATGATGTGGATGTGATCACAAATTCCCATTGTTCAGAGCAGATATGGTTAAGCAATGGCCCACATGTCCAATCCAGTCCTCTCTCTCTCTCCCCCCCAAGTTAAGGATTCTCCCAGTGCATGTGTTGGGTTAGCTAAGCACAGATAGAGTGCGTGTGTGTGACAAATTCCAGAGGGGGTATCCTGTAAGGCTGCAATAGACTGTACAGTGGTACCTCGGGTTAAGTACTTAATTTGTTCTGGAGGTCCATTCTTAACCTGAAACTGTTCTTAACCTGAAGAACCACTTTAGCTAATGGGGCTTGCTGCTGCCGCGCCGCCAGAGCACGATTTCTGTTCTCCTCCTGAAGCAAAGTTCTTAAGCCGAGGTAATATATCTGGGTTAGGGGAGTTTGTAACCTGAAGCGTATGTAACCCGAGGTACCACTGTAATGGTTTGCTTTGAAATAACTTCAGCACCAGATAATAATAATAAAATCTTCCACCATTCGCACCACCCTACACCGTCCCGTCCTGTATTTTGCCAGAACAAAGGTAGCAACCCTATTAGCACCTGAACAGCACTGACTGTGCAGGCCCACAGGTCACCTGAACACTGTCTTTCCTATAATAGTGACAGCGGTTACCATGGGCAGAGGCAGTAAGACTTCTGAATACCAGTTGCTGGAAACTGCAAAGAGAGTTCTTTTGTGTTCAGGTCCTGCTTGCAGGTTTCCCACAGTCAGCTTGTGTGAAACAGGATGCTGGACTAGATGAGTCATTGGCCTGATCCATCAGGCTCTTCTTATGTTCAGTGAATTGTATATCTATTCAAATTACATATATTCTTTCCCTATTGTGCCAATTTAATGCAAGTCTGTGCCCTGTGCTTGTTTTCTTTGTTTGGTCATGCACAAGTCCTCCTGTCCCCCATCCCCTTAGAAGAAGCAAGAGCAGATGAGTAGCCACCCCACAATTTGACTCTCACACTTCCTTGCCAGAGCTACAAATGGTTTATTTAAAAACACATTAGACTGCCAGTGACAGGTAGCAACAGCAGCAGCTAAGCAGGATACACATGAAGTGCACCCCTGTTGCTAATGAGGTAAAATCCATTTCCTATCAATCCTGTGAGCATTCAGAAACCTTTCCCTCCCATATTGCTATATAAATAAAAGCCAACGAGATGTGACACACACGCCTTTTTGCAGACGGGTAAACCAAAAATATCAGCGATTCAAGAGACACTTTGAGAAATGTGTGGACTGAGCAGTAATAAATGCGTATGTTTTCATCTCCTCATTCCAAAAAGAGGAAGGGATCGCTCTTTTAACAGCCATCTTGAATTCATTGCAGCTGGAATAGGCAGTGGTGAATAAGCCATTAAGGCAGGTACAGGGGAGCTGGTGTTTATGATGTTTCTGCCAAATATGTTTTCTGCCTTTAACTGAGCTAAGTATTTTATTTTTTTCTGTGCCTTGCTTTTTAGCTGACAATTAGAGAGGTGTTTTTTTAAAAAATAAAAAAAACTACCGGTACTTTCCTGCCCCAAAAAGATTGAAGGTGGGGAGGGGAATACCTAAATCTCTTTGGAACTCATTGAAAATATACTGTTATAAAATATACTATTAGCATGACAAAGGATCAATGGCAGTGTTTTGAGGTTAGAGTTTAGAATGGCAGTTAGGTGTTAAGCAACAGAGTTAGGAAGCAGTGGGCTGAAGAGAGAGAGTTAGAGAGCAATGTTTGAAAACAGTGGTTGGGGTCTGCTTAAGTCTAAGGCTGCTGTGGCAATGGAAGAAACCAGAACCTCTTGGGGTATGAATGCTGTGACCTCTCAGTTGGAGGCTCAGGTTGTATCTATGTGTAAAGGCAAAGGGACCACTGACCATTAGGTCCAGTCGCGAACGACTCTAGGGTTGCGGCACTCATCTTGCTTTATTGGCCGAGGGAGCCAGCGTACAGCTTCCAGGTCATGTGACCAGCATGACTAAGCCGCATCTGGCGAACCAGAGCAGCACACAGAAACGCTGTTTACCTTCCCGCCGGAGCGGTAGCTATTTATCTACTTGCAGTTTGATGTGCCTTCAAACTGCTAGGTTGGCAGGAGCAGGGACCAAGTAATGGGAGCTTACCCCATTGTGGGGATTCAAACCGCCGACCTTCTAATCGGCAAGCCCTAGGCTCTGTGGTTTAACCCACAGCGCCACCTGCGTCCTGTTGTATATATGTGTACATAAGCCATATATCATAGAGACACGACAGTCTCCACTGTGCCTCATTTCCAAAAGGAAACATGAACCCCAGGTTGTATGGCGAATTCCCGGGCCCTGGAGTTCTCTTAGATAATAAACACATGGACACAAAAGGAGGATGCCCCCCGGCTGCACCACAGTTTAAACAGCAAGAGGCCACGCCATGGCTGTGCCGATTGGTCAGCCGGGAGCATGACGTGTCCAGGAGTCCCAATGACACGGGTGGCATCCCTCCACTCTCCAGCCAGATCAGTGTGACGTCCCAGATGCCTTTCCGCAACACTGCCCACTGGGGAAGATGAACGGACTAAGTGCTTGAAACCCCTGGAATCTTGTACTACTATGGAGATTAGGGTGGCATGTAACAATACTATCACATATCATAGTTTGGCAATTATTTCTCTTAAATAGGCTATCCCACAAAAGAAGGGCTTGGACTGATTAAGAAAGGAATGAATACTGCAAATAATAGTTGTTCAGGTTTGAATGTGTGAAGTGAATGTCTAATGAAAGACATTATGTAGAAGACATAACCTAATACAGAATCAGAAACAGTGATCTCATCCCGTCTCAAATGGGTCGTCTGCTTTCAGCCTCTGACACCAATTGTGTTCAGTCTACTGTAAATAAAAGGGTAAGATCCCAACATTCCAATCCACTCTCCCAACATTCTGACACACTTCAGTGTGGCCCAAAACAACAACCACCACCACCTCAGGACACAGCTATGTAGACAGAAAAAGGCTTCATTCTCAGGGACTACAATCATTAGGGGCAAGGAAACAAGTTTACCCCTCACCCCTCCATATATGTTGTTTATTTATTAATTAAAATATTTATACACTGGCTTTCTATCCCCCCCAAAATCCTTAAATTAATTTACATAATAAAATTGGGCAACAGTTAACCTGTCCTTAGACCTAGTGTATTTGGACTCTCAAAAAGCTTTCAGCGAAGTATCTCACCAAAGATTCCTGACTGAATATGCTTAACAGTTATGGATAAGAAGAGAGATTCTCAGTGGAGAGGTGGTACACATCCTTCATCATTCCTATGTGAATATTATGTATGTGTGAGGCATTCATGTGAATAGCTGGCCTGTAGAAATATCAGGTGACCTAATGTTGGAGAGCAGCTGACCTACTGGAGCATCTCATGACATATAGAAGCATCATGTGTGTAAGTTTGGTGTGTGCTGTTGGTGCGGGGAGAGAGAGGAGTATTAAAAGGTGAAATGCATGTGAGAATTATCTGACTAGGGAAGAAGTCCAACTCTGCTTGCTGGGTTCAAGCTACCAGTGATGCTAAAAGGAGAATGCCTATGTTGAAACTGCACTCTTATTTTGAAACCTAGTACTATATATCTGCTCAGGAAGGAGAAGCATTTTTGTAAGTACAGATAAATCCAGGGGATGCTTCACATCACATTAATCTGATAGCCCCAAATTGAACATCATTGCACTTTATTTTGCTTTATGTTTTGTTGACTGGTAGTGAGAATATAGCACATCATGCATTATTGTAGCAAACAAGTAATGTTGTCAAGGTGATATAATGGTGTCTGGTGACAACCTATTAAATAATATTGCAGCAGAGTCCAATACAAGTCAACTCAACTGTAAGCAGTGGCGTAGCGTGGGGGGTGCAGGGGGGCCTGGCCGCACCAGGCGCAACATCTGAGGGGGGCGCGCTAATCTAGTGGAAGAGACTCGAGTGCTAAAATCCATGGGTTAGGGGGCGCAAATTACTTGCCTTGCCCCGGGTTAGGGGGCGCAAATTACTTGCCTTGCCCCGGGTGCTGACAACCCACGCTACGCCACTGGCAGTAAGCCCCATTGAATTCAATGGGACTTACTCCCTGGTAAGGGGGCATGGGACAGCATCATTGGAAACCTTTTAAAAGAGGGAATTTCCCCACCTACCTTAAAAACATATGTTTACACCCATGCGTGGGCACACATGCAGATGCACACACACACACACACACACACAAAATAAATCCATGTATTTTGTTTCCAATAAAATATGAGCTACCAAGTATGAAGTTTTTACAGATCTTCAGCAGTGTTAAAGGTACTTTCTAGCAGTACACTATGGAAATACAATGCAAGTGTGTATTGACACGCACGGTAAAAAATAATTGTTCATGCTATCTGTAAAGATTATTGTCTTTGAGAGAAAGACATTTATAACAGTAAATTATTAAACCCAGAGGATTCACTACAAGGAGAAGAAATTGACTTCTCAGCTGCCTTTTAAAGGAGCCAATTAATTGTAGTTAAAAAACAAAATAATAAATGCCATTAAGAACTACTTTGATCTAAATTACAGTCTTGAAGTAACAAAAGACGTAACTGAAGAAACATAAAATGGTTCTCTCTTCAGAGCTGTTTTATTATGTGTGCACCAAAGGGAGAAAGGCAGTGCCAACCAAAGGAAAAACATTAGCAGTGTAGTCAAAATAGGTGTGAATCTGGCTCAGATATTGAAAGCTAATAATTTATAAGGTGCATTTTTTAAATTTATCACTAAAATTTTATCTCTCTATTAGGAGTAACTGTGTAGGATGACGCTCTGAGTCCTACTGAAGTCAAACTAGGCATGAGACACGTTTCACATAATTTGCTTTTTCTGTAGAAAATAATCAGTAAAAGTGGAGGGGGAGTCTGTGCCCTTGATGGGAGTCAACGTAATCATGCCCTAGGTTACAATCATGTAACAAAATAAATTAATTCAAAATTACAAACCAAAACCAGTGAAATGCTGCTAAATGTCTGGCCAACATTGGTGCCTTAAAGAAAGCAAAGATGGTGCCTTGATAAATGTCTCTGGTGAGGAAATTCTGCTGCCTGTTCTAAGGCCCCGTTCTTGATAGAGACTCCCCTCACTTCAGAAGGTGAAAGCACCTGGATCAGAGCCTTCACTGAAAAGCATAAAACAAGTTTATATGGGAGTAGGCAGTGATTCCATGATCACTACAGATGGTGACAGAAGCCACGAAATTAAAAGACACCTGCTTCTTAGGAAAAAAGCAATGACAAACCTGGACAGCATCTTAAAAAGCAGAGACATAACCTTGCCAACAAAGGTCCGTATAGTCAAAGCTATAGTTTTCCCAGTAGTGATGTATGGAAGTGAGAGCTGGACCATAAAGAAGGCTGATGGCCAAAGAATTGATGCTTTTGAATTATGGTGCTGGAGGAGACTCTTGAGAGTCTCATGGACTGCAAGAAGATCAAACCTATCCATTCTGAAGGAAATCAGCCCTGAGTGCTCACTGGAAGGACAGATCCTGAAGCTGAGGCTCCAATACTTTGGCCACCTCATGAGAAGAGAAGACTGCCTGGAAAAGACCCTGATGTTGGGAAAGATGGAGGGCACAAGGAGAAGGGGACGACAGAGGACGAGATGGTTGGAGAGTGTTCTCAAAGCTACCAGCATGAGTTTAACTAAACTGCGGGAGGCAGTGGAAGACAGGAGTGCCTGGCGTGCTCTGGTCCATGGGGTCACGAAGAGTTGGACACAACTAAACGACTAAACAACAACAACAGGGCAGTGATTCAGATGCTCATATCCCTGACTGTTTAGATATCTAGTATCAATCCTAGTAGCAACTCTGTCCAGTGGGAATAACTCAAGGATAATCATTTAAATTATTTAGACCAGAGATTCCCAAACTTATTTGCCCTACTGCCCCCTTTTCAGCATCCGCCATTGGAAATCTACCTTCTTTAAGCGAACAGAAAGTTGCAGTGTGTTTGTATTTCTACCTGCGTCCTGCAACATAGTAAAGAAAGATGCTGTTGTAAATAAGACACCTTGAAGCTTGAAATTATAAAATTATTTCTTAAACTAAAACCCACAGTGTAGCCTGCTAGCTGAGTCCGATACGCCCCAGGAGTAGAGCCGGTGCTGGAGCCAGCCTGCCATTGGCCAAACAGGCAGGCAAGCTGCGATCCACTTCTTAGGCCTGGATGAAGCCAAAAAGGGTTCACCCAAGCCAGGGAAAACCCCTTGGCTCCAGCATGACTGCCAGATCGAGGGGAGGTGTGGCCACCCCACAACAGGACCTGACCTGGCGGTAAGCATCATTACACAACAGATGAAATGTGCCTGAATGGTTTTTCATAATTTTATTCTCTTCTTTCTTTATGCTTCCACCACCCCCTTACTTTTATTCAACACCCCCCCCCCCATTGCTCCCAAGGCTACTCCCACCCCCTGGATCTTTCCAGCGCCCCCTGCAAATATTTGATTTTTAATAACTATACAGCTATTTTGCTCTATACTATTTACATAGACCTGTACATCTTTCATATTTTAGTGGGCATCCTTGCTTTCTAGGGAAGTTATATATCATTCTTAGTACTTCTAATCAGAAAGCATAACTTAATGAGAAACATGCAAATATGGGGATTATTTGTTCATAGCCCAAGTTTCTAATATACATTTAAATTGTGCTATTAACTAAGCATATTAACTTCCCAGTTTCTGTTTTACACTTTTATTTTTAATTAAACCACTGGCAGCCTCTTTTTATTTCACATTGTGGTCCGCTCCAAACAGGCTGCAGATTCTGAAGTATCATTCAAATGCCTGTACAGGATGAAAGTCTTTCATGCTATTCCATACAGTGAGGAACCAAAACGGTAAATAATGTGCAGTATCATTTTTGACTGACTTGTCTTTGAAATGGATGCAATCTACGTAAGCTGTTCTGCGGGTGCAAGGTTTTGAACCGCAACACTAAATCATTCCATAGATTAGTCTGCTAATGTCGAAAATGATTATAAACATCTCAGTTCATCATATTAATGAGTTATAGTCAATGGGAAAGGACAAAAATCCATAACTTTTCCACAAACTTAGTTAAACGTCAAGGTTTTTAAAGGCCTAGTTAGCAAGTATATTAGATGAGATATGTCAGTTTCCCAATTTACGACTCTGACTTGTCTCTTGTGATTCCTTATAGCCTCTAGCCATTCTCCTCTTACCTGAGGCATTCTCTGGCAAAAACCTGATGCTTCCAGTCATTCTGCATTCTTGTGTTCCTTCAAAAATAATTGGACAGGCAGCTCTCCATAAACAATCATCATTAGTCATATAAGGTACACAGATAAGGACACCACAAATAAGTTGCCAGAGAATATATTCAGCTAAATAATAATAATTTGGCCAGCAAGTGAAAAAAAATGTGATTGACAGAGATTTAATGCACTTAACACTTTTCTAGGAGGCTGTTAGAATTGCGGTCGTTCCTTGATGCTCAGAGA
The DNA here is from genome assembly GCF_964106915.1 of Podarcis gaigeae. NCBI lineage: Eukaryota > Metazoa > Chordata > Lepidosauria > Squamata > Lacertidae > Podarcis > Podarcis gaigeae. The sequence continues at coordinate 42,711,966 of NC_139685.1, forward strand.
GTCCTGCTCCCTGAAAAGTGACACTGACATTGACCATTGAGATGGTTGCTGTTCAATAACATCTTCACTCCCCAGACTGTATGATTAAAGTCATTATGGGAACTGTCAGCAGGGAGGAAAAATGGAAAATGTCATAAAAAGCAACTGACAGAAAAGATTTTTTTTGTTAAAAAAAATTAATGTTCAACTCAATTAAAGCATCTGGTTTTAATTTCCTCATGCCAAACTAGAATAAAAGTTAAAATAAAATAAAAAATCCAATACTGTTAGCCTAAGTCCTCCACATAATTGCTCATGCCTAAGTTTTGTTTGCTGCTAAATTCTTCATTAATACTGGAAATCAAGTAACAATTTGACCTATAACCTATAGAAAAACTTGGATTTTAGCCAGTTTCACCCTATCAATCTACTGGGTTCAAGAGGATTTATATTTTACCATTTTAAAAAAATTCATCACAGCTGTATTTTTAAAAATGCTTTATGGAATTCAAAATTTCAAAACCTGTTTGTTTAAATTGACTCAACATCAATAACTCTTTCCAAGCATTATATTAATGTATATACTAAAAAGGGAAATACAAAATATGATTATACTAGTTCTTAAGAAAAATGTGTCTTTCATTAGCATTAATATCTCTGTTTAAAATAACTATGCAAACCTAGACTACAATCTTATACACACTTTCGAAGTAAGTACCCTTAGAACAATGGAGCCTATTATTTCTAAGTAGGTATTACATTGTTACAGAGAGATCCATATTTGTTCAAACTAACATATGCACAATAACAAAAATATGGTTTGGTTCTGTTTGTAGTACTACATATTTAGTTTATCACAGAGCTGGACATTGCAGATGGGAGTGTATATTACTATGCATGCACCATACATTATAAAAGGTGCGTGGTATTGAATTGAATTTCAGTATTTACTATCATTATAGTCACATTGATGCACCCGAGTGGGCTTTAATGTGTCCCTCTGTCAACTCATGAATACATGACTTGCACGCTACTCTAAGATTTGTTTTCACCTTTACTTTGACAGTCTAGCCTCCTGACCCTTTTTCTCCATTAGGTTTTGAAATGCTTTATACCAATCAAGAATGACCTAGCATAGAGGGCAGTGTTGTTGTTTGTTTCTAACCCTACAGTTGCCTCATATTTATTTTTCTCTCCTCTATGCCTATGCCCAGGTTTTGACATTAGGTACACTGTGTTTGATATTTTCAGCATTAAAAACCACTTCAGGCTTTGGTTCCACTTTACACCCAGTCAGAAGGATCAGAAAAAGCTCAAGTCACACAGTGAGAAACTTTATTCACTGAATGAGACATTATTCATTCCACTAGACTACAAATCAAAGAGTATCTCTTAGGCTGCTTAAAAATTCATTTTAAAATCTGATCCTGATTGTACTTTTATGGTAATTTCATACCATCAATCATCCTTTTACCTTTAGTCTCTAGGTCCACTGCTTTCCCCATAGATCTCATTCACTCTACCTCATTATAATTCTTTAGGTGAAAAAACAGAGTAAGAAACCTTAACAGAAAATGAGAGAAAGATGTAAATTTCTTGAGAAAAGTCAGGTTCACTAAGAAGCATGGCTAATGATATGTTCTGATCTAGTTTTTTTTTAAATAAAAAGAAGAGGAGGGGTAGAGGAAAGGACAGAATAGAAGTGGAAAACATGTTTCCCATGCAAATAACTTATTTGTACATTGCACTGCACCTCAGTCACATCATTTATACTACTAAGCTGCCAAAATATTACATGCAGGTAAGTTGGAAGGAAAGGAAATCCAACCAACCCACAAATGTCTGGTGTTTCCATGCTACCTTTTCTAGTTTTGAACTTCTTAGAATTCTCTCATTTTCCTCCTACTCCAATTCTGCTTCACCTTTCTTAACTCCATTGATTAGAAACATATACTACATGAAAACTTTTGTCAGTGTGGTTAACGTCTGTGTAGCTGTGAGTAGGATAGCCGTCTCAGTTTACCATAAAATCAGGTTTGTAGCTTGGCTTGTTTAACAGCTTGTGCTATCCTTAACTACAGAAAATATATAGTTGGTGCAGATTTGTAAAAGCTAATGGAACTGTAAGGCTGTAAGCCACACACACACATACAGTGATACCTTGGGTTATAGACGCTTCAGGTTACAGATGCTTCAGATTACAGACTCTGCTAACCCAGAAATAATACCTCAGGTTAAGAACTTTGCTTCTGAGAACAGAAATCATGCGGCGGCGGCACAGCGGGAGGCCCCATTAGCTAAAGTGGTGCTTCAGGTTAAGAACAGTTTCAGGTTAAGAACGGACCTCCAGAACGAATTAAGTTCTTAAACCGAGTTACCACTGTACTTGGGAGAAAATCCCATTGAACTCAATGGGATTCCCTTCCAATGAGACATGTGTAAATTGCACTGAATGCACAATAAATATCTAACCAAAGATTATCATAATAGAGCATTTTTGCACTAAATTGTTTTTGTAGGTTTGGAGTCAAATTGTAAAACAAAAGCATGTTTCACAGATCATTACATTTGGCAAGGTTAATTCATTTCATCCTGTACACCCAATAAGCTGGATCCAATAAATGGGAAGAATTATTAACCTCCTGGGGGAAAGTATCACCTCCCCCCCAACTCAGTTTGGGTAATCCGTATTTTATTTCCTAATACCTTTAACAAAATGTAGCCATAAACCACTGCATACCTAGTAATAGGCATAATCCCACCGAAATAGGCTCTTACCAGCACTTAGTGACCAGTTTCTTATTTAATAGCCTAAGGGGGAGAGGCTTTAAAAAGACTCTATGCAATGTTTCCTCTCAGGCAATTTAAATGGATGCATTAAGCTGCATTTCTTCAGGGGTTTTTTCCAAATGTCTCTAACCTTAACAAAATTCAAGTCTGAGGAAGGTTAAATAAATCAGGCATGATTTTTATCTATTTATAATTAAAAAGTATTGGGGTGGGGAGCTGAAAAGGGTGCTGTTATCCAGATAATTTAGGCTTAACCCATTTATCCCACTGATACATATTCTTTGCTCAAAAACCTTAAGTACGTACCTTGACTTAACTATTGGTGAATAACTATCACGGTTGTATTGTTCTAATTAAGCAAACCAGCTTCAATTGAAAGAATTTCAGATACATCACTGCAGATTATAATTTGTGGTTAACCAAAACAGAAAAGCACACCAATAACTTTATAGTTAGATGTTATAATTCTACCTTTAATAAAAAAGTAGAGAAGATACCATGTTTGAAACCATAGTTCAAGCAGATCTTAGGAACCCAGTAAAAAGAAAATCAAGAGTTTCCTACAAAGTAATTTGATTTTGCTGACCTTAGAAGCCCTAAACAGCCTTGGCCTTGTATACCCATAGGAGCATCTCCATTCCATCACTCAGGTAAGGTCCAGCTCCGAGGGCCTTCTGGCAGTTCCCTTGCTGCAAGAAGGGAAGTTACAGGAAACCAGGCAGAGGGCCTTCTCACTGGCACCCACCCTGTGGAACACCCTCCCATCAGTTGTCAAGGAGATAAACAATATATGACTTTTAGAAGACACCTGAAGGCAACCCTTTAATGTTTCATGTTTTATTGTGTTTTTATATATTGCTAGAAGCCGCCCAGTGTGGCTGGGGCAACCCAAGCAAATGAGCAGCATATAAATAATAAAAATATCATCATCATCATCACCACCACCATCTTTAATCTAGCCAGTGTTATCCATGAGAATAAATGGGTTTTCATTTGCAGATCTCTGCACCCATACATGCAAAGGGGACAATTCCCGCATAGAATGACATAGCATATAACAGAGCTCTCAGCTCTGCCAGGCCAGTCGCCTTTTCAGCCAGAGTAAGGAGAAAGCAGATATCAGATTAGTCTAGATGCCTCTGGACTACCCAAAAGGTGTTACCAAAAAGTTATCAGCACTTGGACCAATCCCTACCAGAGAGGAGAAACAAGTATTACAGGAGCAGAACAGAATATGAGCAGCCTCCCACTTCTTTAGGAAAATATTTTGGCTATGTGCAGCAAACTACTTTTGCTCCAGATTGCTTTTATAATTCACACCTACTGCATACTGTTGAGATTTCAACCGATATATTAGCTTTAGCATGGTAGTAAAATAAATAAAATTAATAAATGGAAAATATTCACAGACTAGGAAGATTACGTTATTTTATCTAACATACTGGATATAAATATTGTATTGTAATCAAAAACATGAACCTGACTATGCTAGAAAAATCAAATAGCTTACCGGCATAAGACTGAATACTCTGAACTCCACATTGAAATGCACTCACTCATTGGTACAATCTTGATAAAATACTGGACATTGGTACAACAAGGTGATAAATTTGACCTATAAACACCTGAGAAGGCTGCTTCCCTTTGGTTGTGCAATCACAACTGTTAAGAATACCTCCATGTTGCCAAATTAAATCAGCAAGGTAGGCACAGAGAGAAGCCTTCTTAGTCGCTGACATTCAATGGGCCACCTAGAGTGATTGGCAGCAGTGCTCATACAACAGTGATGCGGAAGGCGGTACAAATAAGATGATGATATTATATACACACACCGTACAGTTATACTGTAGAAGCAAAGGGGATGAATTATGGTCTGTGAAATCTCTCTAAATATATTAACTAAGTTAAATGAAAGGCAACTGTGAAATTCAAATCTCACTTAACCCATGAACTCAGTCTTAAAAATGCAGTCTTATATAGATTTGCCCATTGAACTCAGTGGGGCTTACTTCTGAGTAGACATGTATAAGATTGCACCGTAAATGACCTTACATTTATATACCTCCTTTTTCCTCCAAGGAGCTCAAGGCAGTGTACATGGTTCTCGCCTCCCAATATTATCATCACAACAACCCTGTGAGGTATATTAGGCAGAGAGACAATGCTTGGCCCAAAGTCACCCAGTGAACTTTACAGCTGAGTAGGGATTTGAACCCTTGTCTCCCAGGCCATAGTACAACACTCTAACTATAACACCACACTGTCTCACAGGCTCATCTGCGACGTGGGAATAAAAGCAACAAAACAGTCCTGAAAAGTGGTTGTAAGGACTATTGAGACAATGCCTCTTCAGTGCTTTCAACACTAGAAGAAAAAAAAAATCTTTTTCATCATACACTTAATCATATTTAATCATAAGAAGACTTCGATACTAATCGCCTGTAAGTTCAGAGGATGAGTTTTATGAATCTGTGTGTAGAGCCACGGTTTGGAGTTGAAATAGCCTAACAAGGAGTGAGACACTTGGCATTATCAATTCTCTGTGAGATTCTTCTGTGTAACAGAGAAGCCGTACAAAGGAGAATAAATAGGAAGACCCACCTGAATTAGTTCATGCTAAGCATTAGGAACACAAGCATTATGTGTCTGAAAGCAAGTGACTTTGGGCACAGAAACATCCCAGATGAAAAATACAAAACACAGGTAAGAGAAAAAATCAGAAAGAGTGCTTGAGGCAAAAAGACAGAGATGATCAAGGGCGAGCAAGATGGGAATAGTTTTCTTTAGTGTAGCCTGAGATGGATTTTCGGCAAGTAGAACAGCCTCTGCATGCATACTTTGGGTCACCCATTAAAAATGGCCAGGATGTATTTCCAAGTTTAAAAAATATTATTTAATACATTTCTATACCACCCTCACAAGGCAGTTTACAATAAAGAAACATAAAACTGCATAACATAGTAACAAACAAAAACAATCACACATACACACACGTGCATACAGAGAGAGAGAGAGAGAGAGAGAGAGAGAGAGAGAGAGTTTAAACGGCCTCAATTGTTTAATTAGCCAAAGGCCTGGTAGAAGAGGAATGTTTTTGCCTGGCACCTAAAGGTATGTAGCAAATGGGGCTTCCCTGGGGAGATCATTCCACAAATGGGGAGCCACTGCAGAAAAGGCCCGTTCTCATGTTGTGATCCTCTTGCAGAGAAGGCACACAAAGAATGGGCTCAGATGATGATCATAGGGTCCAGGTGAGTTCATATGGGAAGGGGCGGTCCTTGAAGTACTGCGGTCCTGAGCCATTTAAGGGTTTACCAGCTCTTTGAATTGGGCCCAGAAACTAACTGGCAGCCAGTGCAATCGGGCCAGGATTGGCATATATGCTCAATCCGTCTTGCCCAGGTTAGCAACGTGGCCACTGAATTCTGCATCAGCCGAAGTTTCTAAGCTGTCTTCAGAAGCAACCCTATGTATAACATGTTGCAATAATCTAACCTAGAAATTACCAGAGCATAACGTGTTCCACTGAAATAAGTTAAATGGAAAGGCACTCTGCACATGTGGTGTACAATTCTTTTCCAGGAAGATTCTAAACATATTTTGTCAATATACAAAATAAAAAAATTGCCCTGATTCAAAGAGCTCACCACATAGAGCAGCATGCTGCTGCTACATCCAAGGACCATCCCTATTGAACGGCCAATCGGCACCCTCAGCATTGACAACAATTCTTGCCCCCTGTATTGAGAACAGCCTGGATTCTACCCCAAGAAATCAAAATCACTGTCAAAGACAACAGCTTCAAAGGCCTGTTTGGGTGAATGAGCAGTGGAAAATCACTAGGTGTGCACAGCCAAATTAAGCAGTATTTAATGCGCATAGAACCTGAGCACTAGAAAAGTGTTCAGTCTGCCTTTGGTCTCATACACCTGGCAATATTAGTTTAACTAAATCACTTGACTTGAAGCCTGCTTTCTGCATCACCATTGTGTGAGCACTCATTCTATGTCAGAAAACATCACATGAAAATGATTGGTTTTAATTATATGGACAAAACTACAAATCAATTCTATTAAAAATATGATATCAGGATGCTAACTACACAAGTTGTAATAGTTTGGGGAAAGATGGATTTGCTACAAGACTCCAGAAGTGGCTTCACAGCACACGTCTTTCTCTGAGACCGATAATATATTAATCACCCCCACGCTATGTTTTCAGATGCAGGAATGACTCTCAGGCGCACTCCTGTGTCATTAAATCGTAATGTGTAAAGCACTCCTGAGCTGGAAAGTTAGACTAGTATCACAAGTGTTGAAACTTCATACTTACTATGATCAAGATGCTTATTTTTATTTTGCTGCCAAAGACAGAAATGAAGATTGTGTCGTGTGAAACGTGAAGATGTGGCGTTGGTAGTTTTGTTCACATTGTGGCTTAGTCAGTGTGCAGCCTTGTATAACTATGAGTGTACCGCAAAGAGAATTTACTTGGTTTCACTACTCGTCAAGTGCACCTTACTGGTGTGTGTGCCTAATTTTGCCAGTAATTGCCAAAACAACTTTTATTCTTTATTTATTCTTCCCTTCCCCTATCCTCCTTCCCCACCCCACTTCATTCTCATCTCCAATGATCTTTCCACTTGTATTTCTGCTCCCCAATGTTTTATTTACATTGTATCACTGAGCACTCGAAGGGACCTTATGTTTCATGACTAGCCCCCTTTTCAAAGCTCCAGGCTCAAACAGAATAACTTAGTATTAGATGACCTTTTGCACTGATTTTTCAGTCAAAGCTTAGGCTAGAGACTGCCAAAAGCAGTCTGTGTATTGGGCTCTTCTCATTATGTAGTACAGTTTCTGCAGTGCAGAAGGTGGTATTCAGAAACATAACCTCTGCTTTTCATTTAACAGTGATAAGGAGGAAATCGAAGGATTATTTAGTTGTAGTTATCTGAAAGATATGCATTGTCATTTGCAAAACACTGCGGCAAAGCTTGCTCAGATTTTGTGTGCAGTTTAAGTGTACACAACCTACCGTAACAGAAATAGGCAGAAATTCTTGATTGAAAGGTGCTGTGTCGCATATCATACAGTTTTATAAAAAGCTGACAAAAGCCTAAGATTATATATCTGGGACTAAGCACCATTGATCAAATTTCTGAGGATACATGCAGAGGAATGCACTTCTAACCAGAGCAAATTGGTTCTTTATTGGCTTACTGATCCTATGCATGAGTACTCAGAAAAAGTCCTCATGTATTCCGTCTGGAGTACTGTGACCTGTTGACTTGGCTAAGTGCCTCTAAGGACAGTAGAGGTTACTTTTTAGTAAGCATACATTGAATTGGGTGCACATCATGCAACTATTTTTAAAAGGAAAGGCCCCATTATAACTGACAGAATCATGTGTACCTTTGAAATGACGTCTGTATTTGGTAAAATAAATAGTAGCTGAAGGGATATGAAAAGTTTGACTCTTTCTCTCCCTGCCTCAATCCTGATTAAAAATGGTCTCTCAGAAGCTCCTGTTTTCATTTCAAGGGAAGCTTCCATTGGTGCTGAATGGTAGAAGACTTGGGGCAGACAAGAGGGAGTTACTTATTCACACAGCACGTGGGTAAACACAGAATTCATGGCTAGAAGATATAACAATGTCCACCAACTTAGGCTACCAGTCATGAAAGCCGCATCCTGCCTCCAGCGTAAGGGGCAACGTGCCTCTGATTACTGGGGGACAACGGTGAGAGAGAGAGCCGTTGTTCTCTTGTCTTGTTTGGCATGTGGTTAGTCACTGTGGGTGGATCAGTGCTAGACTAGGCAGTGGGGGCTCTTTTATGTTTAGAGTTCCATGGCCCCCAGTCCATTTCCGGTCCCAAGTCCAATACTGGTTTTGACATTTACAAGACCTTCACAGCTTGGGATCCGAGTATCTCAAGTATCTTGTGCTTCCACATGCATCTACCTGGACCTTTTGGGTGCTGTCCCCACTGTCTGAGATGTGGTGGGTGGCTGTTGGGGAAAGGGTCTTCTCAGTGGTGACCTCCCCACAGTTATGGAATACACTCCTCAGAGAAGTTCACTTTCTCAAGCTCCTTGATATTTCATCAGCAGGCTAGGGTCTTCCTTTTTTCCCTGTGCCTTTTAATCTGCTCCGTCTAAAACTTAACCAGTTTTATCTTTGCTGCACAATTTTTACATACTTTATTGTTGACTTTCCCTGCTATGTTGCATGGGTTTACTTTATTCAATCTAATCAGGCAGTAGTTACCAGGGGGTAGATAACCAAACCTATCCCCATCTAGGTACAGTGAGAGGAAAAGCATTTGATCCCCTGCTTAATTAGCCCATTTGCCCCCTGACGAAGAAATGACCAGACCATAATTTTAATGATAGGTTTATTGTAGCTGTGAGAGACAGAATAGCAACAGGAAAACCCCCAGAAACCCAGAGACAAAAGTCAGAGACTGATGTACATTATAATGAGTGAAATAAGTATTTGATCCCTTTGCTAACGTACTAAGTACTAAAGATGACTTAGTACTTGGTGGTAAAACCCTTGTTGGCAATTACAGAGGTCAGACATTTCTTGTAGGTGGCCACCAGGTTTGCATGCATCTCAGGAGGTATTTTGCCCCGCGCCTCTTTGCAGATAGATCCTCTCCAAGTCAGTAAGATTTTGAGGCTGATGTGTAGCTACTCGAACCATCAGCTCCCTGCACAGATTTTCGATGGGATTAAGGTCTGGAGACTGGCTAGGCCACTCCAGGACCTTAATGTGCTTCTTCCTTGGCCGTGTGTTTTGGGTCATTGTTGTGCTGGAATACCCATCCTCGACCCATTTTCAATGCCCTGCTGAGGGAAGGAGGTGCTCACCCAAGATTTGACGATACATGGTCCCATCCATCGTTCCTTTGATGTGTTGAAGGTGTCCTGTCCCCTTAGCAGAAAAATACCCCCAAAGCATTGTTGTGATGTGGGGTTTGTGATTTCAGCTCTCTTGACATAATATGCTGGAGACAGTTCTCTAGTAACACTTCTTTATTAAAGCAAACAAGACTAAGACTTGAGGAGGGGAGAGCTACATTTATAGGGACAGGGAACAAGCTAGAAAGGATACATTTTGGAGGGAACAATATCAGGCAATCACAGTTCTGCCTTTTGGAGGAAACCAATAAGACAGAGGATCCAAATACAGCAGCTTAAATGAACCAATAGTAGCTGTACCCTCTGGAACCAAAAGGCAGTTACTTTACGCTAATGCAATACAGACAATAATAATACAGATATAAAATCCTTTGACTCAATACACAACAAGCATAATATGTCCCCCTCCATGTTTGACAGTGGGGATGGTGTTCTTGGGGTCGTAGGCAGCATTTCCCTTCAAACACAGTAAATTGAGTTGATGCCAAAGAGCTCGCTTTTGGTCTCATCTGACCACAACACTTTCACCCAGTTCTCCTCTGGGTCATTCAGATGTGCATTGGCAAACTGCAGACGGGTCTGTACATGTGCTGTCTTGAGCAAGGGGACCTTGCGGGCTCTGCAAGATCTCAGTCCTTCATGGTGTAGTGTGTTACCAACTGTTTTTATGGCGACTATGGTCCCAGCTGCCCTGAGATCATTGACAAGTTCCCCCCGTGTAGTTCTGGGCTGCCTTATGATTATTGCAACTCCTTGAGATGAGATCTTGAATGGAGTCCCAGACCGAGGGAGGTTGACAGTTATTTTGTGTTTCTTCCATTTGCACATTATTGCACCAACTGTTGTCACCTTTTCACCAAGCTGCTTGTAGCCCAGTCCAGCCTTGCACAGGTCTACAATCTTGTCCCTGACATCCTTGGACAGCTCTTTGGTCTTGGTCATAGTGGCTACTTTGGAATCTGCTGGATTGATTGCTTCTGTCAACAGGTGTCTTTTGTACAGGTACCATAATGAACTGGGATTACAGGTAAGACCTCTCCCTTACAGCTTGTTACATACAGTGAAGATACCAGGTAGCCTGACATCTGGCTGGTTGATAGGGCATCAAATACTTATTTCACTCATTATAATGCACATCAATTTCTGACTTTTGTCTTCTGGGTTTCTGGGGGTTTTCCTGTTGTTATTCTGTCTCTCACAGCTACAATAAACCTACCATTAAAATTATGGACTGGTCATTTCTTCGTCAGAGGGCAAACAGGCAAATTTAGCAGGGGATCAAATACCTTTTTCCCTCACTGTAAGGACTATAGCAGATGCATCAGCCTAAGCTGGTAAAAGGTTCTCTGTGCCATGGAGGTACCATGTTCCTCCAGTGATGGTGGATCAAAGACCATGACCAGACTATGTACCTGGTTCTTCGGGGCAAGGCTGGCTAATCTGTGGTCCTCCAGATGTTGTTGGACTCCAATTCCAATCAGTCACAATAACCATGGCCAGCAGTCAGACATAATGGGAATTATAGTCCAACATTATTTGGAGGGCCACAGAACAGCCACTTTTGCTTTAGGAAGAATGTGACCCCACTCTAGAACTAGTTGAACATCACTCACCTGGGCAAAACAGCCACCTGTTAATAGCATCTCCATCTTGTCTGGATTGAGCTTCACTCTCCTGACCTTCATCCAGTTCATTAATACACCCAACAACAGATTCATCACTGATAAATCACAGATTAAAGGTAAAGGTACCCCTGCCCGTACGGGCCAGTCTTGACAGACTCTGGGGTTGTGCGCCCATCTCACTTAAGAGGCCAGGGGCCAGCGCTGTCCGGAGACACTTCCGGGTCACGTGGCCAGCGTGACATTGATGCTCTGGCAAGCCAGAGCCGCACACGGAAACGCCGTTTACCTTCCCGCTGGTAAGCGGTCCCTATTTATCTACTTGCACCCGGAGGTGCTTTCGAACTGCTAGGTTGGCAGGCGCTGGGACTGAGCAGCGGGAGCGCACCCCACCGCAGGGATTCGAACCGCCGACCTTTCGATCGGCAAGTCCTAGGCGCTGAGGCTTTAACCCACAGCGCCACACAGATTACATGCCCATTTTTTGTATATTTACAGGCTTGCATCCCTCCCAACCATGGATTTCAACAGCCTGGTTTTCACATATGGCACACCAGGACCGTATGAATATGACGGCTCCTAGAGAGGAGCTTGCAGCCTCTTTACTGCTCTCTGATCTTTTTCATTCCCACAAGACCTGGTTAGCAAGGAGAGAGCTTAACCACGAGTGGGTTTGGATGACACAGCAAGCCAAATCTGCTCCAGAACCTATTTGTGTCCCCTGTTCTTTGCTTGTGTGTTTGGAAATAAAACAGATATTGCAAGAGACCAGTTCTCTGCCATCCAAAGGAAACTAAATCTTGTGGCAATGTCCCTAAACTTCTCACCACTCAGGAAAGTGAGGAGTCTGTAATGCTATACACTGATTACTTGTAGAGATTGGTGTGGAGGGGGAGCGGAAACACTGATTCCCCTGTGAAGACAACAGAAAGGTACTATTAATTGTAATTGGGATGGTAGCTTTGTTCTCGGGGACATGAAACTAAACTGGTAAATCAAAGGAAAATATACTCCAACAATTTAAACAGAGAGCTCTGATGATCTCAGTGTAGCACTGCAACTTTCAGTTTCATGTTGAAGGCTTTGATACATGCCTACACTTGTTTTTAAAAAATAATAATTTCAGAACAGGTCTGTGAGTGATCAGCAACCAGTCATGGGAGAATCCACATAACAGGAAGTTTAGAAAAGTGTGGACTGGAAGGAGAATGAGAAGAGTCTCTTCTTTTTCAAGAAAATGGCATTCTTTGTGCTTCTGACAGCTTCACTAACACCGGGGGTGGGTGGGGGGAGTCTTCAAGACTTGTTTTCTATTGTTTGGGATGATGTATGGATCCCAAAGAACACAGCTTCACATTTGTTAGACAGTGGTGAAATGATCAAAAACTTGTTTTGACTGGTAAACTGAGCACACATAGAAAGGGAGTTACAAAGCAAACACTTCAACACCAAGGTCTCACTTTTACAGTGTCTGCGTGTGAGGAGATGGTTATGTGCTTTTTGCACAGGGTGGGAAATACTTTTTTTATTTCATACCTGTGAAGTAAAAGTATAGACTTTTGTAACTTCCTGGTACGGAATAGGAAATAAGCATGGCAATGCCGAAAAACACTGAGTTTGTGACAGATATAATATAGTGGGTCCAACTTGACAGTGTGTGTGTCCCTAAAAAGAATGCTTTGGGATTCTTGTGTGTGCACATTGACACATTTGGCCTTTTGGAAAGCAGGATGTGTGTCACAAAATGGCCTCTGTGATGGCATGGTCAATCACAAAATGGCAAGAAGGTAAAAGTTTGATCTAGTAAATAAAAAATGAATAATTGTGAATGAGCATGATTTTCACATGCAATTTCCCCTGCCCCAAAACACTATCAAATTAAAGTTTCAACCAGTACAGCCACCCCGTACGGTGTTCTGTAGGGGGCGCCACAGCAATGCTGCGTAAGAGGCAGGGGCGCCAAATTTTAGCATCACACAGGGTGCCACTGGGACCTGAGAGCCCCACATCCGCCACTACTCCAACCTCCTTCCTTCGTCCACTCACTACTGATCTTGGGGACACTCCAATTTTAGAACAGTGTGAGATTCTCCTGCACATAGTAGGAGATTCTATATCTTACACCAATGAATCCACGGTCAAAACAAAAAAATTTCCTTCCAGTAGCACCTTAAAGACCAACAAAGTCAGTTCTTGGTATGAGCTTTCGTGTGCATGCACACTTCTTCAGATACACTGAAACAGAAGTTTCCAGACCCTTCTATATAGTGAGAAGGTGGGGAGGGGTATTACTCAGATGAATCCACAGTTAAGTTATGTTGGAATGAATCCACGGTTAAGTTATGTTGGGGTGGGAGTCTCCATTTGAGAAAGGCCACGGTTAGTTCAAACTATCATGGAAACGGAAGAGAAAGTTAACTTGCAAACATCTAATTTGAAGTTTTGGCACTTTGAAACTATGCTTCATGGCTGTACTTTGTACTAGCATGACACAGGGAAATCACTTCTAAATGTGTTCACATAGCATAGGCAATGCCAAGATCTACCTCTATCTAATTTGTTATTTATGAAACATGGGGGCACAAGGAATCCAAGAGCAATAAATAAATGTAATGCTAATACAGGAGAATGCTTACAGGGCAGCTTTGAGTTAGGGCTGTACACTGGAGCGCAGTGAAAGGAGAACCAGGCTGCTGTGGGCCATCTAGGCATATAATAATGTAAAGCTGTCATCTGCTATGTTAATATAACCAAAGATGTGGTCGCAATCTTACGCGAAAAGAGGCCGTCACCAGCTGTTGTTCCTGAACAAACAGAGGAAAATAAAAACAGGGAACATTAGGACATGCGGTGACAAGATTGTATAAAATTAAAAGACTCTTTAACACCCTAACACACACCCCGCCCCTGCCCCCCCCCACACAAAAAAAGATCAGGGGCTGAAGGCAGGGAAGGCAGGAAATGTACTGTAGGCTGTAATAATTGCAGGCTGCCCAGGGAAAAGGCATCAAGGCCAGAGCAGCCACGGTTCCATGCAAGCACATCCTCTAATTATTGAAAAACCTGTGTAGAGTCTCAATGTTAATCAGTCTCTGAGAGACTTCAGCTTTATATGGTTAGTGCAGATTTATGGCATTTTTCTTTTCTGGTTATTAAAACTGATATTTCACAAGGAAGGATCTTTCTCCAGACAACTGTTAAAATGCAAAGTTTCAGTCATAAAAGAAAACTGCAGGATTATTCTGAGACTATTCCACAGAGAAACCAAACAAGGAGGATAAAACACATCAAAAGGCGAGCAGGGTAGGATAAGAAAAGAGACAAAAAATTAAGTGAAGACTCAACAGTTGGCCGATAGATTCCAGAGGTTAGAGCATAATTAATTTCAGTGCATGTTGCAATTACAGAAATAAACACAGCATCCATAAACACAGCATGAGCTATGCATAATTATTAGCAGGCAGAAACAAATTGCGCTGCTTGTATGAACATGCAACCGAAGAGTGTTGCATTGTTGAGCAAGTCACACTAATAAAAGTGTGGATTTTGAAAGTGATGTCACACAGCCAAACTTTGCTAGACTTGCTACTGTTAATGCAGCTAATCCCATTAATTCTGTAATTTGGGTGAAAAAACATAGAAGCTGTCTTATGCTGAATTAGACCACTGGTCCATCTAGCTTAGTATTGTCTACACTGACTGGTAGCTGCTGTCTTCAATTCCAGACAAGGGATATTTTCAGCCATACCTGTAAGTACTAGGAATTGAACATAGTACATTCTGCATGCAAAGCAGATGCTCTACCATTGAGCTAGAGCCCTATTGGGCGGGTGTGGATGTTATAGCAGCCTCTTGTGGATCATTCCTTTGTTACTTTGGTAGCCCAGAACAACTGGCATTTCTCCTCAATTGGGAGCTGATGACAAGAGATGACATCCTGGGACTCTGCCATTTTGCCATCAAGCCTCCTGCCAACCTCACTTATCCCCACCTAAGGTCTGAAGGTAGGAACCTGCTGAACATACATTGGCTCCCCCTGTTGATTTAGAACCCTAAGTTTACAGGGTGCTAAATCATGCAGGGAGCCCATAGAGCGAGCAGGGACCCTGCTCCAGACCTTTAGTACCAATAGATGGATGACCTGAGAGTTGATAAGCTGAAACCTGCGAAGGCAAGCACCGCAGTTCCTAGGTTCAGATTTTGCCTGTTGTAGATTGGGTAACACTCTCTCTGAAGGAAGGGGTATGCAGCTCAGCGATGCTCTTACAATTATCTTTGTCCATAGAGAGCAAAACGAAAAATGCATAGTAGAGAATGCATTGTTGTTGTTTAGACATTTAGTCGTGTCCAACTCTTCGTGACCCCATGGACCAGAGCACGCCAGGCACTCCTGTCTTCCACTGCCTCCCGCAGTTTCGTCAAACTCATACTGGTAGCTTCGAGAACACTGTCCAACCATCTTGTCCTCTGTTGTCCCCTTCTCCTTGTGCCCTCAATCTTTCCCAATATCAAGGTCTTTTCCAGGGAGTCTTCTCTTCTCATGAGGTGGCCAAAGTATTAGAGCCTCAGCTTCAGGATCTGTCCTTCCAGTGAGCACTCAGGGCTGATTTCCTTAAGAATGGGTAGGTTTGATCTTCTTGCAGTCCATGGGACTCTCAAGAGTCTCCTCCAGCACCATAATTCAAATGCATAGCAGACAACTTTTCAGGTCCATTTCAGGTCCATTTATCCTATGCAACTACATACAAATAGATTTCTGGTCTCTTTGTAACACAGCATCCTGCAAAGTCATCTGCACAATGAGACACGAAAGATGGTTGGCAACATGCCACTTTTAAGTCTACTCTTGACCAGGTGGACCAATTCACACGTGGTCCTGAGCAGCCAACCACAGGAACTTCACACAGCCCGGAAAATAGAAATAATACCTTTTGGGGGCTAGAGGATGAATTGATTCAGTTGTCAACAGCAGGGAGATAGGGGTTGTCAAAGTGTTAATTACCAGTCCCTACAACTAGAAAAGGGATGCGGGGGGCGCTGTGAATTAAACCACAGAGCCTAGGACTTGCCGATCAGAAGGTCGGCGGTTCGAATCCCCGTGACCGGGTAAGCTCCCGTTGCTCGGTCCCTGCTCCTGCCAACCTAGCAGTTCGAAAGCACATCAAAGTGCAAGTAGATAAATAGGTACTGCTCTGGCGGGAAGGTAAACGGTGTTACCGTGCGCTGCTCTGAAGCGGCTTAGTCATGCTGGCCACATGACCCAGAAGCTGTGTGCTGGCTCCCTCAGCAAATAAAGCGAGATGAGCACCGCAACCCCAGAGTTGGCCATGACTGGACCTAATGGTCAGGGGCCCCTTTACCTTACAACTAGAAAATCTGGTAATCATAAAGGGACAGGTCAGGGCAAAGCAGAACCACGTCACATCCCTGACTGCCAGTCTTCAAAAAGGAACAGAATAAAACTAAACAAGGTAAGGTTGCTCTACTTCTCATTACGAAATGACAGTCAATGGATAAACTCTGTTCCTGTTCCTTGGCAATGGAACCTTGGTTTCAAATCCCAGCTGAGCCAGATAGAATTGATTCAAACCTTGGATTGGCCTGGGATTTGGGTTTTTTTTTTTTAACATACTGGAATTCTTCTCCCATCTGCATTCATACAGAAGTTATGTAGTGTGCAAGTTGGGAGGGTGGTCAGAATTGTTGTCCTTGAGAACAGATACTGAAGTTTTAAACTGGCCATATGAATGCTAAAACCAAGAAGTCTTGCAAGGGCCAAAAGCTGCCCAAGATGAAAACCGATGTAGACTTTCGACAAGGCCCTGTATTGTCAGTAAAACAAGGATTGCCAAGTTCTATCCCACAGAATTATTACAGATGAATGATGTTGTAAATGCATTTGATGAACTATAAAGGGCCGTAGAGATATGTCATAACGGCAATAATTTTATACATCAGAATTAAGAAGTGATAATATAGCAATGAATAACTCTCCTTTCCACAACTCAATTCTGAGATTTCAAAGCTTCTACAGTGTATTGCTTCCAAAGGAGTCAGCAGGATTATGGGATAAAGAATATATGCTCTGAAGCAAGTACGCTGTCCCTTCCTTAGCCCAGTGGCAGAAGATAAAAGTCATAGCACTATTATCTCTCTCTCTCTCTCTCTCTCTCTCTCTCTCTCTCTCTCTCTCCCCCTCTCTCTCTCTCTCTCTCTCTCTGAATTGGCACAGTGATCCTCTCCTGTATGCCAAAGCACAGCCACTAATTTGCCAGCTTCAGCAGTTCAACTGTTTTTATTTTGTTTCAGTTTTTTATTATGTGGTAATTTAGATGTAGCTATTGAAGTTTCTACAGTTTGTGTTAGAAAGTTATCAGTAATCCCCCAGAGTTTTGTATCTTGTTTTCAAGTCCTTCCCTTGTTTTTATCAGTTGTCATCTATTGTGCTTGAGTATTTTACTCTTGGGTATTTCAATTATATATGAATGTGAGTGCTTCACAGCAGCTAGTTTTCATTTGCCATCTAAGTATCTTTGTACATGAATGGAGCAACCTACATTTAACTTCAGAAGCATTCATGTAAGTCTTTTGTATTCAGGGCTGTGTGTGTGCGCGCATGCATGTGCCTTGCTGGCTCTGGTTTGCTTGCTTTTATTTGATGGTTTCTGGTTGATTCTTGCAGTGTTCTTCAAAAACAACATTTTAAACCCCCTTTTTAAAATGCACTCCCCTTTAAAACAAAAAAAACCTTATCACCTCCATCCCGATGCCTACAGCAGTGGCCAGTCATAAATTTTTGAACAGTTACATTTGCATGCGGGGGGGGGGGGCTAGGCCCGGAGTTAACCCATTCATAAAAACACAGGTCCCATGTGGATCTCCACACTGAGGGGCCTGTCTGAAAAATCACCTCACAGTGGGAAAACAATGTATGAGCTTTTCAGCAAGTGGAACAGAAAAGAAAAAAAAGTGGGATGATGTGCATGCTGTTAAAAGCTTCAGTGCTCAATTTTCAATGCAATCCATGGATAGCACTTTGACCCCTTTACATTCAGCCTAGAAACTGCCGCATCTGAAGAAATAGGAAAGAAAAGATGGCTGCATAGATAAAAAAATACAGGGGGCAAAAAAATCCAAACAGCATCTTTTCTGAATTTAGGGACTCAGGGACCAGGCTGGGAGCTCTGATTTTTATATTTATGGGCCTTTCTGAGTGACAGCAGTTAGAGTGAATAGGCCCAAACCCGTTAACAGACTGATTTATTTCCTATTTCTTTTGAAGTCTATTGTCACACTCTCCTAGCAAAACCTTCAAGGTAAGTGTCTGTTGCTTCTGCCAGGCTCTATATAATCTTCCCATAGCAACTTTGTGGGCTTTCCTTCTGGTTGTCACTATTCTCTTCTCCCTCCACCTTCTTTGAGAGCTTCTAACATCTATAGGATTCTCCTGTCTGTTCTCTGAAAATTTCCTGCCTCTTTTGCCACATTTCCTCCCTGCAGGCTGTTGGTGACCACTTTACTGGCATCATTGAGACACGGGATGCTGTGGTGAAGTAAACAGCACTTCTCTCTGTGCACATGGAGAGATGCAAAATTCCCAGTAGCGAAAGCAGTATACAGTGGTACCTCAGGTTAAGAACTTAATTCATTCCAGAGGTCCATTCTTAACCTGAAACTTCTTTACCTGAGGTACCACTTTAGCTAATGGGGCCTCCCGTTGCTGCCATGGCCGTGCCACCACCGCATGATTTCTGTTCTCATCCTGAGGTAAAGTTCTTAACCTGAGGTACTATTTCTGAGTTAGCAGAGCCTGTAACCTGAAGCATCTGTAACCCGAGGTACCACTGTACTAACTCTGAACATAGGTCATGATGGTTATTCAGCCAAAATAGGCCTACTGAAAAATAAAAGACAGATACCGGCACGTCTGGTAGAACAAAAAATGTTGGTGTTGTTGTTGTTGTTTTGGAGGACTGAGTATAATTAGTGTGTATGGAATATTAAGTATGTTGGGGTGAGGGGAAAATGGAAACTGGAGTAAGTAGAGAAATGGAATCATAGAGTTGGAAGGGACCTCAAGGGTGATCTAGTCCAACTCCCTGCAATGCAGGAATCTCAACACACAGTCCCCCATCCCATTTGAAACCATGCCAGACCCTGCTTAGCTTTACAAATGTGCTAACAGTTTTATTGCTGCACGTCTAGGTGTAGTAACCTGTAAGAAGGCATAACTGACTTGCACATTGAACTGGAACACTCCACACTACCAACATTTTGTTGCTAGTCTTACTTTCTTAGTTTGAAATGATTAAGCAACAGAGTCTGAGCAGTCACAGTTAAAAATCGCAATCAAATGTGCATTACCTTTAGTCCGTCTGAAGTCAAGTTAGAAATATATTCCTCATATCAAAGATCTGTGATTTATAGGTGAGAACTGAAAGAGTTTAAATTAATCAAGACAAATCTTTTATGGTTACATCCATCTAATATCACACCTGTGCTACATTACCTCTGTGTATATGAAAGGGCTTGTTAATCGTTTACCTATATCTTTTTTTAAATGAGGGAAGCTTTTTGAAGTCACGTGGTAATCCAGGATCTGACTGACAGTTGTGATAATTGGGGGAATAACATGAATAACTGACTAAATAAATACAAGTCAAAAAGCATGAAAAAATACATGACTGACAAAAACAACAACAGGAAATCCATGGAGGGGGATGCTGTCCTCAATCCTGCTAAAATACAAATTGAGCTTAAGATGTGTAATTATTGGTTAAACTATGTTTAATGAAAAGTAAAGACCTTTGTACTCCTGAATGGATAATTTATGTGCCACTTTATTGTCTCCCAAGGTTTAATTAAATGTTTGCCTCGTGGCTAATCAGCTACAATTAATAAGAGAGGCTTATATTCATGTCACTTATAGGGAATGTTGAAATGCTCTATTAGAATTTCACTAACTAATTTGTTGATGGCCCAGAAAAATAGAAACTATTTTCCCTCAGAGTCTTAGTCATAAAAGTAGGCAAAATAAAATGCCAGGACTGAGCAGATACAGCAATCCTATACCTACATTGCCCTGAGACTGGAGATGCTCCTCAGTTACACCAGCAGAATGACTGCTGAATCCAATGCATGTTCAGCCCAGAAAGGGAGGAGAAAAATGCAATGGGAAAGTACAATGGTGGGCTGGAAAATGGCAGACACACCCACAACATTCCCACCAGTTTCCCCTACACCTGCATGAGGTGCACTGTCCTCACATTTTCATCTGCTGGGAGGAGTTTGGTGCTTTTGAACTAACATCAGTGCCCCCCAATCAGGGACCGTGCTAGTGGCAATGCTTACTTGTTCTGCTGCTGGCCAAGGGGGAGTCTTTCTCCCAGTTTGCATGAAATGGAGTGTGAAATAGATCTGGGACAGGGGCTGTGAAGAGCAAAGGGTGGTATAGATTGTGTAAGCACTAACATGTTTGTAGCAAAAAATGTAGTTTTTCCTCATCTTCAACATTCTGCTTTCAATCAAGGCATACTCTGCTCCCTCCATTGCATCCTCATTGTGCTGTTCGGAAGAGCTTTTCCAGGTAGTGTGGGGCCTTTTGTAGTCTGGACTGAAGGAGGTGGCAGAACCAACAGTAGCTCACTGTCACTTGTCTGTGCAGCATTTTGAGGATAAAATTGCTAGTATCCACTGGGATGCTGACTCCGCAGGTGTTGATTCAGTGGATGAATCTCAATTAGTGTCCAGAGCACTGCCTAGTCCTGCTGTGTTGGTTGAGTTTTGGTTGTTAAGACTTGAAGATGTGGACAAGGTGCTTGGATCAGTCCTGGTAACCACTTGTGTTCTGGACTCCTGTCCCTCTTGGCTTATAAAATCTAGCAGGGAGGTGATTAATGCCTCCTTGTGAAAGGGAGTGGTCCCTGCTTGCTTGAAGAAGGCAGTGGTAAAACCACTCCTTAAGAAGCCCTCCCTGGATTTGGAAAAGATGCTGATGACACATAGCTCTACTTCTCCTTTACATCTGCAGGTGTGGCAGTGGATGTGCTGGACCCTTGTCTTGCCTTGGTAATGGGCTGGATGAGAGCCAACAAACTGAAGCTCAATCCAGATAAGACTGAAACACTGTTAGTGGGTGGTTCTGTAGGGCCAGATAGAGAGACCTAGAGAGGGTCACATTTGGCTTCTGGGCCTGAGGTTCCCCACCCCTGTCCTAAGACTACCCCCTCAACCCCACACTGCATTCTAGCCCCACATCTCTTCTTCCACAAAAGGAGTCTCATAATTTCCTTCCCTGTCTCTTCAATTGCCCTTCTCCATATTTTTACTTTTATTTCATTATCTTTAACCAAGGTGGAACATAGATACAAGGAATCATTCCTTGAATCAGTCCTTATGAAGCCTGGTTGCTATTATTTTCCTTCAAAAAACCCAAAAAGAATCCCCTCAAGAACGACATAGAAAAAAACGTACTTCACCCTATGTTTTGATTATCTTTCACTCATTCATAAAGGAGACCTTCACGTTCATTTGCCTGAGGCTATGAAGAACTCAAGGTCTTTCATACTTGGGAAGGAAAAGTAACAGCTACTGTTCTAGAGAAAACCTTTGATGCTTGGATTCCTCATTTTATTTATTTTACAAGATTTATATACCGCTTGATTATAATACAGGACCTCAAACAACTGGTGGTCTATGACCGTAATAATAAACTGATTGACCTCAGTTTACAAATAGGTGTATATGCAGCATTCCTGTCATAATTCAATCCAGCCACGTTGTGGCAAATATATGTGCAAACTACCAGTGTTTAAAAACAAATCTTTTGCTGATAACCTATAGCTTAAAGGAACATAAGCAGTAAGTTTAGCATTTAGATTGCAATATTTTAATACTGCTACATGCAACCCCCAATCTCTGCCAAGCAGTAAGAAGATTCCAGGGGGTTCTGGGCACTGACCCAGAATTGTGTTTCCTTCTGGAGAATTAGGCACAGCAGAGACTGCCGTGTTTTTATGAAATACGGTTTAATTACACATATTTACAACCTGCGCCTAGATGGAGAGAGTTCCCAGCATTCACATCACAAGAGAGTTCTTTATTGCCCTGCTAAGAGCAGCCAGCTCAAATCCAAAAGCAGATAATCAGCCATGCTGCCTGCGCCCTGTGGTGATGGCTTCTTCTTCTTCAGCCCCGCATGGCTGTCTGCCCATTTCCTGCTTCTTCCCAGCACCAGTTGCAGAAACAACTCCTCCTCTTCCGCTTATAGCTTCACCCATTGTCACCCAGGCAACCTCCGTTTTCCAAGCCTATTGCAAAGCAATCACATTTTCTTCAAGGCCCACTGTAACCCTGGCAACCCTTGTTTTCCCCAGATTCAATAATCTTCCTTTGATGTGTTCATGACTGGTCATCAGCACCTTTGTACTCCTTAACAGCTTCCCCCCAGGCGATGCCCTGGTCTGGAAAAAAAGCTTAGTTCACAGGAATCTATAGGGAGGCAGGGCACCCAGAACCCCAGGGGAATTTGGATACCCACAAATCCATAACAATACTAATGTGAGTTCATATGTGTATGCAGATGTGGAGTCTAAGACAGTAACTAGCATGTGAAATGTATTCCTCCAATTTCCATATATCTTTTGACCACTTTATCCCCCAAAATCTATCTGCATAGGATGAATTCTATTCTGATAAACTGCTTCAAGCAAGTATTCTCTTCTTTACTGGCAGAACAATATACTCCCTCTGCTGAATATATTATCCCGCCCCACACCTTAAAACCCTCCATTACAAAGGAATTGCCTTTCAAAATAAAAGATATTATTTTAAAAAAAATGTAACTGCTTCATCAAAAGATGAATATAATATTTTAAAACCTTAAAGACATATTAAGAACATAAAACTTAAGGAATGGAGGAGGCAGTTCTAACTAAATATCACACATCTTTTTTGGATCATTATAAATGTACAGAACTAGGCAAATTTCAATTTGCTCAGTGAATTGTCTACAAATGCAATCCTCGAGCCAAATAAAGAGCATTGGCAATAGAATTACTCCTGTGGCTTTTGCATATAATGTTATTGATTTATCCATCTAATAATACCTACCACTAGCATCCTAATCTGTAGATCAATTTCCCTTTCCATGGAACCACCCATCTTTAAAACCGCATTATTGTATGTTGTATGATGGTTAGGTAAAGATATGCATTATAGATGATCTTTCTGGAATTAAGGATTCTTAGTACTGGAACTGTGAATTTAAAACTTAGTACCATTACTGTAAAATTATGTAGTTTCACAATTTTTAGTTCAACATGTAAGTTCATGGATCACTATTTTTGTAAAGCTTATATTTACTCTCTATGTATCCACTATTAGCGAACCCTAGAATATTAATATTTCTTTTGCTCATTGTCTAAAGACACACTTTACATGAATTAAATCTGCAGGATAAAAGAGTTTTCTTCAGTTTTGAATTCCAGACCTTCAAATGGCATGAAAAGAAGCTGCTTGAGAAAACAATTTAACATATCTAGTACTTCTATTCAGATTCTTTTTACTTTAAATTGATTTTTCCTCTAAGTAACCATAAGCAAGCTCTGAGCACTTTTTCACTGTCAACAGCACAATCCTACCCATGACCACTCAGAACTATGTCCCAGTGAGGAATGCAGGTGGCACTGTAGTCTAAACCACTGAGCCTCTTGGGCTTGCCAGTCGGAAGGTCGGTAGTTTGAATCTATGCAACGGAGGTGAGCTCCCGTTGCTCTGTCCCATCTTCTGCCAACCTAGCAGTTTGAAAGCACACCAGTGCAAGTAGAAAAATAGGTACTGCTGTGGTAGGAAGGTAAATGGCATTTCTGTGCACTCTGGCTTCCGTCACTGTGTTCAGTTGTGCCAGAAGCAGTTTAGTCATGTTGGCCACATGACCCAGAAAGCTGTCTGTGGACAAACACCGGCTCCCTCAGCCTGAAAAGCGAGATGAGCGCTGCACCCCATAGTCACCTTTAATAGGACTTAAGCGCCCAGGGGTCCTTTACCTTTTTTACCTTATGTCTCAGTGAATGAAATTGGGCTTACTCCCTGGTAGGGACCATTTGCCATTAAGTACTTGATTTATCTTTATACATGGCACAGCTAACACCAAGCCTTAAATACGTTTAGAGGAGCTTACACTCTGGTAAATATGTTTTAGGACAACAGGGGATGGCCTTCCAGCTGTTGATGGACTCCAACTCCTATCAGACCCAGTTGGCATTGTCAATGGTTTAGAGATGGAGACAGTTGTAGTCCAACATCTTTAGGAGGACCACAGGTTACCCCATCCTTCCTTTCTATAGAAAGACTAAATAAAATAAAAGTTTTGGCTTTTTAGCCCCTAATGACAAGAAACATGATGCTAACCCATATTAATGAAAAGCAAGACTGGAAATTCCTTTAGTGATTTCTTTATAGAAAGTCTGTTTGATCTTCATTGGCACCCACTGTCTCCATCACGTTATTCAAACAGAGTTAAACAAAAGAAAGACATGACACAGAGACAATTCTGACGATGGTTCTATAGAAACTATGTCTATCATGAGAAAGAAGAGACAGATTACTTTAGTAGGTAGGGTGTTGTTTATACAAATGTAAACGGGTTGTCTTGGTAATCAGTCAAAAGAAAACCAGCATGTTTAGTGGGGGGGAGTGTTTGATTGAAATCTCTGTCTTCATAACTTTTAAGGCAATCATAGGAGATTAAACATTGTTATATAGGGGTTTGTAAAGTTAGTATGCTCCTAGGGCAGGCATCCCCAAACTCTGCCCTCCAGATGTTTTGGGACTACAACTCCCAACATCCCTAGCTAACAGGACCAGTGGTCAGGGATGATGGGAGTTGTAGTCTTAAACATCTGGAGGGCTGAGTTTGGGGGTGCCTGTTCTAGGGATATGTAGCAGAGTGAGGTGAGACAGAAATGTCAGAGAGGGGAAACCTAGAACCTTGGCATACACACAACTGTGCAAAAAGGAAAAGGCTGCAGTCAATGTTGTTTTCCTTAACTTGCCCATGTGGGCACAGAGCAACAGCTCTCCATATGTCCGTCAAAACACCAGCCTTTTGCAGCTACAAAACACATTCTGAAATTTGCAAGGAAGAAAGATTGCTTGGGAACTAGACTGATATGATAAACTGAAAGATACCCATGATTGTAATATCATATTAACATTATTTCTAGACAAGAAAGGAAGTTATATGTTAAAAGATTTCTAGAGCTCTTTTATGAAATAAAAACAAAAAAAAATCCTTCCAGTAGCACCTTAAAGACCAACTAAGTTAGTTCTTGGTATACTAAGAACTAACTTAGTTGGTCTTTAAGGTGCTACTGGAAGGAATTTTTTTTGTTTTGACTATGGCAGACCAACACGGCTACCTATCTGTAACTGAAATAAAAACAGACAGCTCATACCACACAACCTATGAGTAATTCACATGGGCAGCTGAATCTGAAGCATATTTACTCAAAAGAAAATCCTGCGGAGCTCAGTGAGACTTACTTTCTCATATGAGTGTCACCACCAACACAAGGCTTGCCAGGGCACTGCTGCTGCTGCCAACCTCACAGGCTGCTACGAGGCCTGCCACGCTACCAATGGCAGGAGTGCAGGCCAAAGTTGCCTGCTTACCAAGAAAATGTAACCGGCAGTACAGTACCTTCCAGCACCTGGGTTGGGATGCTGAAAAAAGTAACCCAAGAGGATTTTTCACTCACATGCCCATAACAGACTGGCAGCTATTTTGACTCTTGCAGCGACCGATAGAATAGCAAAGGGCAAACTGTGAAAAATAATAACAATAATAATAATTTTATTATTTATACCCTGCCTATCTGGCTGGGTATCCCCAGCCACTCTCCATGAAAAAGACTCCATGAATCGAAAGTGGAGACGAAAGATGCACTTTCCCCCGTTTATTTGTTAGTTTTGTAGCGCAAGGAAATCTTTCCATTAAAGCCAGTTTTTCTAAATGAATGAATGAATGAACAGCGAAGGGATCCACTGCAAGACGTCAGCCGGCCACTAGCAGGAAGCCGGATCCTTCCTCTTCCCCCAAGCCAGACTGAGGGCGGGAGGGCGCGCCTGGGAGGCGGGGGCGGAACACTTTCCCTGGCGCCGCCCCGTTGCCATGGTGACGGCTAGGCGTCTTTCCCTGCCCGAGTCCGTAAGGCCTACAAGTAAGCGGTGCAGACTGAGGGGTAGACCTGGTCTTCACTTTCCCTTCCCCGGGGGCTGGGTTGAACGCCGTGATTCATGCTGGGAGGGCAGGCGCGGAGAGAGAGAGAGAGAGAGAGAGAGAGAGAGAGAGAGAGAGAGAGGTGGAAAGAAAAAGAAAAGCAACAGGTTGCGCTGGTGGTGGAGAGAGCGCCGTCCCCCCCCGCCCCCCAGCCTTTGTATAGCATGGCTCTAGCTGCAGGTGCTGAGCCCTCCGTCTCGCATCCAGCGGAGCGCAGAGAGAGGGGCTGTCCTCTCTGCGTGTGCCCGGATACTGGGGGCTTCTTTCACACGTGCATAGAATTGGGCTTTTTCTTCCGGGGGGGGGAGTTGCGCGCTTTTGTGTCTGGATCCTATAGTGTAGAGTCAGCCCACGTTTCTCCTTCCTCCTTCAGTTCCGGGTTGAGGCGAATGGGCGAAGTTGGAGGTGATGGGCAAAGGAGAATAATGGGGAAGATGGCGAGGGGGGCGACGAAGATCCGAGATCAATGGGGTCTTCTCTCTCTCCCCACCCCACCCCATTGCGGGCTGTGTGTGCAGAGACTCTGCTGTGCCGTCCGGTGTCCAAATAAATTGCTCCTGATCCCCGATAACGATTAGTTGCATCCTTGGGATTTGGGAACCGAGAAGCGCAAAGCTGGAAAGCAAAAGGTGCTTTCAGGCGCTCCAGAGCTAAAACTGCTGGCGCGCGGAAGCGCAGCGGAGAATATATATATAAATGTAATCGGGCGCATTTTAGATCTGGAAGAATCATTTTGCAGTTGTCAGTAATGCTTCACTTTAATAGGTGTTGACCCTCTAAAATGTACAACACAGCAGCGCAAGATCTCGGACGCCCTGCGAGAAACCTTTGGTGGGGGGGACGCAGTGGAAACGCAGTTTCTCTCGCTAACTGAACAGCAAGACCCTCGTCAGATTCGTGTAGCTGTCCAGTCTTTTTAAAAGCAAGCGAATGCAATATTTCAGAACTCCCTCCAAGGCTGCATTTCTGTATTCATCATGCTGGTTAGAGGTGGAGTGGTTATTTTGCTGCCACAGTAGTCTGAAGCGATTTGAAATGTGGTTCATTAAAAAGGATTTGCCTTAAGTAAGTCAATAGGCAGGGAAACTCTAATTCAATATTTATCTAAGGGCCAAAATAAGCGTACAAGCCCACAGCCAACAGTTAAACTGACTTATGGCCACTGAAATCAATGTGCTTGAGCATGCCTAGCTATGTGATGGATTTAGGCATAATTATAAGTTACTTTCATATTTTAAGTTAGGATATACAAATGTTACACAAAGAATGGGTGGGGATATACCTGTTACTTTTGCGGGAGGATATAGATAGTATTTAAGGTTTTACTGAATAGTAGCAAAGGGAAATTATAAATGCCAATAAGAGATTTTAGGAACACAGACTTGTCAACCCTTCGCCAATCACGAAAAGGCTTGTCTTGAACCTTTCCAAGTGTAGGCAAGAGAAAGGATCCCAGGCAATCGAAATAATCACAGAAAGCAAGAACTGTCCCTTTGAAACTGCTTCTTTTGGGTGGCATGCCCTGCACTTTAGCACTAATCCTTTCAAGAGCAATAGTGTAATATCTCTAGCTGATTAAGAACACTGTGAAATTGCTTTTGATGTAGGAATTCTTCTCTAATTAGGCCAGTTTGGACAATTCACCCCCAAACCTCTCAAAGAAGGGTTTTTTAAAGTGGCTAGCCCTTTGTTAAAATGACATTCTGTTGCTTTTATGTAGTAACTTTACAGTTCTAGAAGGATTCTCCCTGCTTCGGAACGTTACATTATGGCAAGATATGTGTATGTAGATCCTCAGCTTTTTACACAATAACTTTAAGTAAATACAGTTTATTACTTGATGAGGTGTAGGTTTTCTGCATTTCATAGAGAACTCCTGGATTATTTTTCTTTCAAGATGATTGCATTAACATTTCCCTGCACGTATTTTTTGCTTGCTGTTGCACACTATCCCCGTCCCATCTATTATATAAGCCACTGCTTGTAGCTATTCTAGAACTGGATTGGGGTAGTGCAATTATAGCTCAAGCATCAGTTTTTGTGAGTTTGCTGCAGGTACATTTGAAAAGGCCTTCAGCAACAGACAGGGCCAAACTAGATGTTATGCTAACACATTTGCTATCCTAGCCCCACATTTGCCAATATAGCAGGGCTGGGAGAGGGTTGGGAGTGGGGTGGGGTATTTATCTCCTCCTATACCCATTTATAATCCACTGCAAATACCCTCATAGACTTTTTCCTTCCCCTTATGGGGGGTGGCTAACTTTGTTGCAGAGCCTAGTGGGGGGGGGGGGCAAAAAGCTGCCTGAAGGCATAGAAGAATGATTGGGTGATTAAATGAGGACTTTGGCTAATTAAACAATCTATACCTTCTTAAAGTGTGTGTGTGTTGCTGTGCTCTGTATTTTTGTATTTTTATATTGTAAGCTGCCTTGGATGAAGGACAGCATTGAAATTTAATCAATCAATAAATCAATCAATAGCCATTCTACCCTGCTAATCCCTGAACTCTTCTGTTGGAATTAAGATGGAAAATGTGCTTCTTTTGTAACAATTTGGGTGACAAAAGCAACACTCTGTGTATGTGGTAATGTGTATTGGCTACCCACAAGGAAGAAGTTTGCCAGCTTTTTTTTGGATAAGATATGTTTCATTGTCTTGTAGGAAGGGATTTATTCAGACTGTGAATAGATAAGATGGTTATTTTTTCAGGAATATATATATTAGGTGGTAATTTCTCAGAAATAATTTTAACATTCTGAACATTTGGTAGTTCATTCCAGAATTTGCCACTCATTTTAAAATTAGCATAACTTATGAAAGTTGGGTGACTCGATCCAAATGCAGCAGAAACGGTGGTCCAGGTTTGCAGCATACACCGAAAAAGCTTTAACAAATTTATTACATCACAAGCATTTAGGAAATATGCATATGATCATGCTGCAAACATTATTACACATCTAATCAGTAGTCAGTCCCATTGAAATCAGTGGGTTTACTCACATGTCACTGTGTACAGGATTAGAGTCTTACAGTATCTATCTATCTGCTTATCTGTCTAAACTAGTTCCCAAGAACTGTCACACTATTCATGTGACCAAGAAACAACCCAGATTCAATTTGATTCACAAATGCTAGGGGCAGAAGGAGTTTGAGTAGTTTAGCTCCTGGCCCTGTGGTGTACTCCTTTACTTTTCCTGACATATTGAATATTCAATTCCCATCCAATCCTGTGGGGTCAGATAAAGTGCTGCACTTGAGTGTGCTTCTAGTGAGGGCAAACCTGCTCTTAGCTCTCAATGACAGCGATTGTGGCAGGGAGTGTAGTGTATGCACAGAATATGCAACGACACACTGCAGTCCCCTAGTAGCCTTGCAGTGTATAATCCCCACCGCTGTGGTGCCTGCCATGAGGGACACTTTGCTAACATTTAACAATTTATCAATTTCTTTGTCCGATATGTGTTGAAAGTGCATTTCTTTCTTTTTTAGGTATCCTAAAAGAACAAGCACAGTACTGCACATCATTAAGCTGTAAGAGTTTATCATCTTTGGTTTATTATTCATACAGTTTGAATAATCTCTGTTCTGATTTCTGAGATGTTTATGACACTCAAGTAGCAGCTCTTGGCATGGGCGTAGCCAGGGGGGCAAGGAGGGGCAGCTCCCAATCAATAAAAATCAATAAAAATACATAGTTAACTGAGGTTCTCTGCCCCCTCCCCAACAAACATCCTGGCTACACCCATGACTCTTGGTTATGTGGTAAACTGCTCATATGCACTTATTAGGTGGATGGGGAAGTGTTCACAAGTCACGGCAAACTTCTAGTTTTGACATTCGCAGTGCCATGAGTAGAAAAACATGGTGAGCTGATAGACACAAATGTTTCAGTATATGTTGCCATATGGAGTGAATTAAAGTGAACACTGTGTGGTAACTACCCCAAAGCCTTGCTTCTGATGTCATTGATGAAAATACTCTGCTTTCAGTTTTATTATGATTTCAAAAAAAGGTATTCTAGCCACGAACCACTGATACATCTAAAGATAGCATTGTGTACTTGTTGGTCATAGTATTCACAGACTCACTAATGTGTAGAAATAAATTGCTATTATTTTTATTTTGCAGTAAAATGGTTTTGAGTGGTATTCTGGGTAATTACCTCATATTACAACTTTGTGTATTTTATATGTTTTATTTTTTTTTCTTTAAGAAAATGTATACATCTTTTGATTATAATAAAATCTCTAAGTGGTTTACAAGAAATATTAAAATTATCAGTAAAAATTAACAGTAAAACAGATGAAAACCTGTCAACATCTATTATTCAGTTTGTTTTGTAAGCTGCCTTTGTAAGCCTGAATGGCAGCATATAAATATCTTAAATAAGTAAATGAGATTTTATTTGGCTTCATTAAGCACTGTTCGACTTTTCAGTGACAATGTACTGTCACTCTTCTTCACCTGCTGCTGGCCTGTCAATCTGCATTTTAAGCTGAACCTGAATACATCCCCTAAGAAGTTTTTTATTTACTTTGTTTGCACATTCTCATGGCAATTATCCTGTCAAATGGAGTTTTCCCTAAGAGAAAGACCTGATTTATATACATTATTCTGTGTCTTGATTAGTAATGGGCAAGCTTTCTTTCACGTACTTTGGAATGGGCTCAATTCAGATCAGCCCCTTTAAGTTTTAGGTCTAATCACACACTTGGTGATATAACTAGGAACACAATGAGGCTTGGAGGCCTCTATGTACCCAGTCTCATAATGATTGCCATTCCCTGCTGCCTCTTTCACTTTTTCCAAATCTTTCTGGGAGGTAGCATGCAATCAGAGGTGGTTTTAGGGCAGTGCAACTGGTTCCGCCACACTGAGTACCAAACCTAGAGAGCAACAGGGCACCACAACTATGATGTAGTGAATTGAGCAGAATGGAAGGCGAATGGTGGGAAGCGAATTTTAGCTTCACACAGGTCACCACTGAAATTTGGAAGACAAAAGTCCATTCCTGATGCAGTTGTTGCTTCTGCTGCCTTGATTAAATCCTGGAACGCTCCAGCAATCACATCACACTTGCCAGAATCACTGGGATTTTAGTGGAACCTGCAATTTTCCAGGAATCTTGAGATACACAGTGCCGTTACATGGCCTAACAAAGTCCCTTTTAATCACTGACCCCAGATAGGCTTCAGCAAAACAAGGGAAGTGAGTGGCTTTGGTTGTGGGAAGGGCTGGTGCTAGGGCAAAATTGGGTTAATTATGAACTGAACCCAATCTCTAGATATGTTTGCCCTTCATTTGTAATTTATTCAGAAGGTCCAAATGGAAGAAGTTCTCATTCAAAAGACTGCAGTTCTGAACTGGGGATTATCATTAGTCTTGATCTTACAACAGCAGAAGTTCATTAGTGCTCTGTTACTTATTTTTACTTTTTAACTACTATCAGCTATTCCGTACTTGTAAAGCAAACTAAATTTCCTTGGAATAACATATCTCTAACAATTGGAGAAGCTTCTCTCCATTTTTACAATGCTGTGTTTCTGGCTCCATTAAAAGTTTGTGCCTTGAGGCCTGCCAGCAGGGCTTACAATATCTACATTAAACCAAATTTAAGAGTAAGGGTGCTCCTGCTGCTAACATTCTCAGATCATAGACTTGCAAAATGAAGGAACTGGCAGCTGTAACTTTAATGGTGGGAAGTGTAAGCTGAGTACGTGGGGAAAAGAACACAGTGCTCTATGTGACAAAAAAGTCCTATTAGCATTTATGAACTTCAAAATGACAAGCTAGACTGCTCTGTCTAATGGCTTTTTGTTGTTGTTCTGCTTAAAAGAAATAAAGCTTGTGCACATATAAGACTAATTGTGGTATTAAGTTACTATCATTATGTTGTCATTATAACATGTTAGTGTTCCATAAGCAATGTTCTTATAGCTACTGAAATGTAAGGCTGTTAAAATAAGTACTTGTTGGGTCATTATTTAAAATTGGGGCTTCATTCTAATATACAGGAGTAGGAAATTTGTTGCAAATGTTCAGTTAAAAAGAAAAACAGTGAAGCTGAATGTTACAGTTAAATGCTGAGAAATGCTAAGTTGAGATACTTGTAGGCAACTTGTACTATCACTGTTACAAAAATAGCTATGTATTTGTTTTCCCTGTTCAACATGAGGTCTAGTAGTATGATCACAATATTCTATGTATCAATTTCTCACCTGCTCCATTATAAAACATAGATTTGTCTCATGCCTACATGATGATAAGAGAGCAGTTCTATTACAAGCACTGTTTCTGGGCCAGTGAATATAACCAAATCTAATATTTCAGCCTACAAATACTTAGAATGTTCTTGAAATCTCTGTTTTTATTTAAAAAATAAAATAACTTCTCTGTGCTTTCATTGTTACTTTTATGTGCTCCCAATATTCTTGGAAGTTTTGCATGCCTAGTTAAAATATGGTTTTGGGATAACACCTCTTCATTGCTGCTCTTACTCAAAGTTGATTTCAAATTGGTGTGTGCTATGAGGGGTCTCTGTTTATTATGATGGGTATCTAATGAGTCAATTTCACAGTGACTAAAAGCTCTGCTGATATCTCAGTGCTGCGAAACCTCTGAACGACTAGTATAGTTTACCCTGAACAACACACCTGTAATGAATGTCTAAGAAAAATGAAAACTATGTGACATTAATTTCTGACAATATTCTGTATTCATTTATTTAGTTCAAGATGAATATATTCCTTCCTGTGCCAGTGCGAACCCCCAAAGCGCATCCAAGTAAGGAAGAGATGAGATGCCCATCACCAGAACTTGCAAGGTGTGTGTTTCTTGTATTTGTTTGTTTATTATTTCTCAGTTGAGTGTACCACTCTTTAAAGCTAAAGTGCTAAAGGAGCAAATTGAGGTACAGGTCAGCTATGAGAAAGAGTCAGACCTGTGCACCAATTGATTCTGAGAGGGACTGTATGCAGTCAATTAATGTGTAATTAGAGTGTTTTAAAACTTTACGTCTCCCTCCCCTTTCTGCTGATGACCAAGTCACAATAAAAGTTGAACTGTGTGCCTTGTGATAGAAGTACAAAATAGTGGAGGTGAAATTAAGATGGGGAGGCATTTTTAATATTTGTGGATTCTCAATAGCAGCTGTTTTTGTAAGAAAATGGGCGGGTGGTCTAGGTATAAAAAAGAGCCTGTTGGGGGGGGGATAGTTGAAGGCACAGGGGCCTGGAGGAAAGAGGAAATCACCCAAACCAGTCTTCCTCTGCCCTAGGTTGACCGGTGCCATCCATCAGCGGAGGGGACAGCACTGGATACCACCCACAGTCTCTAAAGTTTCTTACCAATTCACTATATTTCCCCCCTCAGGAAGCTACATTTGAATTTTTTTCTGAATTGAAAGCATTATTTGACTTAGTTCCCTGAGTTTGAAGTAATGAATGTGTTAGGTCTCAGTTGTGCTCAAATGTTACATCTTATCAAAATGTTACTAGGATTTTGTGAACTGCCATCAGTTGGCTTCATCTGAAGCAGTTTGTTACTGGCTTATGCCCTGACATTTTCACATGGGTTAGATAGAACTCTGTGCTAATATTTCAAAACATTTGTGATTAAACCTGATTTTCAAAAAATAACAGAGAAATCCTCCTCAAAAGGAAATTCCGTTGAATTTAGTGAGGATTACTGCCTGGTAACCTCCTGCCAACCTAGCAGTTCGAAAGCATGTCAAAGTGCAAGTAGATAAATTCATTACTCTGGTGGGAAGGTAAACGACATTTGCGTGCGCTGCTCTGGTTCGCCAGATGTGGCTTAGTCATGCTGGCCACATGACCCAGAAGCTGTACGCTGGCTCCCTCGGCCAATAAAGCGAGATGAGCGCCACAACCCCAGAGTCGGCCACAACTGGACCTAATGGTCAGGGGTCCCTTTACCTTTACCTTACTCCCTGGTAAATAGGGATTAAGATTTCAGTCTAAATGTATCTTGCCCAACTCAAATAATGCTCATTGTGGTCATTGCACTTGAGAGAGAAGATGCACATTTACTTTCCAATCACTGCAAAACATGGAGTCCAATAAGGTTTATTATTTGTGTACTAAAAGTGAAAGTCATGAATAAAAGGAGCCTTTCGCTAAAGCCAAGTGTACTTTTCTACAAAATAAAGGTCTGAATTAGCTGCAGACCTAAAAGGTAAAGTGATACTTGTACATGTTGATAGTATGTGTTTGATAAAATACTTTGTCAATATTTTAATATTTATCTGTCTTTGCTTGGCAAAGGTTAATACATAATACATGCAGCAGATTTTGATGTTAAGTCACCTCACTGTTCTTTAATTTTTTTTATTTAAATTTAGGATGCATTTGATCAAAGGCAAAGATGCCATAGATCGTTATTTGGCCAAGCATATCAAAGGATTGTCAAAACAAGAGGCTGCTGCGTAAGTAAGGTCTTTCTGAGGCATTTTTATACTGAAAGTTTATTGTTTTCTTTCTTTCTAGTCTTATTCATTGAAATCTAAAGTTCCTCAGGCAATTTTCTGAGGAACATGGCATTTAAAAATTAAAACTGATATTAAATAATTATGTTTCACTGCTACTTATCTTGCATATATCAAAGCATTCAGTTCAATGCTTGTGTTAATTCACCGATTTACCAAAGTAGATTTGCAGCATTTAATTGTTTGTCAGTAATTAAAACGTATTTTTCTTCCTTGATTTTTGTAAAGCTTCTCCCTTAAGGCTGAAGTTTTACTTTCTGAAATATACTATTGTGATTTGCAGTACTTAACTCTATAATGTTCCCTGGTTCTCTAAAACCCACTGTCCAAAATCAGCCTGGGGGGAAGTGCAGTTTCCCACACAGTTTACACAGCAGAATCACTGCTGCTTCTACATAGTGTTTAAAAATAGTTGTATGCATAGCAGCATTTTGATGTACGTCGTTATCCCAACTTTTGCCCTTGTTTTGTCTGTGACCCTGAAATTAACGTCATAATTCAGAAATTACTACCTTAGGGTTCAGTAGTGTAGTTGTAGGCAGCGTTTGCCTTTGACTTGCAAAAGAGCATTTTATTGAAGTCTAAATGTGATTCTTTTTCAAGGGTACATACCTGGAGGAGTTACTGTCTGATCGTCTCCATTCTCCCCCTCTAGAACATTCTTTATTTCATGTAGCAGTACCCTTCATTCTTATTGTGCAAGCTCATTCACCATAGGTATCCAATCAGTAGCTTTCTCATTAAAGACAGGTAAAAAAAGACTAACATTTGAAAGTGAGAGAACTATTAAAAATACTTGCTTGGGGCAGCCCATCATATGACTTCATGCTGAAGGCCCATTCAATTTTCCTTGCTGCTGGGATCTGTTTAGGATTTCTGTGAAATCCAGTGTAAGAACCTGAATTCATGCGTCTTGTGATTTTTGCAGACGTCAGCTTCCCTGAGTCCATCTGTAAGTGTGGCACTCTGGCCCCTTTTCTCTCTCCTGTCCCTTTTTCTAGTGATGAAACCTCTGAAGCACTGCCACATTATTCACTTCGGTCATGCTTCAGATTGGAGGGCACAGGACAGAGAATCTCTGTAATTTGGAAAAATAATTGCTTTATAACATGTGTTGACGAATCACTAAAGCTGCAATTGCGCTGCAAATGGTACCAAAGTGCAAGAGTAAATTCTGGACTGCACAGTAACATTCTTCCTTTCCCTTTATATTATTATGTGCTATTGCAAATTAAAAAATGAGATTGTTTCAAAACAATTAACAGCACGCATTGTTAAAATATTACTTTTGGAGAAAAGAGTTGAAATATGACATTAGAGATTACTCTTTGGAAAACACACCCAAAGTCTCCTTGTGCACAGTTGTGCTGTTCATTTAAATCTAACCAAAATAAAGATCAAATGTAGAATATTAAAGTAGATTAAGAAGTGCTGATAAATTATCCTAAAAGCAACAGGCCATAGCATTGTCCCTCTAGTTACAATAAAGGAAAGAAATCATATTTCCCACCACAAATACCATTGGTGCTCACTCTGTTTAGCTTTAGATGCCTATTAAAAACCCTTACTGACATTCTGAAAACTTTAAATATTTCACAATTAACAAAATGCAGTACAGGTATAGAAACATAAATTAAATTGGTACCTGAGTACAACAGACAGAAATAGGATCCCTTAATGAAATAAAATGTAATTTCAGGGATACTAAATTCTGCCAACTGTGTCCATAAGGTTTGGTACAGTTGAGAAATACCTGCTGAATGTGCCTTTGTTTTAGTGTTCTATATATCTTCAGTAGAAGGAGAAGAGTGAAAGACTGCTTGTACTCAGTTACAATTCCACATTTGGGTAGGAAAGTCAAGTCAGCTTTCTTATAAAAGGCACATAGTACAGTATGATGAGTATATTAGAGCAACTTCCTAATGTAGTGTTATGAAATCAAGCATTTTTTAAAAAATAGGGTTCTATCCAACTGAGCTGCTCACTGGTGTTGACATTTCTGTCAGAAGAATGAGGAGAGAAACCATTTTCAATGATTTCCCTTTCCCACTCTTCATCCCCACACGCCCTCCCTAAATCTGCTGCAGAGGAGAAAACTCAAAGTCCATGAGATAGGGGGTAGGTTGGTCGATATGGATTGCCAAGGCACAGTTCACATATTACCTAGATACATGGGTTCTGCATTCTACCAGGCAAGGGAGAAATCCTCTCAGGGTTATGAATCTTCTGCCACTGCATGGAGAACCCTCATTCTGAACTGGGACTTAAGCATTAGATGCTTATTCAAGTTGGCTCCGCTGATATATATAACTCCCTGACTTGAAATAATCAGTTTGCATCACTTCTGTTCTGCCTCTCCTACTGAACCTAGCCCACTCAACCCCTTGCTTACCGCATTACTTTTCTTCACCTTCCATTACCTGCACATCTCGCCAGTGTGTCTGTACAGATATAACATGTTAGGGATGGCAGAAGGTAGATCTGTGGTTGGGGTGATCTTCCAGTAGTTCAGCAAGGGTTTCTGACTGTCAGCTGGCTAACAATAGCAGCAACTAATATTGTCCGCTCCCCCTAATTGCTGGCTGAAAAAGGACACTAGGGGAAACCTGAAATGGATTTAACTTGTTTGCTTGGCTGAGTTAAGTGCTCAAAAGGCCCCCTTTTTAATATATCCAACTGAGTTCTAGTTCTTTTGCACCTGGTTACAGTTGCTAGACATCAGAGTTCTAGGAAAGAAAAATATATACCTAAACACCTCTGTCCCATACTTTTGGGGATGGGATATTGTCACTACAATCCTAAACACACAAGGAAATACTTGCAACATTGAAACTTTCTATTGTGTAAACATTCACAGGATTGTACTGTGTCTCACCTTCTTTAATGTCTGTGCCAGACAACTTTTAAAGCATTTATAAAAAGATAATTTAAAAGCCCTGCAGATCCCAAAATGGAGCTATGCATAATTAGTTTCAACTCATCTTTGTCACCACCCTTATTTGTATATATGAAGCTTTAGAAATTAAGAACCTTTGTGTGTAAAGCAGTTGCTGAAACATCTAATATAACTTTTTCTTGATATACTGTACTTTTAATTCTTGCTGCTTGAGAAAGACTAGCTTATTAGCATTTTATTTGAGTTGATAGAATATTTTTTCCTAATGAAAAAAATTAATATTTGAAGATCACTTTCAAATCTCCTCTCCTTCTCCTCTTTACCAGACTAAACATACCTAATTCCCACAACCATTCCTCATAAGACTTGGTCATCTTGGTGGTCCTCTCCTCTGCCCACATTCCTCCAGCTTGTCAATATCCTTCTTAAATTGTGGTGCCCAGAATTGGGCACAGTACTCTAGGTATGGTCTGACCAAGGCAAAATTACTATAACTTCCCTTGATCAGGACACTAGACTTTGGTAGATGCAGCCTAGAAAACCCTAGCCTTTCTAGGCTACATCACATTATTTTCTCATATTAAGCTTGTGGTCTACTAAAACCCCAAGATCCTTTTTACATGTACTAATGGCAAGCAAGGTGCTCCCATCTTATATTTGTGCAGATGGTTCTTCCTGCCTAAGTGTAGAACCTTATATTTGTCTCTGTTGAAATTTGTTTTGTTAGTTTGGGCCCAGTTCTCCAATCTTTTCAGGTCCTCTTGAATCCTGATTCTGTCTTCAGCGGCATTGGCTACCCCTCCCACTTTGGTGTCATCTGAAAACTTGATGAGCATCCCTTCAATAGCTTCATCCATGCCATTTATAAAGATGCTGAACAACAACAGAAGGGACAGAACCCTACACCACCCCACTTGCCACTTTCCCCCAGGATGACCAAGAACCATTAGTGAGCACTCTTTGGGTTTGGTCAGTCAGCTACAAACCCACCTAACAATTATCTCATCTTGTTCGCATTTTACCAGCTTCTCTACAAAAGTATCATAGGTGACTATGTCAAAAGCCTTACTGAAATCAAGATACAGTATGTCCAAAGCATTCCCCTGAGCCACCAAGCTTGTAACTGAGCATGTTTGGTTCTCATTCAACTGTATTGGGATTTCTCTCTCTCTATAAAAAAAGTACTTATGCAAACATACTTATCCTAAGCCTTCATTGCTTCCTTCTTGTGGAAGTTTGGTGGGGGTTCCATTTTGGCTACATAAGGCTCCACAATTGGATAATGTATTCACTATCAGTATATAGTGAATTCAGAATTAAAATTTGTTTACCTTCTGATGCTGTCCAAGAGAAAAAATAATATATGTTATAGACAGTATTATAAGACACAGATTTGATGTTTTTTAATAACACTGACATTTTTAATTTTGTTTCAATGTGTATTCCTCTTTTGTCTAAATAATTCCTAATAATCTTGCATGTTGTGACCAAAATTTTATGTTTTTATGAAGCAGTACTCTCTTAGAATTATATTCTCTTCGAAAGAGAGGAGGGAAGTGAGTCTTTTATTCAAATCAGTGGTCTCTCCACACTTTGATTTGATCTGATATATATGGTGTAACTAGAGAAAGACAAAATAATAGGAATGCAACGGAAATGAATAGTTTACCGTTCATGAAAAAGCTGCCCTACACATTTGGAAGAGTTTTCTTGGAAAGGTTAAAAAGTTCTAATCAACTTCTGTACATTATGTAGAAGTTCCATTTTCTAAACTCTGCAAAAGAAAGTTTCATATTTAATGGGAAATCATGAATAATTCCATTTATTATCTACTTCCTCCTTTCAAAGACATGATCTGGATAAAAGGCGGGGTGAATAATTTCAAAAAATACAATACATTTTTAATGGGAAGGTGCAAACTACAGATTCTCATGACTATTAGCAAGTGTAGAGGAAACAGAATTTTACTTGCAAAAACTCATCAGATTCTTGCAAAGATAAAATACAAGACATTATTTAATAGAGAAGAACGCTGTGAACTGAAGTTAACTTTGTGTAACTTGTTTTTGCTGAGTTTAGTCCTATTGTTTTCTAAACCTTTCTTTTATCAATAGTTCAACAATATTTAATAGCAAATATAGAGCAAAAGTAAACAACTATGTTTTATTTGTGGTGTGCACAGAGATACTATGAAAATATTCAGAATGTAAAATGATACAAAATGACAAGTGGGAATTTCATTGTCCTAGAATTTATAGTGAAGCTTCTTTCTGAACTCCGTCTCTCTCTCTCTCTCTCTCTCTCTCTCTCTCTCTCTCTCTCTCTCTTTCTCTCTCTCTCTGTCTCTCTCTCTCACACACACACATACACACACCCCGCAATTAACGGTGGTACCTTGGGTTAAGTACTTAATTCGTTCCGGAGGTCCATACTTAACCTGAAACTGTTCTTAATCTGAAGCACCACTTTAGCTAATGGGGCCTCCTGCTGCCGCTGTGCCGCCGTAGCACGATTTCTGTTCTCATGCTGAAGCAAAGTCTGTAACCCGAGGTACCACTGTAATTGTGTGTGTGTGTGTGTGTACACACACACACAGAGAGAGAGAGAACACACTGAAAACCAAACATGAATTGTCACTTTGATGTGCTGCATATGTATTGCCTAACTTTTTTCTTTCAATGTTCCCATTATGAAGCAGAGAGAGTCTAGTAGTGTCCCGGTTTGAAAGACAGTGGTCTTGTTCAGAAGTAATGAAAAGCTATGCTTATGAAAATTAGCATGCGTAAGCCTTGGGCTTTTATGCTCCCCCTCTCCTCCCTCCCTCTATGCATGAAAAGAGTTGTTAAGACAGATCAGTTTGTTGAGTTTGGACTTGATGGAGAACTATTTTGAGTGTTAAAAAGCGAAAGCTTTCAGTGCGTTTTTTCCTTGCATGCTAAGGGGTATGTAAGCCAATGCTGGCGCAGGCTTCTTCTGTGAACAATGCATGGTTTGTCATTTCATCTGAACTCAGCCATGAAACAAAGCCGCAAGCAATTAAGGTACTATTCCTGACGTGGTGTTTTTTAACCTTTCAAGATGCCTTCTCCCCTTTAGCACATACATAGCCCAACAAGACAACAACGAGAATCCACCAACAGCATACAAGTCAATCTGGCTAACGTGATCCAAAAATACACATACACACACAAAAAAACCTCTCACTACAGCCAACCAAAGACAACCAATCACATCCTAGGCCACCCCCAACCTCTCTCACCACCAAGGAAATACAACAAGTGAATAATAGTAAGAGAACCCACCCAAGTCACGCTGAAACAAACCCCCACACATACACTAAGTAGATGAATTGAAGCTTAACCACCCAACCCCACACCACTCCCCACTCCCAATCTTTTCTTCCTAACCTAACACTGCATGCAATACTAATGTCTCACAACAAATGAAACTGATCTGTAGACAACACAACTTGAAAAAAGAGACAATGCATGTATTTTTGTAAACTAAGAAATCTTTAATAAAATATATTTTTTAAAAATAAATAATTGAAAGGTCAATTTGGCTTCCTACATCTGAATGTATTTGGAATATCCTGCTTGTTAGGACACTTGCTTTTGTTCAAAGGGATGATCCAGTATGAAATGGTTTTCCTAAAATTTATAAGCAAATTCTATTCTTCACCACCTTAAGTGGAACTGTGGGTTTCTTTCATACTTCATGTGTTAAATTAACATAGCTTAACTACAAAGATGTTATTACCAATGACTGCTGTTCCGAATTGGTCACTGTTCTTGTATATCTTTGGCCTTTTTATAGAAATGTTACAGACTCAGTGTTACACCTTGTTTTATGTTTAACTCCTTCTGTAGGTACTTTGATTTCTCTCTGTTTGTCATCTAATGATAACACGTCATGCAACAGAAATAAACTCTCAAGTCCACAAAGATTATGCTACACAAAAATTCAGTCTTTTGGGTGCCATAGGAACCTTTTTGTTTTTCTTTTGTTAAGTTACTTTGCATTAATAAAATATGATACGTTCCTTTATTAAGTGAACATATTTAAACTTCAGAAACATGTATTTCTCACATCAGCAAACAGAAGTAAAAAAGAAGTTGATTTTTGTGGAGAATAGCATTTCCTCCCAGTGTTGATAAATAAATAATACTTTCCCCCAGTATTTCAAATTGAATTGGCTTAATGTTGGAATATTCTAATACAAGCTGTTTCTTATGTTTTAATAGCACAATCCTATCCATGTCTATTCACAAGTAAGACCCATTAAATTCAATTGAGTTTACTCCCAAGTAGGTGGGTATTGTTTTCAGCCTAATCATCTACTTATCCCAATTCCAAAGGATTCTAGTTGAAATTAAGTTTTGTTTGTTACTGCTGGGGCTTTCATTCGCATAATGAAAAACTGACAGATAAACAGGTTTCAAAACTGAAGTTTCAATTTACCTGTGTTAGCAAATGATACATTCATTAATTTGCAGCCATTTCATCTGTGACTTATTTAGGATGGTTACAGCTGATTGGTTCTTCTTTCCCTGCATTACTAAATTGAGATGCATATATTTACAGATTAAAGGCATTTTACTGACATATACATCTTCAAACATATTCCTGACATCCAAATGGTTAATTTAGTACAAACATCATTGTCCTTCTCCTGTAAAGGGGAATTTATAAAAAAAATAAACAAATTAAAAGAACAAGGGTAAAGCAATGTAAAGGGATCAGAATTTGTTTTATAGTAAAATATTCAGAATTACAACAGAAACAGTTGGAATTATGCCATTTATAATTACTTAATTTCTTTTTAATCCAATAATGTACAGCTTTTTTTACAATAATATTCCTTGAAGTGTGGCTGAACTGCATGACTACAAAAAGTGGCATAGAATATATGAGATTGAAACTGGATACTCATATTCAGAAAAATATCTCTCTGCTTAATTGTTCTATTATGAAAATATCCAACAGTGTTTGGAAGTTAAAACGACGTTATCAAAAGATTGTATATGCTCACTATAAAACCTTCTAAGTTTATTGAACAGTCTTTTGGAAAAGAAATTAAGCAATATAAAAAAGTATATTGTAGTGCTATAAATAAAGCTTGCAATGGCTCATTTGTTATTTGGTTTTAATTAAATTTGTTTCAGAAATCACTAAGACCTTGAGGCCACTTAAAGAGATCTCTACTTGAAGCTTGCAGGTGCCCGTTACAGTTACCTGGGGGCTGCTTAAGGTAGAAGTGCAGGTTGCAGCAACAAGAGCTATATTTTTATGAGAGTTCTGGGGCTAAAAACATATCCAGGTTTCTCCAGTAAGCAACCACTGAAGGAAACAACAAGAAGTCATCAGTATTTTATTTCGCTCTTACAAAGAAAGGATCCTCCCTTTTTAACAACTTGATCTCAGTTTCGTCTTCTGTCATTTAGTCACAGTTGTCAGGGTCTCGTAAGGTAACTTATTCGGGACCCAAGATGGTTGATTCGAAAGAACCTACTCAGTAGCTTATTCAGGCAGATGCCTCACGGAGGGCAATTAAAAGCACCTGCCGGAAGAAGGAAAGGTCCTCTTTATCAGAAATTAGAAACTTGCATGCTGGAGCACATCAGTTTTCAAGGGAGAGGCAAATAGCAGAGATCAATTCATCTTCTAGTAGCCTCATTTGTATCCTCTACTGCTAGCTTCCTCCTTCATTTTTTGGGGCCAGCCTTTTGAAGCCCCAGGCTCCATCTTCTAGTCCCAAAGTGGTCTATTTGGTAGAGAATGTTATCTGAAATGTGTAGAGCTCTTGCATAGGTATGGCTTTCTGCCCTTTAAAATAGGGAGGCTCATCAGCTGAAAATTACTCCTTGGCCATGGTTAGGTCTGAGCTCTTCTTTCCATCATCAATTTGGGTAGTTTTGAGGCTCACAATCAGGCAGCATTGCATAATCCTCTGGCCTTGTGGTAAGTAATGGAAAAAGAAAAATCTTTGGGTCCCC
Organism: Podarcis gaigeae; assembly: GCF_964106915.1. Taxonomy (NCBI): domain Eukaryota; kingdom Metazoa; phylum Chordata; class Lepidosauria; order Squamata; family Lacertidae; genus Podarcis; species Podarcis gaigeae. Next base: position 42,755,961 of record NC_139685.1, read on the forward strand.
AGAAATCTTTCCCTGAACCCTTTACTCAAAAGCTAGTCTTTCTGCATAATAATAAATGTTATGCAGAAAACTTTAGCCAGCTAAATAGGGAAGAACAAATAGGTAGATGTGCTTCAAATGACAAGCTTCTAGTAGTAGTTTGAAATTGTCCTGGGGAGTCGAAACATCCCATTAGGCTATAAAAATTATATGAATGTGTATTGCAAGATTTGCCTTAAGGTCTCACTGCAGTGTCCTAATTTAGAAATGGTTAAAGAGTTCTTATGTTATTATTTTGGGAGTATTGATCAATACAGTGTCACATAGTTTCAGCAAACAGTCACGTCATAAGCTTGTGTTCACGTTGAGATCAGTGGGAAAACTCTCATTGATGCTCTGAATGTGAATCACACACAATGCACTTTGTATTTACTTTTGTTCAACAATGCTATATTGTGCTGGGTATTACTTGAATAACCAGATTTAACTGCAATATTGCTAAATTTCCAGCAGATGCCCCCAGAGGCCATTCTACCTATTGAAACAGTGTTTTTAAACACCAAAACCTTTGAATTTCATTTCTTCCTAGAACAATGTGATGCCGATTAGAATTTTCTAATTGGAACAAACAGCATGGTTATGACAAAATCTTTGCCGTTTCAAAATCAGCTCTGATAAGCAGCATAAGAAATAAGACAGATGTTCAAAACTATGTTTTAGAAGTAAGAATCTCACTTGTAAATACACCATGTCAATAGGTTTCTTTGCATTTGGTGGCTATCTGTACTTCCTCCCTGTAAAAGCCAGAATATTCCAAGTATGAATAGATTTTTGGGCTATATATGAGTAATTTCCCTTCTATCTATATTTGATGGTATAGGTATAATACAGGATCATTGTCAGTTGGTTAAATCCTATCAATAAAAAACACGGGGATAATTTATTTTATTAAATTGTCAAATTAGAGACAATACAAGATTTTTTTTTAAAAAAAATCTCATGTTCTGAGCTACCCATTAATTGGCTGATCAATTGCTCCATCAGGAAGTTGGCTTTATTTATTGCGTATCCTATACAGCCCACTCAGAAAGAAGAGAGAGATCAACCAGAGACGGAACTGGCACTGAGTAATATTTGTCCCCAAAATTCCAAAAAAAGATAAAGATAAAGAGCAGCCTATAGTCCCTTTACTTTTATTCTAAGCTTTTTGAGCACCTGATCCTTTTTCAGTGTCTGCCTTTCCTTTCTTCAGAATCCTCTTTTAATTCCTTCCAGCCTGGTTTCTCCTCACATCACCCTGCTGAAGTTATTCTCACTTCAGTGATGCTTCTGCCCAGCTGTTTATTATGGACTTGGTACTGATCATGCTTCCAAGTTTTTCACACTGTCCACATGATGTCGTCATTCTCAAATTGCATTACAAATCAGCAACATGGCTGGGTAACACCATGGGCTATGCAGAAAGCCTTTGTGTACTAATCCATTGCTGAGAATAGATATGTCTGGGAGGGGGGAAGGTAAACAAACAGGCTGTCTTTCTGCTAACAGATTCAATAGGGGTCTTTTGGTGGCATCTGTTTTCATCATGGAAATAGGCATGCTCTACGGAATCACCTCTGCCCCTGAAATATAAAAAGTTTCTATTTTGCCAATTGTGACATATGCTGGTAATATTTCTTCTTATGCATTTTCTGAGACACACCTGTGTGCATACCCACAAAGTAAAAAGATAGAGCAGGGCAGGAGTAATTGAGGGGAGGAACAAAAAAACACCGCACCCAGAATATTTTTCATCAAGCTCTCCTCCTCTGGTGTGGATGGGAAGTGATGGAATAGAAAGGGATATACATAATGAAAAGACAGGTGTGCATGGACATTTGCATATCAAATGTGTCAGAACTGCTCCTTTCCACAATAACACCTCTGTGTCAATTTCCAATAACCTTCTCTTAGCTAAATATTAGGTTATTATGTCCTCCTTGTCTGATTTTTTTGATACTGTACTACTAATATTGTACTCTTTTCCTTGCTTTAGATTTTAAGCATCCTGTTTTTGCTAGATTTGTCTTCTTTTTCTTTTCTTAGTTTTTCTATTAATAGTACTTGTCAGGGTTTCAGGGACAGAGAGCGAGGGGGAGGGGTCCCAGGGTGACGAGGAAGAGGACGACGATGACCCGAGGTTGTCAGTGAGTCCGTCAAGTGAATCCGAGGATTCCCAAAAGGGAGCCCCCCTGGTCAGGCCAAGGGGCAGTAGAGAGGGAAGCAGTCAGAAGCAGGGGAACGAAGAGGGAATCCCCAGTGGGGGTTGGAGATCGGGACCGGCCTCTCCGTCGGAACGGAGTGAAGGGGGTGGAGTTACCAGTGTGTCAGAAGGAGCAGAACAGGGAGCAGAGAGGGGAAGGAGTTCGGAGCAGAACGTCCTGCCGGAAGGGGAGGAGTGTAGTACCGAGAGTAGCGTAACGGTCGAAAGGAAGGTCAGAGGCAACGTACGCGCGCCAAGTTCAAATGTGGAGGCGCACGGAAATGAGGAGAGCCCTGAGGAGGAGCCTGGTCCCAAAGCACGAAGGAGGGGGGAGCAGGCGTCAGAAGACTCAGCCTCGGGGGAGTCCCGAAGGGAGGGAGCACAGGGGGGCAGGAAGACCCTGCGGAAAAGGAAGGAGAGGAAAAGGTGGAGCAGTACAAGCCTCTTAAGCTGGTGCAGGGGCGGGACTGACTCAGAGGGGACTTCAAACATCTAAGGGTAACAGATGCTGAGCCACGGAGCTTGGATGTAACGACAACAATGTTCTTCAATAAAACCTTTTGTATATAACTTGGACTGGATTTTGGTCTCTTGTGAGCTGGGACCTCGGGTAGCTCTGACAGTACTTTTAAAATCCCTTTCTCTTTGGAGTTCCATGAGGCTCTTTCTTAAGTCTTTCTTAGGTGTTAATTTGACTTCCCTTGTTTGTTCTTTTAACACAGACATATATATAGAGAGACTTTTATTCTACTGAGCTACAACTATATATTAATTTTTTTTTGTTTAGCTAATAATCTGTGGCTGTTTTATTATTTTCCTCATTAATATTTTCTTGTTTTTTGCATTTATCCAAAAGTGAACTCTTAGATTTGCATCTATAGGGATTTCTATTGGTCAAGAAGAGGAAGAACCCGAAGGAACCATTTTTCCTCAGTCTCCTGTTTTTCTTGTCTATGTCCTCAGATACACCTCTCCAGAGGCTCCCTTATCTCTGGGGGCTCCATCTTCACTACTACACCAATCCTAGAGGCCACAAAGGACTTGTAGGGAGGTTTCTGGTCTAAGCTCTATTTAGATCAATGCTCACTTAAAAGGGCCATGCTCTAACTTCTGCAGCATGTATCTTCAGCAGACCCTTTTAAGTGAATGTTGATCCAAGGAAGAGCCTAAGACATACACCTTCAATATTTCAGTCTTCATTAAGGCTGCAGACCAGTTCTGGAGCCAGCATTCTGGCCTTCTTAGTCTTGTTCTGTCTCCTATTCTCAGTGTAGTGCCTACAGTCTTGACATATTTAAATTACAAAATCCACACTGTTGCCTTTCTACCATGCATGCTCTGCAACCCATGAATGGCGGAGACTGCATGTATTGCACCACTTTACTTCCACCGTCTGGTAATTGGCCATGTCACCATTGCTAGGAGAGCACACTTGGTCAAGCCAGAATGTCATATGTTATCTTTTTAATTTACTTATTTCTTACCTGCTGACAGTGTCTTCTACAGGTTAGGTATAGTGAGGCAGCTGCCTTAGACAGCTGGTGCTAAGGAGCAGGATGGTATTGGAAGATAGACTTTGGCCAGCCATATGGCCTATTCTGTGTCCCTAAGCTAGCTTGCTATCAGGTGTGGTGAAGGATGGTGCCCTGTCACCAGTAAGTAAGATTCAGCTGCCGACCTAGCTGGCTTGTGTATGTGGTAGGGGAAGAAGCATCAAATGCCTTGTGCCTTTTTGCATGATATTACATCAGTTTTCCTTTAAACTGTTGTGATGTATTTTATTCTGCTGGGTCTTTTCTTTAGTTTTCTGCAGTTTCCTACTCTTCCTCTGCCTCTGTGTCCAGTAGACTATAAACTTTTCAGACAGGGCTTGTCTTCAACTTTATTTGTTGTCCAGTGCTTTTTTAAAGTGCTTCACTAATGTTTGTTGTTGTGTATAGGCTTCTGGTTTCAGCAGTAAAAATGCAGTTACCATTGTTCTTGAAGAACTTGTTTATAAAGCGATGCAAAGATCTTCTTGCTTTCTTTAACAACATTACTAGTTAGTAAATAGCAGTGCTCTGTTCTGAAATTTACTTTGTATATAAAACCACATACTAACCATTAGAGACTGTTATCAAGTTCTACTGCTTATATTAAAATATGATCAGAGCAATGCTTTTAAGCAAAATCTGTTTCCATGCATGTTTCAATAACAGGAACAAGTAAAAATGCATGTTTCTAATGTTCAAGTGTATTTTAACGATACAATATTGAAGGGCAGCACTTTCCGTAAAATTGGAATCAACTGAACTTTTAATCAAAAAATCAACAATTAATATTCTACAGTTGGTTTGATGTAACATGAAAATGGCCTTACTATAGCAGAGTAATATGCCTTGAAATATGTACCATCTCTTGATAGTGTTTAATTATACATGTTTTAATATGAATATCTGTTCCATGTTTATTATTAGAATAACTTTGATATACATTCTTCATTGTATCTCTGTGGATATGTCATTTGGTTTTAAAATTAGGTGGAAATTATGAAACTTCTGTGTTACTAAATTAGTCCCAGCTGAAGACGGATATTGAACACAGGCAAATAATATGTAAGGAGTCTAGTTCGAACAAATACTATGTCAGACATTTTAAACCAAACCACCATAACCTCCAGCAAAACTATTTAACATATACATTGTTTTGACATGCAGTATATGCTTAGTTTTCCCCACTGCTCCCTGTTTTAAGTAAACTCTGAGCTTGTGTTCTAGTGAACAAATGCTGCAACGTTTGGGTAAGTCTCCCCCCTCCCCCCGGAGGTTAACTCAGTTGACCTTCATGGCTGATTTCAATTGCAGAACACTGTTATATTTGTAATGCAGTTCTAGTAGAAATAGTATTAAACGCCTACTGCGGCTTTCCTCTGTTGAAGATGTGTGGGCATTTACCAAGAAAAAAAATGAGTTGGTGAAAGGAACACTTGTCACATTTTAATCACTGGTGTATACTGATTGCGTGTGTGTGTAAGTAATATCTGTGTGTGTATCTTGATCTCTTTCAGTGGAAGTAGATAATTCACATTTAAAGAATAAATTGGCCTTTTTTAAATTCCCAGTTACCGGAATTCATACAAGAAGAACATCTGCATAGACATGCTGCGACAGGGTTATCACAAGTCTTTCGCCGAGCTCTTTACTCTGATAGAGCACTGGAATGCCTTGAGGGAGGCTGCAGGGCCTGGGTCAGCCATATGGCTGGAGAAGTCCCTAGCGGAGCAGCCTGATAAGCTGGATCAGCTTCACCACTTCCTGACCAGGGCTGAGGCAGCCCTACGATCAGGTAAATAGAGGAATTCTGGGTAATGGAGCAGCAATGTGTGCCTGAGGGGAGATTCCAAATTGTTTCATGTATGAATTTGAAACATTACTGGGCTTTAGCACAATTCAGCCTTAGTCAACTGTATTTATAGAATAAATTGTGGGTAACACTGAATTATCAGTCTTACAGTTAAATACTCAGGTGACAAAATGAGGAGTCTCTCTCTCTCTCTCTCTCTCTCTCTCTTTCTCTCTCTCTCTCTCTCTCTCTCTCTCTCTCTCTCTCTGTGTGTGTGTGTGTATGTGTAAAGATGTCACCAGGATCCCATTGATAGAATTAACTAACATCTCAATTACAATCGCTCTAGTGTTTTCCCTACTGTTTAGTTTTATGTATTGATTTTTAAAATTAAGTACTTGCTATTATATGTTTTTATCTAGCAATTAAAGTCAGTTTGGTCTAAAATGAAAGACCCAGACTGTTCTGTGCATGATATTTTCCTACAAATTCCAGGCCAAAGTTATTTTCTTTGTGTTTAGGAATGGGACCATGACTGTTAATATTCTTTGATAAAGAATGTATCCATGTATCAGTTGTTGAATTCCTCTGATTGAAATTGTTGTATTGAATATGGTCCTTCTAGGCTGCAGTCTCGCATCCGCTTAACACACCAATTTCATTGTGAAAGTAATTTCACTGTGTTTGTGGTGAAGCGTTGCAGCCATAAGACATAGATTTCTGAGGAAACGCCTCAGGACATGCATCAAGGGCATTAGTAGGTAGGAGAGGAAAGGACTTTGCATCTGATGGGGTCAGGGTGCAACAGGATTGGCTGTTTTGGAATGCATGGAATGGTGATCTTATATCCAGACTGCAGGTAGAAATGAGGTTGAAGGAAGAGGCAGGACCTAAATATGGTATGGCGCCACAAAGAGTTTTCCATATTAGTTAATGGAGAATGCTGGGCACACTGTGTATAAGAATAGGGGCTGTAGTCCATTTAGATAATGTGGAAACAGGCAAAATTGCAGCAGCAAGAAAAGGCTGGTATGAATCAGAGTGAAGGGGAGCATTTAATACTACATTTTATAGGATATGCTATCAAGTTTTAGATATTGTAGTGCAAAATGCTTGCAAGCAACTTGTTTGCCATGTACTCCTCTGATGTGCTTAGTAGACATACAAACAGGGCTAGTTCGTACAGAGTCATCCTCAGTAAATCTTCCTGAGTGCAGAGTTCAGTATTATTTTACACAATATTGAAGTCCTAGTTTGATATCCCTATATGTGATTTTCTCCAAATGGTTAGGAAGATGCTGACTGTATTATTTTAATGGCTCAGTCTGTCATGTTGGGAGCTAGGACTGGTTTGCAGGCCAGCCTAGGCCTAATCAGTAACGTAATGACCACCTTTTCCTCCATCATGCACCCTTCCCACAAGTCTATGAGTTGCTGGTTATTCCCAGGTGCAACCTGGTTTACCCAATATGGCCTAAACTATACAACTGCTGAACTGTGAACTCTTTAATCTGTCTACCTTCTCAGAAGCCTTCATTTTACTCACAAGGTTCATCACTTCTGTAATGTTTCAGTTTTAGGCTTTCTGTTGTTAGCTTGAGGTTTAATTCAGAAATGCACGGACAGAAACTAAAATGACAGCTTAGAAAATTTGCAGGAAAATGAACAATTTTAGATTGTGCTTATAAAAATGTTCATCACATGTTGAAGACTGGCTATGTGGAAGACAAAACTTTTGTTTTCTAGAAAGTGGACTAACCCATGCTAATAGCATACTGTGATCGACAAAATTTTGTTTTGAACCCAAAGCATGCTGAAATATAATGTGGGCAATTATCTGGGAGAGCAGTACTGTCTCTTTTTTTATACCTGTCTGTGCAGTTGTCTAAACAATGTAAAGAGACAGGCTAAAATAAAAAAAATTGCTCTGCTTTATTCATATGACTCCAGCACATTTGGCCAGTTTGTGTCCAAAACAATTATACTGAAACGGTTATCTTTGTGCACGACTTATTCTTATTCACTGAAAGGAGAGACACTTGAGGGTCACATTAAAGTTCATTCAATCAGGGCTGCAACAGTAACAATAGTCAGCCTCAGGTCACTTCCATCTCTTGAGAATTGTAGGGTACTTACCTCAAGTTATTTGCATAATTTTACAGAACTCTGCAGCTTTGATATTCAGTAACAAAGAGCAGTTAAAGCTATCCTGTCGTATGTATTACTTTATTCCAATTAGCAGTCACTCCATTTTTTTCTTTGCTCTTTTTGATCTGTTTACATGGGATGTACTTTATGATACCATTTAATAGGTTTATTGCTACTTGCATTCGTATCTGCTGACACATATCACATTAAAATGCAGCTGGGTGACTCTGAGGACTGGAAATGCAATACTGAATGCAACACACGTGTGTTTGTGTTTGTGTGTGTCTGTGTGTGTCTGTGTTGCACTGCCTCCGAAGTGGACATGGTGGCACCATTTGATTTAATATTTGCATGGCAGCCTTGTCTTTAGAGCTAGAAGAAGACAACAGCCTCCTTGCCCTTTTGCTCTTTTCTCCCTCATACAGTACTTCTTAAGGAGACAGCATGAGCATGTAATTTCATTTGATTTTCTCAAACTAATTTCAGAGAATAAGCACTCTTCCAAGCAGTGACACTAAGGTAGATGGGAAACTCGCATTACTTCAGGAGGGCCTCTAGGAAGGAAAAAAATAGCTGCTGCAGACCATTCCATTCACCCAGTAAAGGAAGACCACAATAAAGCTGACCAAGAGAGGCAAGGGAATCAGTCAAGTGAAGATTGAGTCCTGAATGCCAATGAAAAGGTGCATTTGAATGGGGGAGATTTGCTCCAATAAGTACTGTAAACAATAACATTCTGCCAGAGCAGTATGATTTTCTCATGATACCACCAGATATTCCTGCACAAAATATACTGAGCTACAATATGATTATTTATGCACACCTTAAAGCTGTGTGCAGGGTGGAGTATAATAATCATGCCAGAACTGGTTCTTATTAGTTGTGCTTCACAGCGAAACTGAGATATGAAAGCTAGGAGCTAAATGTCACCTTAAACCTAGGTTATGGGTGCTGCAACAGAATGTCTAGGCACTCTTTCATATAGCAAGAATGCAAAGATGAAAATGAATGGACTGGAGCTAAAATCTTATATTCATTTTTCACATGGTCTAGTCCTCACCTGAAGACTACAAAAAACAAGGCCATACTTCCCCTGCCCCCCTCCTAATATTCTTATGAGGGTCCCTTCTCCAGTCCTCAGAGAGTGGCAGAAAAAGGTCCTCCTTTCGTTCCAGCAGTGGCCATTTTAATCTGAAATCTTAGGCACAGTACTGCTCCCAAAGCTCAGAAACTGCTCGCATTAATGAAATTCCCTGTCGCAAAATGTGCCCAGAACAATGGGAGTTTGGGACGCTGTGGGGCGGATGGGCTATACTATAGAAATTTACTTCATTATGCCAGATAAATTCATGTTGCTATCAGAGAATATTAGGTTCATGACAAGAAAGCAGTCTAGCAAAAGTGTAGAAGAGATTATGTTGAAATTGGTATTTCAGAACAAATTCAGTCCTTATGTTTCTATTTCAAATGAACATCTATTTGATAACATTTGATTTCCTTTAAAATAATAATAATAATAATAATAATTATTATTATTATTACCTGCCTTTCACCAGCAGGTCCCAGAGCAGGTTGCAGCAATTTCAACTTCAGCATTAAAAACAGTTAAAACAAATTACAGGCAATGACCGTTTTGCGCAGGGGTTACGTTCCTGACCCTCATGCAGGTTGGTGGGATTCGCATAAGCCTGCTGCTCCCTGTTATGCCCCATTACGCTTCCACCCCGTCTAATTCCCTTTTCTAGCCCCTTCTGGGTTGCAGTGATGCACACGCATGTTGTCGCACACAAATTGAATGTGTGCAAACCTGTTGTTGTTTGTACAGTAGCAGGAATGAGGTTGGGTCCTGAAACCCCACATCTCAGATGTCAAAGGCCAGGGTAAAGAGGTGCATTTCCAACATCTTCTGAAAGCAGAATGGTGAAGGTGTCAGACACACCTGTGTATAGAGGGCATTCCACAGTTTCTCTATATCCTCAGGCAGCAATATTTGAAATTGATCCAGTACGGATGGAACAGACTGTGTATTCCGAACATAAGAGAAATATTATGCCTCTCTGCGGGGTTGATCTTGATGGGAGGCTGAATGACCCTGGAAAGGAGATCTGGCTCCAGTTGCAATTGTGTTTGCCAGTGTGATACTTATATTTTTCCCTATAAGTGTAGATAGCTGCTGTTAAGGCATGTATTTAAGGGCAATGTTAGGCTTTGAACTTCACCAGCTTCCTGACCTTTGTGATCCCAATTTCTTGGGGAGAGAGGTTTTGGCCCATCTCCTTCTAGCCCAGGGGTATGTATGAACTCTTAACAAGCATATGATCTGCGTAAATACTGCCCAGAAGGGATAGAGTCCAACGAGATCCATAGAAAGAAATTCAAAGTCTTGAATCTTGCATATTTGTTTTTAAACTTAACATTAATAAAGTAAGCATAGAGTATATTTTATCATATCTTAAGATTTAATTACTTTCTTTTCACTGAAGAATTCTATGACGAGGTGTATTGTAACCAGCTGAATTTGGCGTATTGCTTCAACAAACCAGAAGACAGATGGCTAAGGAATTACTTCTATGAACAATGCTATAAGACTGCTCAGCTGATTAAAATAGATGGTGGAAGGAGAGAAGCGGAAGCACATTCAAATATGGGCCTTGTGTATGAGGAGCAAGGTAGGTAACAGAGAATATAATTGATTGCATCGAAAATTATTGGCAAGGTCCCTAAAAATCTGTATGTGAGCAATAAGGTTGTAAGGTTGTAGGATGTGGCATCTGATGCAGAATCTAGCAGTTTGGGTATATTTCTTTTCACGTGCTTTCTGAGGGAACATCAAAATTTCATGATCTTTGCTGAAGTGACAAAACCATCAAAATAGCATAAATTCTAGTGACCAATAGTTAGGACTGTGTGCAGATGACGAACTCAATGAACTGTTTGGTAAACACCAATTTTGTTTCTAAATTTTGTTCTTAAGAGCCGTGGAATCTACAGATGCAATTACTAAGTAGCATTGCCCTTTATACAAATACAGAGTTCACATTTTCTTGTGTTGATTAGTGTGTGGCAATATTGCACATATTTCTGTTGAGTTATGGCTAAAGAATTCTCTATAATGGCAAAAGCTGATGCAGACTTGATTTTCGTCGGTTTCATTTTTAAACTGTTTCACCTTTCAGAGATCAAAAATGAAGTTACTTTCAGAAAATTATATAAAAATTAACATCTTCAAAGATTCTTGCTAAGTGGGACTCCCTACCCTTATTAACCCACTGCCTAAACTCTGTTTAATGCATGGTATGAGAAAGATAATTTAATATTTAAATATATTTACAGCAACATTGCATGATATACTAAAAAATGATACACTCCAAAGGTCATAATGAAAACTTGTTCAGAAGAAGGCTACAGAGGTTTTCAGACACCTCCCATTTACTGAAAAATAGCAATGGTGTTCAGTCTGTTCTGATTGGAAGAAGCACCAAACCTGTTTTTAATAACATTTTATTTTCACAGGAAAGTGAAGCATTGTGAAATAGAAGTAAGAAAATTCTGATTTGCTCTGAGGGAGTAATTTGTGGTTGGAGCATCTGTAGGATTCCTTCACTTAATAAAAGCTAAAGGAATTCAGCTACAAGACTTAACTGTAGGAAATGATTGAAGGAATGTGAATTATTGCATTCCATATAGATTACTCCTTTCAGTACACTTTTCTTTGCAATAGTCTACATTACAGTGGGATCTGTTTATTTCAGCATGGAATTCCTTTAGATGTTAGTGCCCTTTCACAGAATAAAAATGCCAAAAGAACAGATAGTATATTAACAATATAAATAGTAGCAACACTTTAAAACAAATAATATTGCAGGCCAGATACTTCACACAGCAGTGAAAAGCCAGATATGAGGGGTGAGGCAAGCAATCTCTAGGGAGAGAATTTCATAGTCTAGGATGACCACAGGAAAGGCTTCCTTTCTCATTCCTGTTAACCTCAACTGAAAAATGCAATAGTAGCCTATTCAGAAAAATTAATGATTGGGCAGATTTATACAGATACAAGCAGTCTTGTAATTATCTCTTACTAAGCCATTTAGGATGTCTTTAGATTGAGCCTAGAAACAAACCAGAAGTCAATGGTAGCTATTTTAACAAGTGTGTGATCTTAATGAAAAGCCTTATTCTGCACCATCTATAGTTTCTGGACACATTTCAGAGGTATCCTCATATTCACAGTGCATTGCATTAGTCTGGTCAGGATGTGTAACTAAGACATGGATCACCATGGCCAAATTGGACATCTCTAATGAGCATAGCTAGCCCTTCAACCTTGTCTCAACTGATACCTAATCCTAAGGCTCAAGTCTGAGACAAAATTCTTAAGTCTTAAAGAGGACTGCAATTCCATCCAGACTTTGTATTCTCATATCAGTCATGCTACTCTGTCTTGCTTGGAATAGCCTTCAGTTAATTCACCTGTTGACAGCAAAGTGTACCTATTGGCAGCAAAGAAATTACTGTCATATTTTGTAGAGAAGTATTGTGTGCCAATGTAATGCACTTCCAAATTTATATTCTGACAATGTTTTAAATGTTTTAATTCTGTATATGCTTATGTGGTAGGAAGTCCCACTGAACTCAGTGGAACTTACAAATAGGCATAGGATTTTGCTGTTAGGTACATTCGGATGGCAACCCCTCATTGAAGCCTATTTTAGAATTACATTTTCACTTTGGAAAGTTGTTACCAGTCTTCTACCCAAATGCAGTGACCCAATTCATGCATAACGCTGAGCTGAACCATGGCTCAGCATGAACATGTGAGCTCCCAGAAGGAAGACTGCAGCTGTTTTGCTCCATCTGAGGCATGCTGCTGCATTGCTGTGAGCAAAGAAATGGGTTGACTTGGTGCATCACCGAAACCTGGGCTCCTGATTTGTTTCACTGCAGGCAAAGCATGAATAGCAATAGAACAAACCTTGGCTACAGCTTGGGGTTTGTCTATTGTGAGTCAAACCACAAGCCCGGATTCAGATAATGCCCTAGGCCAGGCTTCCTCAACCTTGGCCCTCCAGATATTTTTGACCTACAACTCCCATGATCCCTAGCTAGCAGGACCAGTGGTCAGGGATGATGGGAAATGTAGTCTCAAAAACATCTGGAGGGCCGAGGTTGAGGAAGCCTGGCCTAGGCCAAATCACATTTTAGCTCACAGTGTCACAGCAGTAGCTGACAAGAGGAAGAGCAAAGCAGGCACAGTTTCTTCTCTGGGAGTCCATGCGCTCGCACATCCAAGCTAAGCCACGGTTTAGCTTTGTGTTATGTGCAAACCAGGTCAGCAATAGTTTCATAGTTCTAGTTGCATTAAAAATTGAAACCATTTTCATTAGCCTATGAAGTTTGACTTGAGAGGTCAATGTGAGAGTTTCTGCAGTATGTTAATGTGGAATGTCTTTGGAGACTGGTACAATTCCCTGCCATTCCATGACCAGAAGGAAGCACCCATAAATCCAGAATGACAAGTCTGAAGAGCAGACTGATGGAAATACTTATTGGATAATTCAGTTCATCTCTATGCAAGCACAGGGTTTTGCTTCCCGTACAAAGATTGTAATCTTATTACACTGAAATAATATATTGCTATAGGTATTGAACTGACAGTTATTAGCTTGAATTGATTCCACATTGATTATTTGTATCTTCAATTTAAATGAATAGGATGATGAAATCTACAAATAGGCCTATGTGACAAAATGATATGTATGCTGATGAACAAAAGTCATATTGTTGTTAACTATGGTAAAAATGCATACATGCATGCAGCTGAACTATAGTGGAAATTGGAATAAATTGAAAGGATTTGTCATGCTGCATTTACTTATACTGTACTACTGTTTGGCTTTTTGTTACAACTATATATTTATGTTTTAATATTAGGGAGGGGAAAAACAAGAACAAATCTCCCTTTTTATAAGACTTTGTGTAAACATTTCTTAAACAAATAATTTAGATGCAAGCAAGTACAGCTGAATTAGCCCTGTATGAATGCCTTTTCAGCATTCTGACTAACACACATTTTAGTAGTATTTTGTAATTGTAGTATTTTGTAATTATTTTTGTTTTCATAATTTTTAACTTACTTTCAAAAATCCTAAAAATATAGGAAAACTGTAGCAGTTTTAATGATGAAGCTTTTTCATTATACCTTCTATCGTTTTAAGTTTAATATCTTAGACAGTTGACATGCAGTCAAAGGTTTAGCTAATCAGTTCAGTTCGATTTATTGCATTTAACGAGTAGCCATTACACACACAATAATAATAATAATAAGAAGAAGAAGAATACTGCTGATAATAGTGGTTTACATTTCTAATTAGTTCTAATTGATACATGAACCCTATCATCCTCTGATCACCACTTTGGGCTCCCTAGCCCACAATCTCAAAAGTTTGCCTTGTGCTCCCCAGCTCCATTGATGTTGCTGTTCCAGAGCTTCTTCCGCACTTACCTCATACATGAGCATTTCCTTCAGCCTTGTTTTCTCACTGGCCATCAACTTATACATGGTACAAGTTGTCCCCCTTTTCTTCAAGGCTTATATCCCCCCCCCCCTCCTGCTTCTAAGGAAGTAAAATTCTGTGTTGTGTGTATGTGGAAATCTTTGCTTGGCGTGCCTCTGCTTTTTAGCAAGGAAGTGAAAAGTGGAAACCTATGATCAACAGGGACAGCCTAGACAGGGGAAGGCAGAGACTATTTATGTACTAAATGTATAGGCCGACTCTCATGACGGTATACAATAAAAGGAATAAAATCATCCAATAAAACAGTATATGAAATCAATACAAATCACGAATTGGCCGAGGACAAGTAAAATTGGTTGACAGGGCTTTGCTTTGATGAGCCAACTAATTTTGGGAGGCATTCCCTTGTCGTTTCTCTTAACGAAACAGGGCAAGGTAAAATGAAAAAGGAAGCTGTTTGTTTTTTTACCATACCACCAGTATACACTCTCATATTCCTCAATTCCTTGCATGGTGACAGCAGTTGCCCTACCGTCAGTGGAAAGGAAGACAGAAGGAAGGAATAGGGGCAGCTCGTGTGTTGATGGGGAGCTGCTCCATTCATCTCTACTGCTTCTGGAATAAGCATAGCCACTTCTTGCCTTTCTGAAAGTTTGGAATCCAAGTTGCAGGCATTCATGGCAACAAAGTGTTTTTCTTTTCGCTGGAAGCCCAGGTGGCCTCAGCCTCCTCCTCAAGAGCCATCTTCTTGAGCCTCTTCCCCCACACCCCTCTTAAGGGTCATTTCTTCCTTCCAGTGATCTGTTGTTGCTCCCACTCCCCCAGCTCCTCTCTGAAGTGAGGCAAAATAAGCTGAAGTGAAATCAGTAACAGCACTGCAGATAGGAAAAGATAATAAAACTCTAAATGGGCCTGCTGTCTAACTGTCCTGCATTGTAACACAGCCGCTTCCTTCCTGAATATTCCCTGTCATGGAAACTCCTCATTGTCATAGGTATAATACAATACAGTGGTACCTTGGTTAAGAACTAAATTCGTTCTGGAGGTCCGTTCTTAACCTGAAACTGTTCTTAACCTGAGGTACCACTTTAGCTAATGGGGCCTCCCGACGCCACCGCACCGCCATCGCCGCACAATTTCTGTTCTCATCCTGAAGCAAAGTTCTTAACCCGAGATACTATTTCTGGGTTAGCGGAGTCTGTAACCTTAAGCACCGGTAACCCAAGGTACCACTGTACCAATATCAAATTATCGTGATTGAGCTGATTATTAGGGTACCGTTATGGTAGCTTTCTTGTCTGCTATATACCGTATTTTTCGCCCTATAGGACGCACTTTTCCCCCTCCAAAAATGAAGGGGAAATGTGTGTGCGTCCTATGGGGCGAATGCAGGCTTTCGCTGAAGTCTGGAGAGCAAGAGGGGTCGGTGTGCACCGATCCCTCTCGCTCTCCAGGCTTCAGGAAGCTATCCGCAAGCCTTGGGAGCCCGCAGGAGTTTCCGCCGGGCTCCCAAGGCTTGCGGATAGCAGCCTGTTCTGGGGGCTGGGGTCAGGGGAAGCTCCGGCTTCCCCCGCCCCAGCCCCACGCCTGGGGGGGAAATAATTTTTTTTCTTTATTTCCCCCAAAAAACTAGGTGCGCCCTATGGGCCAGTGTGCCCTATAGGGCGAAAAATACGGTACATATCAATGCATACATAATATTAGAAATGAAAATAAATCTTCTATCATTCATCATAAATGTATGTTTGGTCTTAAGCACTAAAGTTCAAGGTCTTGTGGTTGAAAAAATATAGATACAGCATGCTCTTTTCTCTTTACTTTTGCCGAGTTTCTTGGGCTGAAGTTTGCTCTGCAGAACGTCCAAAGCATGAAGTCCCCTGAATTCAAGTCCACTGAATTCAAAAGGAAACCTGGGGGGTGGATTTCATGTGGGCCCCATGGGCTGCTTCCCCATGAATTGCTCTTGTGCAATATGCCCCAACACCTTTTTCTGAAGTCAAGGGAATTTTAAAAGCAGTCTGTGGGTCTGAAGGAACAGCTTCTGAAAAGGAAACACTGTTTAAAAAATTTAGGTGCCCATTTGGATCATAATTAGGTCCCATCCCTAAAGTCTAATATATCTTTAAACAAGGCTGCAATTGAAATTTATTAAAACTTCAAATGAATTATTTCACTGCTTTTTTAAAATTCATTTTTCTACATTTCTCTTTTAAGTCTGTTACTGACACCGCTGCTTGTATTTTACCTGTCTGTTTCTGTGGTATTTTAATTATTTATTGTTTAATGAGTAGGACTGAGATGAAGCTTCATTCAAAGCTGCTTTCACCCCCAAAACACTTTTTTTTTTTTTTTTTTTTTTTTTTTTGCTTCAAAGCTTCGCAAGGCATTGGAATGCTGCACTGGATCCTAATGTTCTTGTTAAACAGAACAAACTTTTGGAGAGGCAAAGTTACTGTTAGTTCTTTGCAGAGGAGACCTTGGTTTTAGAGATGCCCTTTCCGTTGGAGCTATGGAATTATTGTCTAGGGAATAAATGATTGTCTGTAGAATAATTGTGCGGTGAATTAATGTGTAGCTAGGATCCTTGTTTTTTATATCTATTTATACATTATTCAAGTGTAATCTTGGAAACAATCCAGCCAAACATTTGCAGTCACACTGGTTATAATAGAATTAAGCCTTAAAGTTCCCCCTGGTTCATTAAAATGGATTTAATATTACTTATTGATGGCTGGAATGTATAGCTAAATTCTTAGGTTTTACAATGGCTGGAACTGATAGCGTATCTGCAATGAAGTAGTCAAATGATATCTCAAACAGATACTCTGGAAGTGAGACGCCAGATGTCTTACTCTCTTGAATGTATGGCAGATCACCAGAAGAGGGAGCTACTGCCTTGCTATCTGAAGTGTTTGAGTGTCACCAAGGCAGCTGAATATTACTTGCTGACCTACAACTGTCAAGTGACATAAGGGGCCAATAGGATTTCACCTGACCCTATAAAGCATCAAATTCTCTAGCCAGTTCTCCAGTCTAAGCAGCATTGCAGTCAGAAAAGGCTGGGTTGGTATAGTACATATACGTACTTGCCCCTTGCTTGCTCTGCTTTACCTTGCTTGCCTGTGTAATTCATAATAATAATAATAATAATAATTTATACCCCGCCGTCCCCGGCCAAAACTGGGCTCAGAGCGGCTAACATCAAATGTATAACACATTAACATAAAATCAGGTAATCATTTAAAATACATCCTAAAATCAGATCAGGATCAGAATAAAATCCAGAATAAACTGGTCTTTTGTCCACACAACCAGCCCTGACATAAAATGCACTTGTTTATTTTAAGGAAATATAACCCACAGTTCAATAAAATTTGCAGGGCAACATACAAAAAATTAAAAACACAATAAAACAAATCAAAAACATATATTATCCTGTTTTGCATGTGACACTAAGCCAAACCACGACTTAGTGCAAATGGGCAGGATCCTGGAGAAGAGCAGGTGCTTTGCCCCTGCCCCATCTTTTTGCTGCTGTACCACATTGTCTTGGCATGTTGTCCGAATCCAGGTTCATTGTTTAGTTTTCTCCACAATAATAATGAGCTGTAACTAAGTTTTGACCAATGATTTACAGCTTGTGGTTTGTTCAGCACAGCTAAACCTGCATGCTCATGTGTTTCCTCTAAGTTGTGGCCTGGCTTAGCATGATGTGCAAGCCAGGCCAATAAAATATAGTAAATGCAGTAAACTCAAATAAGTATAACAAAAAACAAAACTGGCCAAGATAAAACAGATCAAATTGAATTAAAAGGCCTGGGAAAATAAATGGCTTTGCCTCGTTGTGTCTAAACGGCATTGGAGTAGATGTCAGGCAGGTATCTCTCCCTTATCTAGTGGCAAAATTCCTGATTAGAATTTCTTGTCTGGCAACATCTCTTGCAAGTCTCTCTTGCAAATCTTCTAGTATGCTTCTATTTCATGAGCTTAGGCAGTATACACTTGACTTTATTGAGTTTCTGATTATTTTTGCTCGTGATTTGGGCTGTTAGTTTGATATGAAGCTATTAATAGTATTGGCAAAATGAAAGCCAATGCATTTGGTAATAGGACTTGCTTACTATTAGCCATAGGAAGAACTGGGCAATATACTTACTTTGTGCTTTCTAAAATCCCATCCACTTTTAAAAACAGGTACATAGGGCGGTTTGGTGCCACTAACTATACAAAATTATTTTAAGAGGCCAAATAGAATGTAAATATCTCAAGCATTTAAACTGAGTTCAAGCCCTTGCATTAAATTTGAATCAGAATAATATTGTTCACTGTTGGTTCCTACTTGTAAATAAGCTCACTTAAGTTACTAGCCTGCAGGGGATGGTATATGTTATGTACTGAAGTTCTCGCCCTGGGCCAGCAGGGGGATACCATAGATAGTTTTCATTCAGGTCCACATATGCAAATAAGGAATTGAAAGTGACACTCAGTGATTGGATAGTTACAGAAAGTTGTTACTGTTGCGTTGTAGTGGAGCTCTATATAAGCAGGCTGGCTGAACCCTTCAGTTCAGTTCTGTTATCGCTGTGTTGTCTGATACATTCACCCACAACTTAACAGTATAGGAGAATCTGTATTTCCCCTAGCAAACATACTGTATCTCTGTGCTTGGGCTGGAGGAGGAAGCTGAGCAGAGAGGAAGGATAGAATACCCAACCTGCTTTCTGTGGTGTCAAATCATGGAATATTATTGTGATTTTGAGGAGATTTCTATGGTAATATGGCAATGCTGCTTTCATGTCAGCAAAACCTGGGGGCCAGGGGGCTTTAAGGGGTTAATTCTGTTTCTTTTATAAAATGTTAAGTTTCTCACAGCTAAGTTATATGTGGAGATGGAACCTTGTGGGAATTTTAATCTCTATGATAGGTTTCTGCTGATCCCATGCTAGCACCTGGAACTGACAGTATATGTTAGTCTTAGAAGTTATCTATGTTGGCAGTCTCCCAAACACCCTAACAGTACATAAGCCTCTAGACTACCTCTGCTAGGATTTTAAAGATTTATAATAATCAGCATATGCCATAGAAAGCAAAAAGTGTGGTGTACTGGACGAGCTCCAGTTTCAGGAGTCATGTGTGTAGCTGATAGGGTTGCTGGCAACCTCAAGGATGTAAGCATAATTGTAACGCTTTGTAGCTTTCTTTTTAGCTATTTAATATAATATTTAGCCTTCATTTCTATGTTCATTGTGTTCCGAATTCATAAAGCAAACATTTTGCCCTTTGGCGGATGCCAGCATGCAATTCCTCCTTGCCTATGGCTACCAGGTGAGTGCTTAAACACAAAGCTTCCAGTAACTCTCACTGCTAACAGATTTTAGAACTGTGTGTTATTATTATAATTATTATAATTTATTATCCGCTCTTCACACTAAGGTCCCTGGGTGCTTTACAACAGATTAAAACACAATGTTAAAAACTCTTTAAAGTAACTTACCATCACAAGAAATAAGGTGGGTTCTAAAAATATACACCTCAGGTGTCAAAAGCCACCGTAAAGAGGTGTGTCGTCAGTACTGTAGTGTATAACAGCTTATTCTACCAGATACAGATTTTAGAGCTGCTACATACCATATAGTAGCTTATTCCCCCAAATATAGATTAAAATTGTAATAAAATGTTATTGGCTCTCTCTCAATTTTAGCTTCTTTTAAAGTTTCCAGTACAATGTGGACAATATAAAATTAAATGTGCTTTCTATCATAATGCTGCTGAACAAATGCGCCACATAGACATGTCAGATTATTTTTACACCATTGTTTTCAAGTGGGTTATTTTCATTGCAAAATGTAAAGTCTAGCAGAAAAGGAAATAATTAGTTTCTCTCGATATTGCTGAAACATGGAGCTAGAACAGGTCAGTCGATGCATCTTGCAGATTGCGACGTTTTGAATTACCTGAATAATACTTGAAGCAATCTTTGGACCTAATTAATGTCAGTTTGTTACATACAGACCTAAGAGAGATTTGCATTTATTTACTTATTAAATATCACATTCTTCCAATCATCCGTCTTTATTTTTCTGTATTGTAAACTTCAAATTTGTGTACTGTTTTCTTAAGTGGGGTAACTCTTCTTTTTCTTCCCCTGCCTTCAAGTAATCAATGTGCTGCTGAATGAGTTCATTTTAATGCATTCAATCATACCTCTAATGTTTGTAGCTTACGGGCGCAGGCATCAGTAATGCAGGAATGTTATATGGCTTTAGTTTGGGCCATTTCATAAAATATTCATGGAATCAAAAATGTGCATCAAAATAGCGTCTGGGAGAATTACATTTATGTGCCTGCTTTTATGGCAGCTTCACATTTAAACCCATTTGTGTTAATATCTAGTCAATCTTTCTGCTCAAAAATAGTGCAGAATGATAAAGATCCTTTTTCATTCATATTTGCCTAAGATAATTCTTTCCTAATAAAAATTTACACTTTTGCAGTTATATAGAAGAATAAGTGTAAAGAAGAATAGTATTCAGAAACTACAGAGAAGAATAGTATTCAGAAACCATAGAGATCTATGTGCATATGCATAGATTTACATTTACATCATATAGTTCAGGGGGGGGGGGAGCTATACCTGCCACCCTCCCAAAATCAGGAAGGATACATTGCAGTTTAAATGTAGCCCAGATACCAGATTATTATTCAAAATGTAAATTCTTTTTTAAAGCCACAAATCTCTTGCACTCACATTTCTAGTTTCTATGAAAAATGAATTATTTACTATATTTAATTCATTTTAATATATGAGTATTGTCTTTCCATTAGTATAATAGTTTAGAATGGGGACCCCCTATTGAAAGAAGCTTGCAGTTATACAGTGTCATTTCAGCTATTAAAAAACAAAGATTAACTGATTGATTTGATGCTGTATCCTGGGGGCCTCTTAAATTATAAGCATTTTTAGCAATTCTTTAATTTCTGTTAGTGATTAGTGTAATGGTATGTAAAATTGCTGTGTTTTCCATTTCAAGGGTATATGTTTGTGCTGATCAGAAGGTCGGCGGTTCAAATCTGCGCAACGGGGTGAGCTCCCATTGCTCTGTCCCAGTTCCTGCCAACCTAGCAGTTCAAAAGCATACCAGTACAAGTAGATAAAGAGGTACCACTGTGGCGGGAAGGTAAACAGTATTTCCATGAGCTCTGGTTTCCATCATGGTGTTCTGTTCTGCCAGAAGCGGTGTAGTCATGCTGGCCCAGAAAGCTGTCTGTGGACAAACGCCGGCTCCCTCGGCCTGAAAGCGAGATGAGCATTGCACGCCATAGTCACCTTTGACTGGACTTAACCCTCCAGGGGTCCTTTACCTTTACCTATGTTCATGCAATTTAGGGTGATATTGCTCAGGTAGCTCCTTTTAAATGGAATTGCATTTCTCTTCAAGGTGTTTGGAATACTTTCTACAGATTTTCTTTAAACAGGGGGAGGGGAGAGCAGTGAAATCAAAAGTTTTCAAGCATGCCTAACTCTTCACTGGTTTGTAGTGAGTATATTTGGGTCTGATCTTAATTCCTGCTGAATGAACATATCATAATGTTTTCTTTTCTTTTTTCCCCCTTTCCCTTTTTTCCTTCACTCATATTTCCTCCACAAGTGACTGTGCAACTTTTAAAACACCAGCTTTCTTACAGAATAACAATGATATAAACCCCTACTATAAAAAGGTAAAGGTAAAGGTACCCCTGCCCGTACGGGCCAGTCTTGACAGACTCTGGGGTTGTGTGCCCATCTCACTCAAGAGGCCAGGGGCCAGCGCTGTCCGGAGACACTTCCGGGTCACGTGGCCAGCGTGACATCGCTGCTCTGGCGAGCCAGAGCTGCACACGGAAACGCTGTTTACCTTCCCGCTGGTAAGTGGTCCCTATTTATCTACTTGCACCCGGAGGTGCTTTCGAACTGCTAGGTTGGCAGGCGCTGGGACCGAGCAGCAGGAGCGCACCCCGCCGCAGGGATTCGAACCGCCGACCTTTCGATCGGCAAGTCCTAGGTGCTGAGGCTTTAACCCACAGCGCCACCTGCGTCCCTCTGAACCCCTACTATACCTATGGTTAATTCTGGGATTATCTGCAGCTGGTTTCCTAATAAAGTTTAATCAAAATTATAACTGATCAGTCACATATGACCATCACAGCATCTATACAATATGGGATCTGTTCCCCGTTCCCTTGCTTACCTGTGTGAGGTGCACTGTCCTGGCACTCTCACTTGTTGGAGTGGATTTTGGTGTTAGGTGTTCATGTCCAGAGGCCAAGACACATTACCTGTTAGGCCCCTAGTATTAACAGCATGCTCAGGTTCCCATGGGCCATGTGTGTTGTGAGAGCAAGCTGCTTTGTGAAAGTGCTCCCCTGGTGTGAAAAGTGCCTTTTCTCCATAGTTTCCTCTCAGTCCCACTTTATGAACTCTAAGCATTGGTTGATACTATGTGCCCAATCACCTGAGTTATGGTCTCCTTGTGAGGTTTATATGCAGGTGGTAGAAAATGTTGATTGCGTGCTGAGTTACATCACATCCTATGCTTGGTCTTGGTGAGGTGGGCAGAGTGAACATTGATACAGAGACAGCTATTTTTTTTAATTCTCCGTCCCACCCCACTGAAGTCAATAGAAGGGAAATTTCCTGTGCCAGGTTCAGGGCAGGTGCAAAGTTGTGCCTTCAGAAGTATAGCTACAGTATAGCTTGAAGAGGTCCACACCTTTACCAATACATCTTCAGCAGTGGAATGGCTGGGTTGATGGATAGAATAGCATGAATATTGTGCCAGCATATGGCTTCCACCATATTTTATAGCCTCTCAGTTGGCATAACTGATGGTATTGGATTTTGTCCACAGCTGACTTTCTTATCCTAATCCTATATTTTGTAGTTCTGAATACATTGATGTTTTCATCTATATTTGATCCTGTTATCAACTAGTGTAGCAGAATTCTACTAGAAAGGCCCTATAGTTTAATTATTTGTGATTTGCTCTCTATTAGCTCATCACAGTTCTGACTATAAGGATTAAGTTTCTAAATGTGTTCCTTTAACCATCTAAAAATCAGATTGAGAGAGAATGGAATTATTGATATACCTGGTTTCTCCACTTGTCAATTGCAGTCAAAAAGTCACTACTGTATATATTGGAAAGCTTTCTGCAACTATATTTTTTAACAGTACGCCCTTAGCGGAAAAAGAGTAGACGCAGGTGCTTTATATATGTGACTCTTGTGTGGCATTTAGTAGCATTTCCTCCCTCATAGTCTGTTAATTTTTAATTCAATTTCCAGTCTTTCTTTCAAAACTCCAGTGGGTAGATTGACAAGCTACATTTGCATGAATCAGAATGCCAGAGTTTGCTTTGAGGAATTGTCTAGAAAGGCCCAGACCTTCCACCCATATATGGAAGAGACCTCAGTGATGGGGTCTCTTCCATATATAATCTCCATAAAAATGTATATTCAACATCTGAGAACTCACTTTTGCCTGTACTTCTCTCCCAGGTCTCAGATCAAGTTTCTTGATTGAAATAGTTCATTGATCTGAGCCACTGGATCACATTTTCTTTTACTGATATGCAATAAATTCATATTGTTGCACTCAACTGATTTTACTCCTCATTTGAGGATTTTACTCCTCACTGATTTTGCCTTGGGGTGGGAAATTATATTTTCCAACTTCTTTTATTAGTGGCTACTTGCTTGGGATCTCTGTGATGTTGACATAGTTGTCCAAAGTAATCACTTGGAGATTTCTTCTGTTTTCCATTGAACTTCTGAGGGCATATTTTTGAAGAGCATGCCTAAAAGCATATTTCTGGGGACAATATCATTTGTGGAAATAATCTGTTTCTCTCCAAGATTTACAGCTGACTTTACAATGCATGGTCATGGACAGTGTTAGTCTCAAAAAGACTATATTTAACAAGCAAGATCAAAGGCAGTGGAACAAACACAAAAAAATTATATGCTCAATAACAGAATATAAATACTTCTTTCAATTAAATTTTCCCTGTTGTTAGCTGCAATTTTATAATGAAACTATAGATAGCAAGTTGAGTCATATGTTTCAATCCAGTTAGTGAGTGCCTATGCCTATTGGAATGAGTTTACCCCTAGATACATGTGTGTTTCATCAAGCTAAGTTCAGTTCAGGGGCAGATGTGTGTGGATAGCCTTAAAGATTCTGACAAGATGCCAGAGCCTTGCATCCTGGAGAATCATGTGCACAAAAGACCACTAAGCAGCTGGGTTGGAGAAATAGTGCAGTCATTTCAAGAACAATAGCTTTAAAAGTATTTAAATTCATTAGTAAGTACTGATGATTAATGATCTACTGTCGGCTTTTATTTCCAGTGAAGTCCAAATTAAGAGGAACACACAGTTCAAGTGTACCAGTATAGACAATCTTCTGAAGGCTGTATTTGTCTATAAATCATTTTTATTTGTTTGGAAAACTGAAACTAATAGCAAACAAAATAAACATGTAATTACTTTATATTGTATACTGGTTCTAACTATTACTGCCGGGATATCTCTGTACAAAGAAGTATGTAGTGCTCTATTACAAGCAGCTCCCATTTTACGTGGGGGCTACATTCTGAGGCACCACGAATGTTGGTGAAATCGTGTATAATTGAAACCCATTGAAAAAGCCTGCAAATGCCCCACCCCACTCTGCTCCCATTCCTCTCTTTTAGTGATACTTCAATGACAGCTTTATGATGTTTCTGGTCACTTCCAGGTTTGGCGCAATGCACATATACATGGTCGCACGGATTTTGGACATGCGTAAATGGAGAGCTGCATGTCTGTTCTTCCAATATTGCTGTGGACACACCCCAAATTTTTGTCTTTGAATTGGCGTATCAAAATATTGTCCCTTTATCATAATGTTATTCTCAAATATTGTGCCTTTAATCAGTAAGTAATATCCTATTGGGAGTAGCTAATGATGAGAGTTCTTCAAGAATATTTTGTAAACTACGTAGATGCCTTATCATTATGACTGGCTTACATTCTTCAGGTCAGTTCCTGAAAGCCGCAGAACATTATGAAGCATTCTATCAACTGACAGTGGGACGGATATGGAAAGATGATACAGGCAAGACTCTCACTTCACTAGCCTGTGAGCATCTCTGGAGAATTTACACATTACTAGCAGACAAAATGCTAGGAAATAAAGAACACCAACAGGCCATCAGAACTCTAATAAAAGCACTTGAAATGGCAAAAGAAGGTGGGTAGAAAATAACACTCCTGCATTTCTCTCTTTAATGTGCAGGCCTGTTCTTTCCCAGGAGTAAAGTAAAAAACATCAAGTGTTTGGTGATTATTTTCTATGAAATTCAAGACAAATGCTATCAATATATTTCTAAATCTTGTTGTAAAACAGAAGTACCTACTTGCTGACAAGTAGGAATCCATTTATTTCTTGAAAGCTTTTAACACCAAAAATGCAGTCTCCTGAGAGTACTTTTGTAAAACAATGAGTCCATAATCGGAAGTAAGGTCACTGGCAGCACTGCTGGTTGCGGTTGTTCACTGATTATTCACTGTTACTTGGCTGGCATTCCTTCTTGGACTGTCAGCTAATTATGAATATTACCTCATTTGTTTGTATCAGAGCTGATAAGCTTTTTCACCTTAGTGAAAAGTGACTTTCTTAGTGACCAAGATAAAAGCTTGATTATTGGGGAAAGGGTTTTGTGCTGCCTTTGGTAAGGGTTTCAGGAAACCTGGAAAGTTTAGAGCACGTTTGTTTGTTTGTTTGTTTTAGTACCAACTGTATTTATTTATTACATGCATTTATGGCTTGCCCTTCAGTAAGCAGTCCCAGCATAGGTTGCACGCAGCTGAATAAACAAATAAGGCCAGACAATGCTTATCAGTAAGCCACTAATTAAAACCAATTTAAATAGCAAGCAAAGCCTGGGCAAAAGGATGTATCTTGTCACACCAAGATTTGCCCATTTGAAGAATTGTGTTTCTATGTCTCACATACATGCATGCATACACTTTAACTTACTCACAGAATATCAAAACTATTAGAGTGTTTCCTCAAGTGATAAGTTGATTTAGGTAGATACTATGTAGTCTTAATCTCCTTCATGCACAAACTCAGCCGCATGGGGACTGCTTTGCTGTGGTGCTCACTGTTGGTTATGCTGAAGTAGAGCAAAGCCTCTCCTCCTTCCAGAGGGGAGGAGTTGCGAGCAGGAGCCGGTTCCCGTGTTGGCAGGGGGGCGTATTTGGCCCCCTGCATCATTACCCGACTGCTGTGCTGCGCCCGTCAGCCAATAGGGCTGGCTTGGGGGCGGGGTTTAGCCATTTTCAAGCAGCCGTGGCAGCACCATCCCCTCATTCTGCCACCAGTTGGCACCAGCCTCTTGGTTTTTCGCTTACCTCGTAGCAAATCGTCACAACTTTTCAGGTATTGGCGGTTAGGCATTGGAATATGTGTTGTGTGTTGTAGGGCAGGTTGTGGCCATCACCTACCTCTCCCCTTTTTGGGTATTCCGTTAAAGGAATCCGGCTGTCATGGATCCTGTCTGATGCCCTGCTGGTGGCTAGGGCCATGGCACAACCCTCTGTGACGTCAGGGGAAGCTTCCAATTGTATTTGCATCAACACGCTCCTCCCACTGGTTGTTAACCTTCGGATGACTCCCCGCTGAACAGGGTGGAGTCATATATAGATTGTTTGATCCAGTGCCTAAGCCAATACCACTCACATGCTGTAACCAATAAAGTTGTGGCCTTATTTAGTCCATTAACTAAAATACATGTCACCTTGTGTCTTATTTATCCCTAAGCGGGTGGTTGCAAGTATCAAAGGTGTGGCCATTTGCGTAGGTCTTTCCCACTTGGTGAGCTCCCATCTTTCGGTCCCAGCTCCTGCCCACCTAGCAGTTCGAAAGCACCCTTAAGTGCAAGTAGATAAATAGGTACTGCTTTATAGCGGGAAGGTAAACGGCGTTTCCGTGTGCTGCACTGGTGCTGGCTCGCCAGAGCAGCTTTGTCACACTGGCCACGTGACCCGGAAGTGTCTCCGGACAGCGCTGGCCCCCGGCCTCTTAAGTGAGATGGGTGCACAACCCTAGAGTCGGACACGAATGGCCCGTACGGGCAGGGGTACCTTTACATTTACCTTCCCACTTGGTTGGTCTGCCTTCCACTGAAGCAGGGTCTGCTCAGCCTGCTTCTAGTCTGCAGCCAAATATTGGAGATAGTATAAGTTGTGGAAACCCTTTGGTGATCAGCAGTTGTACCATTTCAGCTGAAAAGATTCTGAGAGAAGTAGAGTGGGCTCCACTTCTCAGATTATGGATCAATACCTACTATCAAGAAGATCTTGACTAATCAGGGTACTGCTCTGACTTTCACACCTCACCATGTACTTGGTATTCAAACTTCAGTTGTCTCCTTGACATGGGAGGAACTTTGCACTCAGTCTGTTTATGATTGCAGATTATTTTAAAGAAAACAGTGCTTCCCTTTTTTTGTCAACCTTTGTCTAAAGATTGTTCTTCAGCATGCATTTAACAAAAAGATTTGTTCTAGAGATCATTGGTCTGAATGCTGATATTTCTTCCTTCTGCAGAAACATTCCTTAGGCCGCAAATCCTAACCCCCTCCCCTTCTTAGTTGTATAGTTATGTAGCTGTGTGTTATTTAAACATATTCATTTCAGAAGTGTGTAAATATTAGGGGCTATGTTTTGTGCAGGGGCTCAACAGTTAACTAGTAATTGTAAATTTCACAGCCATGTTTAAATGGCTACCTTTGTCGTAATATGCACGGAATCAGCAGAGAGTATCCAATTCTAGTTCTAAACCCATTAAAATTAATGACCATTATTAACTTAGGCCCATTAATTTCAGTGGGTTTACTCTGAGAAGAACCTAATTGGATACAACCCAAAAACTTTATCCTTAATTGAACTACCACTTATATGTCTGGAATCAGGTCTGGCTCTAAAAACCTGAGATCCCCTGACCCTCTAGAATCCCTTCCATTAGTTCTCCTACTTGCATATGGAGGAACCCTCCCTGCTGGATACACAGAGATTGATAAAGCAGCTCGCTCCCAGCTTCTGCTGGAGCACAGCTTGTATTCTCCTGACACTACAGTTCTCACTTAACCTACCTGGTCACTGCTCACCATTGACTAAAACAGGAGAAGGCTGCTTTGTTATGGTATTGCTTGCTGATAACTTACATCTACAGAAAATGTAGTGTGGTGGGACAGTTGTTGTTGTTGTTTAGTCGTTTAGTCGTGTCCGACTCTTCGTGACCACATGGACCAGAGAACGCCAGGCACCTCTGTCCTCCACTGCCTCCCGCAGTTTGGTCAAACTCATGCTGGTAACCTCGAAAACACTATCCAACCATCTCGTCCTCTGTCGCCCCCTTCTCCTTGTGCCCTCCATCTTTCCCAACATCAGGGTCTTCTCCAGGGAGTCTTCTCTTCTCATGAGGTGGCCAAAGTACTGGAGCCTCAGCTTCACAATCTGTCCTTCCAAGATAGTATGGGACAGTAGCATTCATGAAACCTCCCAGCCGCTGAGTTGCTGCTACTGCTTCCCAGAAGAAGGAGGCAGTGGGGAGATCCATGCAGCATGAACACACTGGCAGGAGCACCATGCCATCCTCCCTTCTGCCTCTTCCTTCCCCCTCTCTTGGTAAGCAGCAGCTTCTCAGGAGGTCAAGTGAGCACCACCATCCCACCACAACTGGTGTTCACAACTGATCATACAGGTTGAGGAGATAAGTAATAATAAAGTATTGATGTAAAAACATGATATTTAGAAATGCATATCAAGTACCAGGCATCGCATTAGTTTTTAAGCTTTCTGATGATAAATCTTAATGATAATTATTGCCTTGATACCTCTTATTTAGCGGGGAACAAAAAGATGGAAGGAGAAGCTGCCTACTGTTTGGGTCTAGCATATCATACAGTTGGAGAAGAAAAGACAGCAATAGAAGTAAGTTTTTTAAAGAGTTGGTTCATTACCTAATATACATTATTGAACTTACTATTTAAGCTATCATATCTGTGGTAGGTTTGGTTGTATATATTCTCTTAATGGATTGAATTCTGAGAAGAGATAAAACTGTTAGCTCGGTAACTTAATACTATGTCAATTCTTAGTTTTCAGACAGCTTGTTTTGTATACAGACAACCTAAGATAATTAAATACAAGCACTGGAACTGGTTTCTAAGAATGATTGAAGTAATTCTCAATTGTATTTTTTTCTCTGTTGTTTCAAAATAATAGTACTGCAAAAGACTCATTAAGTGAAACCCTGAATTTTCAGATATACCTTATAGCAGCTTATAAACTTTCCTTCCTGCTGTTTTAATACAGTTTTCCTGATGGCCATAAAGCTGAATTAGGATAGATAAATGAAAACAAGCATTCACAGAAACAGATAGAGCTAAAAATCTATTTGAACATTTTCCCCAGGTGTCAAGCATACTTTTTCAAAACAGAAGCAGAATTTCCCACATTGTTAGGGTCAAAATCAAACTTGAGAAGCTTTGGTGAACCCAAAAGAACATTGCTGTTGCTTAAAGGTTACCATATTCTAGTTTTTCACTTCATGGGATTAGAAGTTTGACACTCCTTTTTCAGTAGAATACATTGAACATGCAAACTTTTATTAAAATAGCTAGTATTTCTAGTTAGAATACTTTTTACTGTAAACAGTGTAATAACCAGAATTATAATACAGAGGAAGTTAAAGTCAAAGTTAGTCCCTATTATTATTATTATTATTATTAGTCATGTCACACATGATATATAATATATGTAATACTAAATGTGGTATGCCATTTAATTATAATATCCCCACAGAAGAAATTTACAGAATCGTAAAAATAAAGTGCAATTCTTACTAAGAAAAAGTGCACAGTGAGGAATGAAAAATGTTTTATAGAAGCCTTTAATCCTCAACAGTGATCAATATATATACAGTGGTAAAATATCTGCTGTTTTCAATTCCATTGAGCACATGTGAGCTTTACTATCCAATTAGAAATCATTGGCTTAAAATTTACCCTTCTGTTCTCAGTTTAATGGTCCCTTTATCCAAGGGGAGCTCAGATGCTTACAGAGATGAAATCATTGCATTCTGCTCCCAGAGGACTACTGGTTATCATTACTTGTAACATGCAGACAATACTGCTGGAAGCCAGTTTGCCACATGGTAATGTGTAGTTCATCACCAGCTTCTGTAGCATGCTAAAAGGGTCTTGCCACACAGCATGGGACTATTCAGGTATACACTCAGGGGTCTCAACAGTTATTTTCCTGCTTTGCATCAGAGTTTTCATCTTCTTTATCCCTTTGTTCTGTGGGCCACCTCAAGCAGACTCCTTCTGGGAGAATCTAAAAGGCACAGCTTTTTTCAGATGCCGTTGCCTCCAATTGCTGCCTGTCATTGGTTCCTTTTGCCATTTTGCTATTACTCTCCTTCCACAATGCAAACAGTAGAGAAAACAAAGGTTCGAGGTAATCCACCTGAAACATGAGTTTTAAAAGGCGACACTATTATATTGCCTGATTTAAGTACAGTTATGTGCCCACCTTGTCTAAAGAATGGAACTGGATTTTCTCCCTTGAGGTGTTTAATGATTGAATGATATGTATTCATTACAGCAAAACTGACTTTAAGTGGATACTTTAACAAATGCAATTTAAGCCATCTCTGTCACAGGAGGGAGTGTGCCTCTGAATAATAGTTGCCAGGGAACACAAGTAGGAAGAGCGCTGTTGCTCTTGTGTTATGCTTGCAGGCATCTGGCTTGCCACTGTGAGAACAGAATGCCAGACTATATAAGCTTTTGGTGTGATCCAACAGGTATCTTCCTCTGTTCTTCTCCTGTTTCCGCTGCTTGTCTGGAACCTCGAGAACAAGGAAGCGGTTAGACACTGGACAGGCCACAGCACATGGGTGATGGACTGCAGTCAACTTCATCAAAACATGTTGTCCATTAAGCACATGTATTAAAGCATCCTTTACTCAAATCTGAATAGAAAAAGGCTTGTGTGTTTGGAGCAAGTTGAAATATAGGGCCCAATGGCATTTAGGAATGACTGGAATTCGAAAAGATTATAGTCTGTTTCTTAGTCACAAGAGGGTAGTGGATCCTGGTGTTCTGAGGTCTGCCTCCCCAGCTGGTTTGCACTAGGTGAACTAGTATTAGAAGTGGGTTTCAGAGACAGGGGTCTATAACGCACTAGGAAAATATGATCAGATATCAACCCTGCAGCCAGGATAGTCGCTTGGGTACACGTCAGGAATAATGCACTCTAGCAGGAGGCCTTGGAAGATGACTCAAAAACTTCAGCTTATGCAGAATGTGGCAGTTTATCTGGTAACAGTGTGGCTCAATTCTGATTGTTTTGGGGAGCACAGATACCCCATATGGCTCCCCTCCTTAATACTTAAGATTTTCTGTTCTTAAATCTACAAACTCCTCTTCCTTACATGCACTTCTCACTTTATACTACATTTCCTTTTGACCACAGAAAGTCCAAAGGGAACAGATATTTGTCACCGAGAGCTGGCCTTATTCTGTTGCTATTGCTGGGGTTGTCCCCCTAGCTGCTCCTCACCAAGGTGGCTGTTGTAAGTTGGCATTAAAGCGGTAATCAGTAAAGTTCAAGCTTGTTCTCATTAGTGCCACTTTCTCTCCACCTTCCCCACGCTGACATGAGTTAATCACTAGCACACATTAGAAATGATTCTCCTGAGAGAGGAATGCATTGAAAGAATGAAGAAGGCCACTCTTTTGCAACTCTGACCTCCCTGATTGCCTACTGTACTGTACAGTATATAAAACCACCAAAGTTGCTTCTGACAGAAGCTAAAGTCATTTGCATGCTTTAAAATGCTTTGATTGGACATGGGTGGCGCTGTGGTTTAAACCACAGAGCCTAGGACTTGCCGATCAGAAGGTCGGAGGTTTGAATCCCCATGACAGGGTGAGCTCCAGTTGCTTGGTCCCTGCTCCTGCCAACCTAGCAGTTCGAAAGTGCAAGTAGATAAATAGGTACCGCTCTGGCGGGAAGGTAAACGGCATTTCTGTGTGCTGCTCTGGTTCGCCAGAAGCGGCTTAGTCATGCTGGCCACATGACCCAGAAGCTGTACGCCAGCTCCCTCGGCCAATAAAGCGAGATGAGTGCCGCAACCCCAGAGTTGGCCATGACTGGACCTAATGGTCAGGGGTCCCTTTACCTTTTTACGACGCAATTATAATCTGAATTTTGTTAGAATGACCTGCAGTTGTCTGATGCCATGTGGATGATTACACCTGGTAACAAGGAGCTTTGTAAAACATGTAATAGACGTACACCTTAGATTAACAAAGTATTTTTTGCATTACTAGCAAGTCATTCAGAAAACTGACTTGACTCTCTGATTTGACGTTCGTTATGTGCGGCTTTGAAGGTAGAGTATTGTTCCTTTCAGATGCATCAGACAAATAAAGATAGCTGTGTATGCAAGCAGGTGATCTGAAAAGCTGCATCTGTTGAATTTCTGCCTTCTCATATTTATTTACCACTGCATTCCAAATGAGCTAGTTGTACAATTAAAATTCATACACAGGCTGATTCAAGCAATCCTCTTGTTCCCCCTGCCTCACTTGCCCATCTAGGTCCACTTGTGTACATCCTGTGATTATAAAACAAGCTGTAGATTCTGTGCAACTTCCTCTTTAAAAGGTTCACAGCCCATGACTACCAAAAAGACCTTTCTTTATTAGGAGGAAAACATGGGCTTTTTGGATCCTTCACTGCTGATATTGGGTTTGTTATGGTATGACAATGTTTTTAGTTTTTCAATTTTAGATGTTAATACTTAAAACGTCTAAAATTGATGGTTGTATTTTTATACTGTTGTGTACTGCCCTGAGTCTCTTTGGGAGCAAGGACAGTATATAAACATTAATAAGATAATTTATTATATTATTAACCCTCTCCTTGCTTTCCATTATAGATATGCTAGCTTTCTCTTGCTTTGCCCTTCCATCCTGCCAAATTAATTGCCTTAAAAAGTCTTACTAGGGGAGGGAAGAATCAAGTGCTACCAGTAGCTTCAAATGATGCACAGGAATTCACCATCTGTTACCACTGCCAACTTTCTCTTGATCTCTATCTGCAGCTCTCTGCCCTGTGACATACATGTTTTTCCACCCTGCATGGCTGTTCTTCACGTAGAGAAAATATAATACATGATGTAGAACCAACTTAAATATAGCAATTTGTCATCCCCCTGCCTACACAAAGTAGGGTTAACAGAGAACCAGGATACCATGTTGGGAGTGGTAAAACACAACTAGCTTTACTTTCCTACTTGCAATCTCTAGCCTCCTTGCACAGCGCCACCTACTGGCCTTGTGCTTATACAGCTAACATCTCAATAGAGTGACTCATCTGATTGAGGAGGGTCAGATTATTCTCTCCCTCTTCTGCTGATCTACATACTTTCCATGCTAAACATGGAGGAAGGAAAGTCATTTCCTCCATGACTAGTGTGAAAATCCAGTCTGCTAACCGCTTAACAGGGTTGTAGAAAAAATGCAGGCTAGTAGCTTTTGTGGGCTTGTTTACATGGCTGGTATATAATGTGTACCAATGTAAAATTAAATAGATTTGTTTCATAGTCTCGCTTTACTTGCAAACACTTTGTCAGTGACTTTTAAAAGCAGGTGAATATAAACCATTTAATAAAATTTTGGAAATAATTGAGCTCAAATTATGTTTATGTTCCAAAAGTAGGATTGTTTCCTCATTCTATTCTGTTGGAGTTCATCTGATCTCAACTTTTAAATATGTTTAAATTTTACTTATGAATTATAGTTGGGCATTCCTTTCACAATAAAACCGGAAGTATTAGTTAAGCCTGCTCATTCCGTCACTTTATTTTAAGCAGACATGTATTTCATAATTTCAGTTTTAATCAGAAATGTTGATAGTAAACAGTAAAATAAATAAACCGGCCATTCCATACTGTGAATGTAGTAATATCAATATTTAAACCATTATTGTCTGAAATCTTTTTATGATTGCATGTAGCAATAATGCTACTTCTCTCCACTGTTTTACACACTATGATATCAGCTACTAAACATCATAAAATTATTGTATTTTATCATTTAAATGTGCCCAAGATTTCAGTTTTTATTTGCATGTAAAGGTCTAATTTTTTATTGTCAATAGTACAGTGAATTTCTTGCAATTCTGTGGACTTAACCTTTGCAAATGCAAGCTTTTATTGATTGAGAACTTTTCCTTCAACGTCAGTAGTTTTGAAAAAAGAAAGTGATTATCCAAATCACATTTTTTTTTAACTTAGAAATGCTTCTGCCTGTATTGTTTTATTCCCTTATCTTAGGGAAAAACTGGCATATTATTATTTTATGGATATTCACTGCTGGAAATGACAACATTCATTTCAGAGAATTGAAGTCAATCAGCAAATATCTATGAAACCTTCAATTGCTGATTGGCTTCAGTAGTCCAAAGCTTATGTTTATATTCCCACCAATTAAAACACACACCATGGTATCAACAAAGCAACATCATCCTGACAGCAAGGTATATAAGTGTAGGCATATTAGTGTGACAAAAGCAATTCAGACATCAGGATCACAATGCTGCTGTACAAGAGCATGCATTTTTACTTACCCGAATCTTCAGGCACCTTGCATCTAGCTCATTGTTTTCTTCGCTGTCTTTGAAGAATCTCCCCCTTTCAGAAATCCTCTCCATCTGCTGGTGTGTGTGTGTGTGTCTTGGTGGCCCTTATGCTGCCCATCATATTGAAGAATCCTCAAGGTGAAGGATGGTAGCTTCATCCCTGCTTCCCTCTCTGCACTGTTTTCAGGCTTGTCACTGCTCAGTACTCAGCGCCACACTGGCTTGTTTTGTCAATAACCATTTATTTGTTGCTGGAGTAGTAGCAACCATTACATCTGACCTCCCTGTTTCATCAATTATGGATAGATTATTGGATGTGAACATCTGCAAAAGCTTGCTGCTGAATTCACCTCCTGGCTGGGATTAGATAAAGTATTAAACTGTTGTTTATTGTCAGGCCAAAACTCTACTGGGAAGCCAGAGAATTCCAAGACCAGCAGATTCCCCATCAGCAAGCACCAAAAACTGTTTACTGTTGCCACTGTTTCCCATAAGATCTTAGCATTTATTATTTACACTTATTACTAGTTGTTATAACATACTTGATAAAAGCTCTTGGCAGGCCTAGCATTTTGAGCCATTGTCACAGCTGTCAGGACAGAAAGCATACATAAATTGCTTTTGCCTCTTATATCACCTCTGCAGGATAACAGACGAAGCCTCTTCAGACTGTCACAGCATTTGTACTTAAATATTCACCACATTTGCTGGCTGAAAATATTAGGTTCCGGTTTCTAAGGGGGAAATTATGCTAAGCTTTAATTTTGTTTAAAGAAATGAAGCCCATGTTATTCAAGATTTGAATTTAAGTAGATTCTGAGCTATCCGTATTAATCTAATGTACAAAGTTACTGGAATTTGTAAGTAATTACTACAAAGATAAATACTGTATATGTTGTTGAAATAGCTTAGATTTTATCAGTATTAATGTACATGCTGATACATAAAAATAATCAGAGAATCAGTGCAGTAAAGGCGATAAAAGAAACAAAAAATATAGCTCAGAAGTGCCAGTAGTTCATTTTAGGTGCCATATTATGTAGCCTATTCATTTCTGCTACTTATTGAAGAAAATTATAGCCAGTTATGACAATAAGAATAGATGTAGACATGATGACTGAAGAACATGAGAAACACAATATCCATGTTCACGTGTCCTGCTAAGAGCATAGTAAAATGTACACAAGCAGGAATGAGCCAAAGCAAACTTTCCACCTTCTCTTCTCCTCCTATGTAGCTAGGAGAAGGAGTTTGGAAGCTTTTGATTCTATGTTTGGTTAGCCGCAGCTTGATCTGATACTAAAATTATCTAGCAAGTGTTTTGAAGCACCCCTAAAGATATCCAGCTTTTGCCATGATAGCCAGCACCTCAAAAAGAAGTTTCAGTTTTGACCTGGAGAAGCTTCAAGGCAGACTCCATTACAGAAAGCCAAGCTTGCTCCAAACAAGATGAGCTGCAAGAGAGATGGTAAATTCACTGTCGCCTTACACAGTAACCTCTGCCATTCCTCCCGCATCATTTGTAAATTTGGAACCAAGCAAAAGAGCATCAGGCTCATAGGAGTGTTAAACCAAGATGTGGCCACCCAAATATTACGTACGCCTTCCTCCCCACAACCCTCACATTTACTAATCAAGAGCCTGAGGGGCTCTTGCCAGAAGTGCCCCAAAGATGTTAATCTGTTTTTCCCATTTTACCTGGACAGCAGAATCTAGAAACAATTTTGCAAACATGTATTTAGACAAACTCTTCCTGGCTGACATCATTTTGCTTTTTACACCCATTCACTGTCATCTTTGGTAATTTTCTAGCCTAACTCAAGCATAAGAGGTGGTGCCTTTCACCATAATATCTAGGAATCTTTCAGAAACCAAGGAAACCTCACCCCTCTGCCTAGAAACTTTCCTGTGGATTCCCCCCCTCCATTCCTTTTGTTGCTGAAGGGGTGCTCTGACTTCCAACACACCAAAACCCAGCATCACAGTACAAGGGCAGGTATTAACACCACTTCCTCTCCAGCAAGCCCATCAGCTGGCCAGACCCTATCTCTCCCCTTCCACTACCTTGTGCTTTCAAGCCCCATCGTTTCTCTTTCTTTCTTTGAGAGATTTCCTGTCTTTATTCCCCTTGCCATGCCCCAAACTCTTCCAATTGCTATATTAGAATTCTTCCCCTAAAATATTTCCCAGACTCCCACAAAATCACTACCCAAACATTCCTTATTCCCAGACAACCTCCCCATCCCTTTCTATAAAGAAGCAATGCAATTCAGCAACCAATTTTTGCCTTCTGGTACCACTTCACCCCCATCAGTGAAATCTACTTCCTCTCATTCATTTCATCCTCAATTTTCCAGGAAAAATTCTGGTTTTCCTACAGAATGCTTCTTGAACTGGCTTTTAGTTTCCTAATATCAAACTAATATTAGTGTACTTCGTAACATGAAAGTTTATTCTTGTATTATTACATAATTCTGTGAAAATTGGAGGGAGAATGTATGTGGAGAACAAATCAAATATTCTAATATTTGAAAGCGGAAAGATACATTATTGTGCATTGGTAGATATACAATTGTGTGAAATGTCAGCACTGGGTATATCTAAGTATTCAACATAGTAGTATATTTTATATATCTACAGATACTTGACAGTGGCGGGAAATGTTGCCTTGAGTAATGTCTATAAAGTACCCAGTAACAAGAAGTTTGAAATGCAAGAGATGAGGGGGTTGCAATGTTATGTTGAGGAATGAAAGCAATTGAATGAGAAAGATGGAAATGATGTTTTAGGGTAACCAAAATAATTGTAGTAGTCATGAAGACTTCAGCAAGAGATACTTTGAAGCAGAAGACAAATAGTACATTAGAAAAAAAATATGTAGTCGAGCTTGGCAGATTTGTACACAGGCTCTTATAAAATACACTAGAATGGTCAAGGATGATGAAGACAAATTTATGGATAGTGGTAAGGAAGAGTGTTTCCCTTCTCTGCTGTAAGACAATGCCCACAGCTCAAATGTTGGGTTGAAGCTGACCTCCATCTTGAAGTCTGACCTTTGGAAATACATATTTAATGCTAAGACAACATAAATATAATTTAAGCCTACTGCTGGGTTTGAGTATTCCAAACATTTCTTCTAAAACAGATTATTTCAGACCTCATTTTATACCACTCCTGTCTGTACATCGGGAGTTGTTTTTTTTTTACTTTGTTTTATTTCATTCAGCTGGAATGCTCTGTTTCAACATTTGCTGTGACTTCTTGATACTGCTAACATATTTCCACTCTAGAATTGCTTTTGCTACAGGCAGTGGTTTATGCCTATGCATTGGAATGTGTATTTCTATCCAACATACCATTATTAAGCCTTGTGAAACATAGCTTCTCTATGCCAGGATAGGGGGGAATAGACAAATGTGGAATGTGCCCACATTTTCATCATTATATAATGTTTATTATATAATAATGTATGTATATTAGTATATCTTATACATATATGATATGTGTAAATATTATACATACTATATATGTTTATTTTAAAGACATTGTACAAACCTAGAGAAATGCTTGTTACCCAGAATTGAAATTAGTAGTATTTGTAATATGTATTGTTTGCTAAGATAATTAAGGTTAAAAGCTAAATTCTGAAATAAATTAAATTCATTTTTAATACATAAGATTAGATCCAGACATTGGTCATACTTGGAGATGATTCACTGAAATCAGTAGGACTTAGATTAGAGTCTTCTCTAAATATGACTGGCTCTTGATCCAAGCCACACTCCTTTACAGTGTTAAGGAAGAAACTTTTCAGAATGTTAGGATTGGCTTTATATGTATCTATATTTTAGCATTATCCATTTTCCTTCTGATGCCCTGCATTATCCATAGGTCCAATCCACACTTAACTATAGGGCACAGGGAAGAAATCTGCTATATGTAAAGAACGAGAAATATGCTGCTACCTATTTAGAAAAGTTTTATTGAATATAATATAGATATTCCAAAAAGAGGAACAGGATTCTAACATGGCCACACTTAAGCTGTTTGGCAGATAGCAAGGAAGCAAGGTTGTGGCAGTTGAATACGAAAGTGGCAGAAATTTCATTATGAACCACATTATGAACTGTGAAAGACTGCAAGAACACAGAGAATTTGTTCAATAAACTGCTTCTAGAGTTATGTGATGCTCTTGTCACAGAAGTTAGATCTTTACCTCTACTTTATCCAACACTTTATTCAATACTTTAGACATGACCACATCCCCTTACAAGCTTCCTAGTGCAGTATTGCAGTCTTTTAAATAGTAGCAGCTGACACATTCCAGGCTGTCAGCACTGCAAAGGTGAAGTATTCTAGCTCACATGGATGAGATCCAGTTTAGCCAACCTTTAGAAAAGATTGCCCTATGATGTGTACTAGTTAAGGTTCATTTTGACTGGGCTGCATGTGCTCCACTTAAGGTACATCTGAACATCAGTGAAGCCTTATGGTTTGCATAGATTTGTCCAGCATGGTTTGCATAGATTTCCTGTTCACTTCCCATCCCCCCATTAAACCTCGTAAATGACATTCACTAATCCTTTCTTGAAAATGTGCAAAAAGGATTTCCATAGATAGTCTTTGGAGAGTTCTTGTGTCCTCATGTGTGTAATAGATTGGGTCAAGGTACTAAGAGGGAGGGAGGAAAGAATGAGATTTCATTATATATACATGCTTTCCTGCGACTCATTGAAAAAATTGGAAAAGAAATTATGCAATACAGATTATGTGAGTGTTTAAATTAAATTAAGTTCATATGTTTCACTGTGGCAGCTGTAATCCTTTGTTTACAGAAGAGGTCACATTAATAGACTACATTCTAAATGAATATTAACAAATCACTTTTGTGCAAAGATTATTAGAAGCACATACAATAAATTTGTATACAACAGCTTGTTTTCAAGTTTACCCTTTTAAATTCTATACAATCTATTATAACGGATTCCTCTGGACTATTATAAACCAAACAAATACATAGTAACTATTACAAGGAGATTGTGCATTTGAATGATTGATGCCAAATCTGGGTACAACTAATGGAATTTAAGGATGTTATCTCATAATTGCCAAGCATGTATGCACAACTGGTAAATTGTATAAATTGCTTTGTTAACTGAAATTCATGTATTTAGCTTCTTATTAGGCTAGAACAGTGATACATTTTCATTAAATCAGACAGTTTGTGTGTATGCGTAATGTTTACAGAGATGTGAAACAATTATACAAAAATCCCTTATGCAAATGCTTTCACATAAATGCTGTCCATTTTTGTGCCACAATGTGGACAAAAGGTTTCAAAGCATAAATTGCTAATAGTGTTTATATCTTCTTTTTTGTCTCACAGAAGCTAAATACTTATCTGGAAATATCCAAACTACTGGGAGATTTTGCTGGTTTAGGGAGAGCATATCAAGCTATAGCTCAGGTCCTGGTAAGGTAGGTTAGTGCCTCCTTGTCTTACTGTCACTGTAAATTCATTCAACTGTGAAAAACTTAAATTGTTGGATGTCTGTTGCTTCCCATTACTGACTGCTTAAATTTTAAGCAACGGCCTGCTTTTCCACATACGGCTTTTCAATTCGGAGTTACTTAAATTAAGATACCTTATCAGGCATCAAAGCATTTCTTTGTGCATGATAATCTTACTTAAGGGTATTAAGCAGGATTGGAAGTTGCGTTGTTTATTTTTGCCTTTCAGAAAGGGTAAGGCACGGCTGAAAAACAAACATCCTGTCATATCTTACAGGCTAAAAAGCAGAAAGCACAGAAAATTATAACATGCTTCAATAGGCATGCCACAGTGTAACCTTTCCAGAATTCTTCTTTAGAAGTTTTTATTTATTTATCTAGTTCTGCCTCACTTTTTCCAGCTTTTAGAACATGAGTAAAATTTCTAGTAAATACAATTCAATTTCTATCATCCCAAATTATTATTATATGCCATGAAAGTGTGGATTATGGGGGGAAATTGAAACACCTGGAACTTAGTGGGAATCATTGATACAAACTAATGTTTTTGTCAGTAAATCCTGTGCAGTCATCCCAGCACAGAGTTGAACATATTCTCTAATGTGCTTACAGAGGTCATGTATGCACAGAAGTCCCCATTTGTTTCCGTAAAAGGACGCAAACTACAGATGCAAAGGAACGCATGGGGAGATCAGCTCCCTCCATTCAAATGCATGGAGATGCTTTTGGTTGTGAAGAACTGAGTGTATGTATTGGAGCTCCTTGGTTTGTTAACAATTAGTGTTCAGAGCAGGCTATTTTATTAATTTTTTGTTTTTAAAATTATGTACTACTTTTCAGCATGTTTTCAGGGCAATGTACAAAATTACAGTAATCACTATAGATATTGCAATTTTTCAACCTGAATGTCCTGAATCTCAGATGCAGAAAAGTTGAGGTTCTTCCAAAACAGATTGTTTAATGTGTTGCTGGCCAAAATGCCCTTGTTTTTCCTTTCTTGGAAGATATTGAGATGCATATCAACACACTTAAGCAAACAAACCTAAATAGGTTTTTGAACATGCTTCCAAGATTTCCTTTATTGTCACTGGAGCTCCATCACCAAAAGCAATAATGGCAATGCCAGTGTACTTTGATCAATCCTTTCCCCACCACCACTAATTTTACATTTAGGACTACTCTGAGCAGCAAGAAATATGTAATAAGATTTACATTGTAATGGAATTCAGAGGCTGAAGAACAAGCTACATATTTGTATGCATGTGGCTGTAACTACATGACCACTTACAAAGATTGCTGATTTCTTCCCTCACTATTTTCCAAAGACTAAGACTACTACTGATAGCCTGTCTGTCCTTTTGCTTCTAGAGGTTGTGAAAGCAGGTGATATGAGTATATGGCAGGCAGATAGTGTTGTTATAGTAGCATCCTTTTCTTTTTATTGAAATTGTTAAGGGACCATCTGGCAGAGATCATAGCCTGAGATGAGTTGCAAAAGTCTGATCTTTGAGTGCTCTTGAAAACATAAATAATGTTCTTTAATGTCAAGTAGTTTTTTGAAATTTGAACAGAAAACTACAATCATCTTGTTTTCAGATTAATATACACTGGTGTTTCCATGCTTTTAAATAGCTGAGGCACATTTGGCACCTGAACAGATTTACTTTTAAAGTGTGTAAGAGAAATTACTCACCTCCAGCAGAGTTTACACAACCTGTGTTTCATATTTCGGGAGTGCTTTCTGCAGAGTTGCAGTGCGAAGCCTCCACCTATGAGTGGCAATTCACCTGGATCTCTACGCTGGGAATAACTGAATTATTAATTTATATCCAGTGCAGAGATGCGGCAGTATTGCCAACTTTCCAAAAGAGACTTAGAAGAATGCAAGTCTCATCATAACAGTGATGCAGCAGACTCCTCTGGGAGTGAGCATGTACAGTTCCCAAGATCCTGTAATTATTAATTAAGGTTTAATTGCTTACTTAAAGTCCTTTCATGGCACAAAGTTTAGGAATTCCTGTTATTTACTATTGATATGTACTGAAGGGCTAGGTATTTTTGCTAAAAGATATTACTTTAAATGATCGCCTGCTTCCCTGCTAATATAACTGTGTGTTTGCTAGCAACTGCTGATTCTGTACAGTCTTGATTCAGCTCAAAATTATTTATAGGAGAGCCCTGTTCGAACCCCATTTAAATAAGTGAAGAAGATACAGCACAGTACTAGGAGGATTATACCTACTACCTACTACTTAGATCTGTGCACTTGGTTCCAGTGAAAAAATGGAAAAAACTGTGTGCAGACAGGAAATGGATGGCATTCATTGAGATCATACCAACTTGCCATAATTTGGCTAGTGACTTTTATTTCTCCTTGATGGCCACATTATTTGTTGATAGCATATGCATAGCATACCTGGCAGTTTCCTAGTTCCACGTTCTAATATGACTTCCTGATCCCATACAAAGGCAGCTGGCATCTTTGGCAAAGGTGACCCCATGCTATATTATATTGGGGGGGCAGGTCTGAGGCATTTCAGTGCTTGAGGCTAAATGCCCTCAGGAAGGGAGCCCAAAGGTTTGAGAAACACTGAACTATGCACAGGAATCTATGGTTTTCTAGCCCAAACTGTTGAGCCAAGGCATAGGATATTGTGCCTGAGACTCTCAGGTAAGTGATTTATAATGTTCTTTTGAACACCTTTAAGAAAAGGAGATAGGGACGTGGATGGCGCTGTGGGTTAAACCATAGAGCCTAGGACTTGCCAGTCAGAAGGTCGGCAGTTTGAATCCCTGCAACGGGGTAAGCTCCCATTGCTCGGTCCCAGCTCCTGCCAACCTAGCAGTTCGAAAGCACATCAAAGTGCAAGTAGATAAATAGGTACTGCTCCGGTGGGAAGGTAAGTGGTGTTTCCGTGCACTGCTCTGCTTCACCAGAAGTGGCTTAGTCATGCTGGCCACATGATTCAGAAGCTGTACGCTGGCTCCCTTGGCCAATAAAGCGAGATGAGCACTGCAACCCTAGAGTCGGTCACGACTGGACCTAATGGTCAGGGGTCTCTTTACCTTTACCTAAGAAAGGAGATCACATCCACCCCTAAATAGTTTGATCATTCACTGAAGAAGTATTGAAGAGTTGAAAGCTTCAGGAAGTGAAACTCTTCTTCATTAGAATCATCAGGTCTCAGATTATTTCATAACTTTTTCAGTAATTTGGGAATAATTAATTCTTCATCAATATGCCTTATCCTCCTTCAAACATAAATCACAGGCCTCATGTAAATGTAAGTTCAATGATCTGTAGGAATCAGCACATGAAATGTTTGTAGGGAACATTCATCCATTGCAGAGGTATGCACTGTATTTTCTAACATAGCCTAAACATACTCTTCATTATTTTTTAAAAAACTGTTTCTTTACCTCCAGTGTTTGTAGCTTCTATCACATAGTGTGATGTTTTCTGTTACCAAGGAGTAAATGTAATTTGTAAAGCATCAGATTGCACCAGTATCAGAGAAGGCATGTGTGAGAAAGTGGAAGGCACTATTTACTAATCTGATGAAATTCAACTGAAATTTCTAGCTCTGTCTGGAAAACAAGACTTATAGATAACAAATAGCCGCTTCTGTCTGCTGAAGCTTCAAGATGCACATTCTGTATGAATAAGATATATAAATGAAATGAAATAATTAAGAAAAGTTTAGTTCAACTCAACAGATGTTAATCTGATAGTAATGCTTGTTTAGGGTTTGCTCCCTGCATAATCCTTTGGCAGACCTGTTTCAATCCTGTTTCAATCTTGTAGCAGAGTTTTATTCTCATGGCATAAATAAAGCTTTGTGTTGGCATATTGCCTTTTGATTATAGAACAAATTAATTCTTCTTTCTTTAGGTAAATGGTATTTATTTTTTGTAAATAGAATATAGGTTCATGTAATGCTACATCAAAAAAGATCAAAAATACATCAAAAACATTTCTATTAATTCATTACATTAAGAAAACCTTTTTACATTTTCTCCTGTCACTGATTCCATTTGACTTATTACTTTCAGCTTCTAACCCACAAACGTGGTGGCACAATCAACAAAACCCTCAGTGGCTG
Organism: Podarcis gaigeae; assembly: GCF_964106915.1. Taxonomy (NCBI): domain Eukaryota; kingdom Metazoa; phylum Chordata; class Lepidosauria; order Squamata; family Lacertidae; genus Podarcis; species Podarcis gaigeae. Next base: position 42,800,525 of record NC_139685.1, read on the forward strand.
TTTCATCTCTGCTCTATTTGATTTCTTCACTCTGAGTAAATGATTAAGATTTCATGCATTGGTTCAACCAAAATCTATGTTCACTCAACCACATCCTTTATTGATTACTTCTACTGCAAACAGTAGGCCAAGTGTGATATACATAATTGGACAGTTGTCAGGGGATGTGGGTGTTAACAGTCCTGTTTTCCCAGTTGGAAACTGGAATCACCTTGATACACAAATATTCTGCACAGTTTCATTCTCATTCTTTGGACCAAGGAGTACTTTTCCTCAGAATATATGTTTTTAACTCTCTGAGGTCTGGTTGAATGAATTTAATGATTATACCATATAATATGCTGTTCAAGTTGCACCTGTGCACTGCATATAGAAAACTAGAAAAACTGGAATTAATATTTGTCTAACATTTTAACCTTGTCCTTTAACTTATATAAATCAGTTCAGTTCTTCTGGGTGGAAATGTTTGATTCTCTCCCCTTTGAAAGAAAAATAGCCATCAAAATGTGTCTTTGATTTTAAACTTTAGAAACCTTTTGACATATGGCAAATGTTTGCAATACATTTTACATTCCAGGAATGTTTGCTTGCCGCCTTCTCCTGATTGTAATAAAATAAACACTTTCTATGGATGAAAAAATGTTAAATGTTAGACCATTTTTAACCCCATGGAAATTTTGGACTGTAGTCCTAAGACTAAACTCAATTAGACATGAGTAGACACATGTAGGATTTCACTGTTAAGCACTTTATCAGTTTGTTACATGTTAGATCCACTTAATCATGTGGAGGCATCATGGCATTGTTACAATTTTGTAGATATTGTCTTCTATTTCTATGGCTCATATGTGAGGTTAGAGAACACCACCATTCATATTTTGGTACATAGATATACTATGTTGGTGTATTTGTATTTCTTAAAGCTCAGTCTTTTGCTGCATAAAATTAACTTGAAGCTTCTTCTTTAAAACAATAAGAGAACAATTCCCTTTGTCATTACCTATAAACTTTAGTTTCTACACGTTTCTATATTAGGACTGGAGGTTTTGGCTCACTGGTGGCGTGACATTTAGTTTTCTGCACTGCCACATTAGACACTCAGGTTCACAGCTAATATTAAGGTCACCAGCTATGACACAGACTCAGAAAGAGGAACTGTGTGATGTTTCACCCACAAACAAACTGTAGCATCTGGCTGTGTGTTGTAATGGCAGTGTGGAGGTGCTTTGTTGTTAATATAGCTTGCTTTATTAAAAAATGTGCAAATGCCTTATCAATGTACATTTGCCAATATTCAGCTTAGATTTGGCAATGACCTCAGGTTGTGTATATTGAATTGGGAATTAGAGGTAACACCTGCAATCTACTGCAGATGTGGTAGGTAGTATGACTCCAGCAACCCTTGGCTTACCCAGATAAAGAGCAGCAATTACATCTTGAAGGAGGCCATGGTGTTTATGAGCTCCAGCCTTCAAACTGTGATGTAACTGCTGCGGCCTACAGTTCTTCCGCAAACAACACTAATAATTTCAAGCTACAAAATTTTGCCTTACAAATTTCAATGCACTGATTGCTGAACAGAGCTTCAACTATAGTCAGTCACGGTATGATGAATTTGCTCCTTTGATGAATTTGCTCATTAAATGTTTATTTGCTGTTTTGTTTCTTAGTCTGGGAGAAGTGGAGGAAGCTATTAAGTACATGGAAAAGTTTATGGTTATTACCAACAAAGTTAATCTTGCCCCAAGTCTAGTGGATGCATGTACATTCCTTGGAAATATTTACAACCAAAAAGTAAGTATTAGTTTGAGAAGTTCTATCATAGATTAAGGATAACATCGTCAGTGGATTCATATGATCTGATTCTTAAATATAAATATATATGTGCAGTTGTGACATGGTTTGTTTGTTTATTTTTATTGATGTTTGTTATGGATGCTTTTGATGACTTCAATATAACTTGGAATGTCTTATGTGCTTGTATGAAAGCGTGGGTCATAAATACTTTGATGCATGCATGAAAGAATGAAACGTTGCTGAAAATAATGTTCCCTAGCTATTTTTGTGCCATATCCCAACAGTAGCAAATCTTGGGAGTACTTGCTTTAGATAGCCCTAAAATGAAATGGGTGGGATTCAACTAATGAGAAGCCCTGCAAAAGGATTTCTACTTGCACAACAAATCTCAGGGTGGGGTTGGGGGGGTCATTCCATCTGGTAAGCCAAAATGTTTGCCCTGGTGAAATGATCGCCTTAGCATGATGTTGAATTCTTCCCAGTGATTTTAGTGTTTTTAACTTTCAGATGATGACTTGATGCACAGTCTAACATAGCTGCAAATACACAGTACACATTTGGAAGAGCTGTGGTTGACTTAGGTAGTTAAGATCCAAAATTTTTCAGTCTAGCAATTTATTGAATGGTACAGAGGTACTGGCCTGCATACCAACAAAAGACGGCATTATCCTGGTTGTATGGTAACAGTGCATATCTTTCAGGAACTGGTTGGACATCTGAACCGTAGCTAGCAAGTCAAACATTTAATCTTATTGTTCTATTCTGATGCAGCTTCAGCTGTGACTGAAACTCCCCCAATGTGATTCCATTCTTCAGTGAGCAGGAAAGCTGATTTCTGCACTAGGCTATTACAGTAAACTGCAGCCTTAAAATGACAGGCATCGGTGCTGCTTACTGCTTCCCAGATTTTGAAGAGGGTAAAATACGGAATCCTGGGTGGTGTCAGATGTGAATCTTAGGTGCTCATCATTCACTTTGATTGGTCCCAAAGTCTACACAATGTCAGGTTTTCTGTTCATTGGTTTGTTTAATCAAGCCCTTTTTCTGAATCAGGAGCTGAAATACCACTTTAAGTTATCTTTTAATACCTGTTCAAAAGAGTTTTTCAGAGAATAGCTCTGCTTTTCATTCAAGTTTGATTTGACTCAATTTCTTCACTGAGATTTCAGATTTTTTAGGATATGAAGAACTGCCCCAACATCAGTGCTTTTTTCTATAAAAAGAGGTGCAAGAACTCCCACTTTTTTGATGGACAACCCATAGTTGTTGAGCTTTTTTTTTTTTAGGGGGAGCCAAATATGTAGAGCATTCTTAGGGGAGTAGGGGGGAACCAGTTTTTTGGGGGGAACTGCCACTGCCGTTCCATTACTGCAGCTGCTTTACATCAACTCTGACACGCTACAGGCATAAAGCCATGAGCAGCATGAAGCCTGAAGGCTCTGACACACAGCTCTGGGCGCCGTGCTGCTATACAGCTGCCGGTACACTACAAAGAGGTACTGGAACACACCAAAGAGGTGTTCCAGTGAGTTCTGGCTGAAAAAAAGCCCTGCCCAACTGCCCAATTGGACATGCACAATTTAAAAAAAAACCAGGAGAGTTAGAACATTAATTACTATCAGCCAACTTTTTTCATTATGCATGTGAATCTCACATGAACAAGTAACATGGAAAAGCCTAGACAGTCCATAGTCACTGGAATATCTATTTAGTAATAACTATGAATTAGTTCCACACATGTGTTTTAATGTTTCAGTATATGCAGAAAGTAATATGTGTTACACATTAATGACTGGGTGCATAGGATCCTCCCTAATTTTTGCCAGTTGTCCCTCTTGCTGCAGCCCTCAGCTGCACACCCCACATCATTTTAGAGAATTACCCAATTATTGGGAGTAGCTTTTGTTGTGTATATTTTGGTCTACATTAACTGTATTTGAGAACTATTTGGTTGAAGGGTGGCATAGACATGTTAATGTTAATATTACTTTTTATAAACTTAGATTAAAAGTAGAAGGCTATCACAAAAATAGTTTTATTTGTTCCACTCTTCCTTTTGGTTTCAATCTTCCTCCAAGGAACTCAGGGCAGTAGACATATTTATTTCACCCCACACCCTGTGAGGTAAGCTAAGCAGAGAGTGTATGAGTGGCCTAAGGTCACCTAGTAACCTTTTTAGCTGTGTAGTGATGTGAATCATGATCTCGCCAGTCCTTGTCTAGCACTGTCATCACGACACCCCTGATAAATGCTTGATAAAGTGAATTCAGCAACACCTAACTGCATATATACTGTATCGTACATCTTCAGGCTATTTTCTAAACAAAACGTGGGGTCGAATTTCAGGGTTGAATAAGGACTGAGTATCTTATTTAATGTTTATACTATTTTTCACCTAACATGGAAGTGCTTATCCATTTAGCATGCCCATTCTGCCTGTAGTACAGAAGAAGAGAAGTGCTTCATTATTATTGTCTTTCTAGATTTCAAGTATACCTTTATGGCACACTTTTATTTGTGGGCATTTTATTTGTTTGTTTGTTTTGGGTTATAATCTATTGCATGTCAATGAGTTGGAGCTAGTAACCATATTCTAATTATTCTACTCCTATTCCTGGCCACAAAAAGGTTTGACTATCATTCACTGCTTCCAGAAGATATACACTGTACAGACCTAGGTGTAGACAAGTCTCAAGGGGAAAAAAAAGAGTCCAGACCACTAGGGAACACCCATCTCTGCGTAACCTTGCAGTCCTGACTTAGTACATATTTGCTATATATTGAGTATGTTTAAGGGAGCCTTCCCAGCTGATCTTAAAGGTCGTAGTGGAACATTTTACTATAGAGAGTAGGATTATGGGGAAAGTGACAGTGGCAGTAATTCAGGGTTCTAGCAATTCTCTGAGATGATCCAAACCATAAATTTAAGTGCCTCCTCCATGTTCCTTGCTTGTATTGAGAGAATAGGACTCCTGCTTTGGCAAAAGGTAAAGCGTAGAGTCAATAGCATTTTCCCTCCCCGTTTTTCATCAGACGAGGAAGGTCATCACAGGAGGATAATTATCCTTTTAGTTACAGTACTTCCAATATTGGTCTGCTATTTAATGTTCTTTCCATTTTAAATGGTACAAAATGGAGTCAATAATGTAAAGCTGTAAATCCAAGGGTATCTATGACAATTTGCCACTTTGTTGGTTCAGTATGCAACAAACTGCAACCTCTTAAAGGCTGCAAGTGGAGAAAATAAGAAATGCTGGAGTATTTGAAAACTGGAACGTACCTGTCTCTTCTTTTATTAGGGTAACTACTCCAAGGCCTGCGAGTATTTTGATCAGGCATTTGCTACAGCAAATTCTCTTTCGGACTGGGCTCTAGTGAACGAGACAAAGGTATATTGTGGCATTGGGAAAGCTCATAACATGATGCTGAAATATAACAGTCACACAGAAGCTGCAGATTACGCCAACATCAAGTACCTGGTGGCCTGGAAGGAGAACCGAAGTGACATGTTCACTGACCCTTTTCCAGTTGGTAAGACAGTAGTTATGAAACGCATTAGTGCTGCATTGTCCTTATGGTTAAGTCATTTTTCTTGTATAGTTTTATTAAATTACTTGCTGAGTTTAATCCTATTGGACTAACTTTGTCCTGGGTGGAGGTAAGACTTGCGTTTGCATGAAATTTTTCAAAAAAATTATTAAATAGGTAGGTCTATATACAAACACAGACAATCAAGTCCAATGGATATCTTTGCTAGAAGCTCACTGACTTTGCTTTTGATGTTATCACAATTTCAAGCTTAGAAAACATTAGTAAAATAATTTCTTTTCTTGATACATTAACCAGGCCACATTCTCACAGGAATGTAACAGCGGTGTATTATTTCTCATGTGAATCTCAGTTAAACTGTAGCAGTTGCAACCAGCAGTGCAGGGAGCAGAAGACAAGCCTGTGCAATGTCTCTCTTCCTTTCCCTCCTCCGCCTGCATCTCCCTCTGCCCCAAAAAGCCTTTCCAGAGGGTAGTAAGGGCCTAGCAATCATTGCAGATTGTGCAGGTGGCGGGTGGGAGCATGAAATCGCCTGCAATCTGACACACAAATTCCTCTGCCTAGTTTGAAGCAATTCACAACTCCCACTGCAGCTTGCAGAAGGTTGGATAGAACCCTTAGATATTTATCTCTTTGATATGGAAGCAGGGCTATGAAATGGCTTTTATGTAAGTGCTGGAAATATACAGTGGAAAATGTGCAGTGGTAAAGAACTCTAAAACTCTTTGTATGCATATGTGTGGGAGTGCAAATAGTAGCCATCACCACAGTCGTTTCCATGGCATATTATAAGGATGAAAAAGGGCTCTGCCCTCTTATTTTACTTTGTCGGCTGGAATCTGCAAGGCCCTATCATTATAGATGACTCTGTAGCGGCCAATGGGTCCTTTTAGGATAATATATAGAAGTATTTAGGTATTCACATGCTGCATCTAAACAGTTCATTCAGAGGCAGATTTAGGGGAGCGCAACTGGGGCAAAGGCCAGCACTGAGCATAGGGCACAAGAGCTGTAGGAGCACTGAATTTGGGCGTCGCACAGAGCACCACTGACATGTGAGGCCCCAAGGTTCATCACTGCTTCATTTTCCACTCAAAGGCAGACACATAGCAGAAGCAGGAATCAGATTTGGAGGAATCGTGAACCACAGCAGGTTGCTGTGTTTGTCTAAGCTGTACTGGACTGATTTGGGGTGCTGCAGAGATCTGACTGTTTTAAACGGCTGTAGAGAATGTGTCTGCCAAAACAAACATTTCTCCCCTGCCCTATAAAGGAAACACCAGGGTAAGGGAAAGTAGGAGGGAGAGCCCTTTAGTGACGGACTTTAGTGTTCTGTGCTCTTTTCTAGTTCTGCTAGTGGTGCTTCCTCAGAAAATGCTGAATATTCAGCTCCTTCAGCCACATTGCCACCTGTTCCCACATCAACTCCTCTCAAATTAGTTTTGCACTTAACTCACACCTAAAGTCACAGAAAGTGAGCAAAACACAAGCCTTGGCACCATTCTTCTGAAATTTTGCAGGTTACTTTCCCAGGGACTCCTCTGAGATGCATGTTGTTTTTATAACAAAACCATTGCCCACAGAACCACAGGGAAGAAAGCAAATCCTTTTTCATTCTCCCCCTAAATTAAAAAGTCGTATTTAAAGATGCCTAGCACACACAAAAAATGTGAACTTATTTGCCTATAATTTAGCATGCTTCTTACCTAGCGGCACCTTTGCAATGTATGTTATTTTCATGCAAATAGTCCATAAAACAATAGGGAGGATCAACTAAATCCATTTTAACTACCCAAAATTGTAAGGATGGCCATTGCAGAGAAATACGGCAACTAACTATCCAAAATTTTAGGGGAAATCATCTCAGCAAATTCTTCCAAAAAATAATAAAGTTAGGCAGGTGCTTTTTTTTGCAAAAAAAATTTTTTTTAAGTGCTCAGCACAAAAACCCTGGATCTATTTGTCTATAATTTTTAATAGAATATTTTTGTTGAGGTAATGGCCCTCTAAATTTGGGCCATTAAGATAACAAAGGAAGTGGCTCTGTGCCAGATAACAAATGAGTGGGCCCTCCTTCCTCAACTCCCCTTAGAAAGACAAAGAGGAGAGTTGAGAGAGTTATGTGAGCTAGAAGGTAGAAGCAAGGCTGCAGATTGGGAAATAGAACCATGATTGATTTATGCTGGAATCCAAGGCTGCTGCTTTGGGAGAAGCAAGACCTTCCTGCTGTGAGTCCCTCCACCATAGGCCCAAGTTGTATATGTGTGTAAATAAACCATATATCATAAAGGCGCCATAGTTTTCTGTCTCTCATTCTGAGGAGACATGAAGCTGGTTATGTGCCTGGAACTCCTGGAATTTTGCACCACATGGAAATTGGGGTAGCGTGTAACAAAATATATGTGTACATGTAAAATTTTAATTCTATCAATGCTTAATTATTTTTTAATGATTTCCCCCTATGTTTTAATTGCTCTTATTTTCTGACCAGGATTTGACTTCAGAAACCAAACTGGATAGCCTGTGAATCACTTTTCTGAGTCAGTTATTTCCTGAAGCACCAAATCAGAGTCCAAATTTTATCTTGTGGTTGGTATCTGTCTCTAACACATAGTATCACTTCAATTAGAAATCCCATTATTAATGATAATAATAATAATAATAATAATAATAATAATAATAATAATAATAATATTGTTATTTATACCCCACCCATCTGGCTGGATTTCCCCAGCCACTCTGGGCAACTTCCAACAGGATATTAAAACACAATAAAAGATCAAACATTAAAAACTTCCCTAAACAGGGCTGCCTTCAGATGTCTTCTGAAAGTCAGATAGTTGTTTATTTCTTTGACATCTGATGGGAGGGTGTTCCACAGGGCGGGCCTCACTACTGAGAAGGCCCACTGCCTGGTTCCCTATAAATTCGCTACTTGCAGTGAGGGAACTGCCAGAAGGCCTTTGGCACTGGACCTCAGTGTCCGGGTTGAGCGATGGGGGTGGAGATGCTCCTGCAGGTATACTGGGCTGAGGCTGTTTAGAGCTTTAAAGGTCAGCACCAACACTTTGAATTGTGTCCGGAAACGTACTGGGAGCCAATATAGGTCTTTCAGGACCAGTGTTATGTGGTCTCGGCGGCTGCCCCCAGTCACCAGTCTAGCTGCCGCATTCTGGATTAGCTGCAGTTTCCAGGTCACCTTCAAAGGTAGCTCCACGTAGAGCACATTGCAGTAGTCCAAGCGGGAGATAACCAGAGCATGCACCACTCTGGCAAGACAGTCCACGGGCAGGTAGGGTCTCAGCCTGCGCACCAGATGGAGCTGGTAGATGGAGCTGATGAGGTGTGATGCCTTCTAAAAGGGCACCTTGTTTGCAGGTAGTTTCATTGCTTGAAACTAAACTGAAAGCTGTTCTCTGTGAACCCTCAGGAACATTTCCATTTAAATGGGAATCCAAGAGAGTCCTAAGCTTCACATTGCAGAAACAACACTATGAGCTTTGTAGCTGCTTTAACAGAGACAGCTCACTAGGCGTCTGAGCCCATAGGAAGAGAAACTGAGGCTTCAGGTGCTAGCCATGGAGGCTTTAGAAACTGAGGCAAAGGCCAGCCAACTAAAAGTAAAGCCAAGAAGAAAGAATCTGAAGTATGTGGGCTGCTGAGGTGACATATTAACTGTTCAGTCCTACAAAACAAAAAGAAGGAGTGTTAGGAAAATACCAGTAGATCAGTTTGGATGCCAATAGCAAGAAAATAAATAAGAAATTTCTGCTTTAGACCAAAATGCATTGTACTTATTCAGAAAAGGAAGGGGATTTGCAGTTGCTGGTGTGAGGGAGAAATTCCTGGTATTCCAGCAGTGTTACGGGGATAAAGAATGATTTTAATTCAAACTCATTTCTTGCACTCTGTTATTTCATCTTCTGTTTAATTAATAACCAGTTGTATAGTTAAGTGTTCCCAGCATATCTGGCATTTTTATTATTCCATTATACAAAAAAGTGCTAAGATTTACTCTCATTTTTGTCTTAATTGCAGTTTATTGCCCCTTTGCTATTTTCCATATGAGCATTAAAACATCACCTATACTTACTTTATACTTTTCAATTAAATACTTTGTCTCTTTAGTTCAGCATACATTTTTTAAAGTTTCTTTCATCTTTTTTATACTTCATTTATAACTTTGTCTTTACATGGTAGATCATTAGTATATTTCTTGAACAGTTTGATGCCCTCTGAACTTATAGGCACAGCACATAAAAAGAGGAAATTAGAAGATTAGAAGTATTTTTAAAAAACTTCTCTCTGATTACTGATTTGCTGCTAGTTGGTTTTTGGGGGGGTTTTGAGGTGGGACAGATGGACTTGAAAGCTTTTATTTCATGAAAGTTCCAAAATACAGCACAACTTTTAGTTGAACTAAGGCCACAGTAGTAAGATTCTTCACAGTTAGAACTATCTACGATACCAAAATTCAGCATCACATTAACCACCTTCTACCCAATCATACCAAGATGGCTAGCTGAAATGAAAAGGCTGTTTAAATGAAAGCAGATGCTTGAAGTAAGGTTTCCATACGTCTGGGGAAACCTGGGCATGTCCTTAGCGGGGGGGCGGGGGCAACATGTCCATCCAGGCAGATTTTTACATTTTAAAGGAAATGTCTGGGCTTGGGGGCGGTTAATTCAGGCAACTTGGACTTGGGCTGATCTGCATGCCACAGCTGCTGCCAGCCCAAGTCAGGGAAAGAGGCATGGGGTATTATTATTCTTGTTGTTTAGTCATTTAGTCGTGTCCGACTTTTCGTGACCCCATGGACCAGAGCACGCCAGGCACTCCTGTCTTCCACTGCCTCCCGCAGTTTGGTCAAACTCATGTTGGCAGCTTCGAGAACACTGTCCAACCATCTCGTCCTCTATCATCCCGTTCTCCTTGTGCCATCCATCTTTCACAATATCAGGGTCTTTTCCAGGGAGTCTTCTCTTCTCATGAGGTGGCCAAAGTATTGGAGCCTCAGCTTCATAATCTGTCCTTCCAGTGAGCACTCAGGGCTGATTTCCTTAAGAATGAATAGGTTTGATCTTCTTGCAGTCCATGGGACTCTCAAGAGTCTCCTCCAGCACCATAATTCAAAAGCATCCATTCTTTGGCAATCAGCCTTCTTTATGGTCCAGCTCTCACTTCCATACATCATCAGCAGCAGCAGCAGCATCATTATTAGTGAGATTTAGTTGAACCCATGTTGACTGACTGTGCTGCATAATGCTACACAATTGCCAGAAGAGTTGGCAATTTCCCCTTTAATAAGTTTGAATTGCACAAGTTCAGACTAAGATATTAAAATATTGCAATGACAATGCTACACATGTGTAAGTAAACACAGAGCACCTAGCTTCTTCTGCTAAGAAAGAAAAATGGGAGTGAGTGCCTGTTACAGATGTCTCTGAAGGACACCCTTGGCTCACATGTCCTATTGCTCCGAAGACTAAACTGTATTTTGGCAACCAATGTATCCATGACATCCTAAAAATAACATTACAAAGCTTGAAATATACCCCCAAAATTATGCCTTGTAGACATAATGGTTGTGCTGAAAGTAGTGAAGGCATCATTGTAAGATCTGACAACATTCATAAGAAAAATAGGCGAGTTTTGAAGCAGTTCTAGTTGTGCATGGAACACTAGTGGGATTCTGTCCACAGCAGTGAGACCCTTTGTTCATCTTTTGGGTTCACTATATTTCCATATCTTGGATGTAACACTTGCTTAGAGTTGCCACATGTAGAGTTGAGTAAAGTCATTTCCTGAAAGAAGAATTAACAGCCACACTGATCAGGTCTATAGTCATTGAGTCTGTAGTCATTATTTCAAATGTTGTATACAACAATGAATATATGATGGCACCAAACCATGGTGCAGTGGTACCTTGGTTCTTGAACTTAATCCATCCCAGAAGTCTGTTTGACTCCCAAAACCGGCTTCTGATTGGCTGCAGGAGCTTCCTGCGGTCAAGCGGAAGCTGTGTCGGACGTTAGGCTTCCGAAAAACATTCACAAACCGGAACACTTACTTCTGGGTTTGCAGTGTTCGGGAGCCAAAATGTACGAATACGAAGGCATTTGAGAACCAATCTACAACTGTACAAATGCACTCATGAGCCCACTGTGTACTGGTCTTGTGTGTAGGCTCTATATTGGTCCAGTCGGGGACAGAGGGTGGCGCTTAGGGGGGAATTGTCATGGTGCCACTCCTTGGTGTGTGGAGTGCCTCAGGGTGCGATTCTCTCCACGATGCTTTTTAACATCTTTATGCGCCCCCTCGCCCAGCTTGTCCGGAGTTTTGGGCTGGGTTGCCATCAGTATGCCGATGACACCCAGCTCTATCTGTTAATGGACGGCCATCCTGACTCGGCCCCAGATACACTGACCAGATGTCTGGAAGCTGTGGCTGGATGGTTACGTGGGAGCCGGTTGAAGTTAAATCCTTCGAAGACAGAGGTCCTCTGGCTGGGACGGAGCGATATGGGATTGAGGGAGCAACTCCCATCTCTTGCGGGGGTGCAATTAGTGCCAGCATCGTCCGTTAAGAGTTTGGGTGTAATCTTTGATACCTCCCTCTCTATGGAGGCGCAGATTACAGCTATAACAAAGGCGGCATTTTTTCATCTTCAAGCTAAGCAGTTGGCTCCTTATCTCTCTCGCCCTGACCTAGCCACTGTGATCCACGCGATGGTCACCTCCAGACTGGATTATTGTAACTCGCTCTACGTGGGGCTGCCCTTGAGACTGACCCAGAAACTCCAGCGGGTGCAAAATGCCGCGGCGAGACTCCTTATGGGGTCTTCGCTGTGAGATCATATTCATCCAGTACTATACAAGCTGCACTGGCTCCCGGTGGAGTACAGGATCAGGTTCAAGGTGCTGGTTTTAACCTTTAAAGCCCTATACGGCCTAGGTCCCTCGTACCTACGGGACCGCCTCTCCTGGTATGCCCCACAGAGAAATTTACGGTCTGCAAATAAAAACATCCTAAAGATCCCAGGCCACAGAGAGGTTGGGCTGGCCTCAACTAGAGCCAGGGCTTTCTCGGCCGCGGCTCCAATCTGGTGGAACGCTCTGTCACAAGAGACTAGGGCTCTGCGGGACCTGTCATCTTTTCACAGGGCCTGCAAGACAGAGCTGTTCCACCAGGCCTTTGGTCAGGGCACAGCCTGACCCCCTCCTCTGGCAACCTACACAGAATTTTGCTTGATGGTTGCCATTAATTTGATTTTAATTAATTTTATAATGAATGTTTTTAGAATGTTGAACTATTTTGACTGTTGTTAGCCGCCCTGAGCCCAGCTTCGGCTGGGGAGGGCGGGATATAAATAATAATAATAATAATAATAATAATAATAATTATTATTATTATTATTATTATTATTATAGTTTTACACCAGTGTTTTTAAGTCTTGGGTTCCCAGCTGTTGTTAGAGTGCAGCTCCCATCATCCCTGACCACTGGTGCTGCCAACTAGACATGATGGGAGTTGTAGTCCAACAACAACTGGGGACCTAGGCTTGAGAAACACTGAAAACACTGAGCTGATAATGTTGAATTGGTTGACCCATACAGGAAAGTGACTGACACCCACCATTTCCAGTTTCCTATCTCTTTCATTTCTGTTGCTCTTTACTCTGGGAAAGTTCCAGGTTAGAAGGTAGTAGAACAAGAAACCATAGCCAACAACTAATGATGTCAGATCAGCCAGGGTCAAACTGAACTCTGAGTAAGGCAGCATTTTCAACTGTGCTTTCCCAGAAGCCGACTATCACCTTACAAGAATGTAATGAAATCATGAATATTCTGCTACTGCCCACATCCAAACCTTGTACTGGTTTCATCCTGGTATTTCAGCCCCAGAGCATACTGGGTGATGTTTAATATTTAATGATAACTGTGTTGGAGTGAATGCACAATGTACACACACACACACACATATTATTTATGCCTCTTTTACTATATATAGATTATATTGGATGAACCAAAACAACTGAGCTGGTTATCTAAAGTGTGATCTCCCAAAAGGCCTTGTTAAGCAAATGTAAATTGCTTGGATATTATTATTTTCAAAAGTAAAGTCACCTGGGCCAAAATATGTCTGGGATGTCTTAAAATCACCCCGTTCCCTAATTTATTGACAATTATAATAAAATACATACTTACAATGTGTAGCATTCATTTAAAATTGCAGGTACTATGATGCTAAGCAACAAGCTAGACACTTTTATTTACCTATAGTGTTATGTTAAACCACAGAGGAGATGGCAGGGAAGCTATTAATGTCATATTGTCAGCACATGGGAATCACCAAGCAACTAATCCCCATAGAGTTACTAATACTAGTACTGAAATCAACAGGTTGTTCATGTTCATGTTCTACTGCAAAGGTTTATTCCTGATGATAATTTAAAATTGTTCTATTTGTGATTCTTAACAACAGTCAGAAACAGAGGTTTGTGAAAGGGAAATTATGCATTTATTGCTTGCACAGTACACATTTGCTGTAAATGCATACCTAATTTGATGTAATGATAATCATGACAAATAAAAAGATACATGTACAAAAGAAGGAAGAAAACACATATATGATACAAATTAAGCTTGATTTTGCTCTCTGTGACTGTGAAATTGAATAGGCATATTGATACACAGGAAATCCCATTTATAATTACATTCTAAATTACATGTGCCTCAATCCCTCCGCCCCCCCCCCAAAAAAACACAGAATGTAGAATGAAAAATATTTAGATAAATGGGACAGTGAATTATGGGGATATTATTGATGGTGAAATGTGTGCTCTGGGACATAATCTAGACACCAGAAACCATTTCGGATGAAAGAGATTGGGGTAAATCTCTTATGTCCACTGCATTATGTTTAACTCTCTCAGAAGCTGGTATTGAGCCCTGTTATTGTGAGGTACCATGCAGTGTTAGAAAAACCTTTACATACTAATTTTATTATGGGAGACATTAAAGAAATTATCTCTTTGGCAGAAGGATACAAGTGGAAGTCTCACATGTCCATAGGAAAACATGGGGTTAAAATGGACTGTATTTTAGGCTGTATTCAGTTGACTTGCTGTGTGGGGAGAGGCTGAGCAGTCCTGGCTAATGACTTGTAGGTACTGAATCCTCAGGTCTCTCAGGTGGTTTCACTCGACCAGTTTCAGCAGAATGATGAAAAGGCTGAGATAAAATAAACTGACAGTTGCTACTCATCGCAGGCAGCAAGCTGTACCCCAGCAGCTGAGACCCTGGGAGCCCTCTTTTTTTAAACAAAGGCTTTCACTGCAGTGAGCAATGAACTCCACACACACAAAAAGGGAGAGGGAGATTGGCAGCTGGTGATGGACAGGAGGAGGGGAAGGAGGAAAACTGGGAAACACAGCAATTGTTGGCTAATTAGAAGCCGTTCCCACCTACTTAATACCAACCCATTAAGCAGAAAACACTTTTTCATCTTACTCTTCACATGACATTACTGCTTCACATGACATTATACTCCAATCAATACCCTCCCACTGGCTGCCTCAGTGCCCACAAATGAATACATTTCAGTTCAAGAATGCAGTAATTGAGTTGGGGCAATGAAATTGGAGCTCTCACAGACAAGATCTTTCTCTGAAGATACTAATATTATATTTGTGAAGCTTGGATAAAGAAATCAGATCTTCCTATTGACAGATGTCTGAAATGGGCAAATGAAAAAAGACAGTGATTAATATATTTTAACCTTTGCATTTAAAGACTGGGACAATTTCTATTTTCTGTTACTCGTTTCTCTTTTTGATAGAAATATATTGATATAAGTTTACATAATCAACAAGCCTTCTGCAGTTTCAAGCATTATTTAATGGCGGCTTGATCTTTTATTTGCAAGTGATTCAGAGTAGAAACAGAGGATCTATTAAAAAACCATTCATGAAATGACAAACCCATCATGTGGGAACTTTCTTCCCAATGATGACTACCATGTAGTCAACATGTGACAAAAGCTTCAAACAATCAGGCCGATGTGATAATAACATGGAGTTGGATTCTTAGTTGTCCTTACAGCTCCTCCCATTTAAAAAAATCATAATTGGTAGTAATTATTTGTATCACATTTCTCTGAATATGAGGGAAAGTAATCCTAAATTCATCTTCTCCTCCTTGTTTGTTTAGTCATTTAGTCATGTCCGACTCTTTGTGACCTCATGGACCAGAGCACGCCAGGCACTCCTGTCTTCGACTGCCTCCCTCAGCTTGGTCAAACTCATGCTGGTAGCTTCGAGAACACTGTCCAACTATCTTGTTCTCTGTCATCCCCTTCTCCTTCTGCCCTCAATCTTTCCCAGCATCAGGGTCTTTTCCAGGGAGTCTTCTCTTCTCATGAGGTGGCCAAAGTATTGGAGCCTCTGCTTCAGGATCTGTCCTTCAGTGAGCACTCAGGGCTGATTTCCTTAATAATGGATAGGTTTGATCTTCTTGCAGTCCATGGGACTCTCTTTACCTCCCCACAATAATGGAGGAGGCTCTGATCCAGTGGAAACTAATACTGGGAGAAGCGGAGGAAGCTATTTTCACTGATTTTCCCCATGCCCTCCAACAGGTCCCAGTGCTATCTCCCATCAGGGTCATCTTTACCTGGGGGTGCAAGGGGTGTGGAGCACCCAGGTGCCGAATTCAGGGGGGCACCCGCTACTGAAGCCACCTAAGCTCTTAACCATTTACCTGTTGTGAAATAATAAATAATTTTGATCAAGCTAGAAAACAAAATGCATATATACCTAGGTGTTACCGAAATGTATACCTACTGTTTCACTAAAGGACTTTCAACTTTGTGCGCTCATTTACCAAAGACGCGCCAGCGGCGGTGCTTGTCAGACTCAACGGCGCCATGCACGCAAAATTAACTCTTACATCAAAATATTATGTTACGTATTGTTTGGGGGCTAAACTAAATTTGGGGGCGCTGGGCGGATCTTTGCACCCCGGGGGCACACATGTTAACGACAGCCCTACTGAAATCCTCTGGAGCTGTTTTTGAGAGGGCATAAGGGGGCTGCAGGGCAGGGGGGATTGCCTCCCTCTCCTTTCTCTCCAGCAGGAATGTTCCATAAGCCAAGTTCCATTCACAGGAAGTTAGGATCCAAGCCAATGGCTTCTTAATCTTCCCTTCAGTGTAACTCCTACCAAATTAATAACACATTTTCTTCAGTTGTTCTTTGTGTGGAGCTCTAATGGATAATGATTTATTGTGTGTGTGAAATTGTTGTTGTTTTTTTGCCATGCTTTGTTGTGAACCGCTTACAATATATGCAGATGAAGTGACTCTAAGTAGGTAATCTTACAAGAAAGTAAGTTCAAGTGATATTAGAGGATTTGCATCCAACTAGGACTGCAACCCCATGTAATTAGATACAAAAGCTGCCTTGAATTCAGTAGCAACAACCTCTGAGAAAACATGCTTAGGATCACACTGCACTTGGTTTTGGAAGCCAGAGCAATGGGAATAGTTCTGCAGTTGACAAATTTAGAAAGTCTCTGTGCCAAAACACGTGTGGTAAATGTGAAGATACTGTGAAACCCTTTTGGCCATAAGCTGTGATTTCCCCTGCCTTTGAATTCCAGAATGCGTCGGTATAGAAGGAAGGAACTTTTTCAAAGGAAGTGTTATGCTTCGACCTCTTATGCATTTTCATTCTCTCACACAGCTCTTTTTTCCCAAAGCCACAAATTGAAGGTTTATAAATAGAAAGCATCTCATAACCCGCCTGTATCTGTCTTCTTTCCCATGTTCTTCTATTATTCCTTTTCATCAAGCTTTATTGCATGCCACTTCTTGTCTTGGACCAGACTAGGGATAGGACAGAAATTTGATTCAGTTTGCATTTAAAGCCGATCCTACCTATTTCACACTTTCCAAAACAATACTAGAACTGAAACACAAACATATTTCGTAGTGTGCACGTCTCTGAATTTTGTGGTGCAGTTCTCCAGTCAAACAGTGTTTACAAAAATGCATATATTAGGGCAAAGTGTGCATATAAATGAATATATTGGTGACAATAACATTAAAATGCATTATATTAAAGTGAAGTGGCTTGGGAAAATATGTGCATTAGTCAAAACTGCATACACATGGAAGTTTGGCCACTTGTGGAGCCATCATGGTTCCAAACCCCTGGTCTAAAATAACATGATGCGCTTTTAAATAAATTTACTGCTTTTCAGACAGCCCTTTTTTGTTTATCAAATGCTGAAGTGCTCTTTAGCATTATCTCAAGAACCGCTGCTTTAAAAGTGAAATGAAGTACTTACCAATGTACCAACCTTTAGCACAAGCTTTTTAAAGCACTGGGGATGCACAAATTCTTGCTGTGGTTTTTGTTCTATTAAGTAGACTGAGCCCTGACTCTTGATCCTACTGAAACATGGTTAAATATTCTGTATATCCAAGAATTGTAGAGTTGGAAGGGACTGCAAGGGTCATCTACTCCAAACCCTGCAATGTAGGGATTTTTTGCTCAACAACCCTGAGATTAAGAGTCTCATCCTCTACTGACTGAGCTATCCTCTTTGTGGCGCTGTCATAAACACACTCATTTTCTGTCAGTTGATAGAAAATATACATGGCACTTCTGAGTCATAACCAGATATGAAAATCCAGGGTGAGTATGGAAAGAATCAAAGACTGGGAGTTGTGGGTTTCATTAAAAGAAGTTATCCTTTTCTCCTATATTTCAAATGCCTCTCTGATGAACTCACCGAATGGCCTTAGACAAGCTGCCTTCTTTCAAACTTGCCGCATCAACACCGCCTCATTGGCATTAATAATAATCAGGGTAGGTGCAAGGTAGATCCTCAATCGGCTCTCTCTCGAGTTTGTAAAAGTGAGCTTGAAATGGCTTACACCCAAAGTCATGTCACAGGTTCACATTTCTGTGCTAAATTCCTAAATATAGGAATATGCTTGGCAGGTGTAATGGTTCCAGGGGTTGCTCGTACGTAAGTTGCCGCCACTCCTGACTAGGTTGCCTGGTTGAACCCTTTCTCTCTGGACAGCCCTTCACTTCGTGGCTGTCTCAGTCGCTGGCAGAATCCGTCAGTGGGCGTTTCTTGTACTTCTTCCAGCAAAGAAGTTCTTTGACGCCAAATCTCCTCCTACTCTCCCTGCGTGGAAGTCTTCTGCGCAGGGAGGGTGTGGGCAGCGGAGGACCCGTGCTCTCCCCGCTGGTCTCTGGTGAAGAGTCCTGGAGCCTCCTCTCCGATTCCCCCATCTGCCCCCCTTCTCCATTGGTGTTACGCTGTTTTCCTTCCCCAGCAGATGGGCTGCCTCTCTCCCTACTGGGACCCTCTCCGGCATCCCTCTGGAGCCTTCCCTCTGCCTCTAGCTCCGATGGCAGTTCCCTGACAACAGGGAAGCTGTGGCTTGAACCAGGAAACCTTTCAGAACATGGATGAAGAACCTCTGGCTCTTCAGACATTGCTGGAATACAGTTCTCTCATCCTGGAGTCTCAGCCATGCTGGCTGGAGCTGAAGAATGTTGGAGGCCTGCACAGTCCCCATTTCTGCTCCAGAATCTAACCTGGTGAGCTGCCTGCTGGGATTGTACTTGAAGTCTCAGAGCCAGGTGCAAAAGGAAAGAGTGCTGTGGAACATTGGCTCTTGCAGTTGGCAGGCAACCTTTGGATGAACAAGAACTGATATAAATGCTAGGATTCTGGCTTTCCTGCTTTGCCTAATGGGTCAGTTAAAACACCTTATTGAAATATCTCTAGCTGCTCCACACCCTCCAGGTCTAGATTGAGTTCTGTCAGTATGAGTTACTACATTGCTTGTTATGTCTATACACACAGTGCACATGCAGTCCTGATCTGGTTTTGGGGTAGAGTTTGTTAATAGTATAGCAGTAGGTTTCACACAATTACAGTGGTACCTCGGTTTAAGAACAGCCCTGTTTATGAACTATTCAGTATATGAACTGCGCAAAAACCGGAAGTTAGTAGTGTTCCGGTTAGCAAACTTTACCTCAGTCTAAGAATGGAATCCAAATGGTGGAAGGGCACTAGCAGCGGGAGGCCTCATTAGAGAAAGCACACCTCGGTTTCAGAACAGCTTTGGTTTAAGAACGGACTTCCGGAAAGGATTAAGTTAATAAACCACTGTATTTGGCTGAGCAGATCATCATGCATTGACCCCTTTTCAGTTGAATTTCTTCCTTTGAGGCTTTATCTTGATTCCTCTTGGCTACATTCTGAGGCATGTGTAATCAGCTTAATGCAGCAACAAAATATTGCCATGAAAATACTCATTTTCTGCAATAAGCCATTTCTGAATCTTTGTATTCTACAAAGAGAATGAAGTTGTGGAGTGATTTGTTTTTCTTTTGGAAACTGAAGAAAGCTATTGATTCAACCTAGAGTCTGTACTGTGGATTATAGTTCTGTATTTTGTGCTCCGGTCCTGGAATGCACTTTGTCGGGTTGAATGGGGGGGGTCTGGGAATCAAGAAAAAAGCTATAGAGTGAGGCACTTTTCAGGTACATGCTTTTTATTTTTGTTGTGTTCTCTGGGTTGAAAGTAAAAAGGTTATCTTATCGCTGTGGCTTCTTAGTAACAACACCATAACTCAGTGCGGGGGGGGGGGGATACTGGACATCTCATAGTACAGATTAATTTGGAAGGTGATGAAAAGCTTGTATTATTCTCTCCAGTTGAAAACAGCAAAAGGGAACTGCCTGAGAAAACCAGTTTGAGGCCTTAGGTGTACACGCAGGGGGGAAGCATTTTGTGACTTAAAGCTAGGGGAGGTTAATGTGATAATTTTTGTTTATTGAATAAGAGCACCCAGGTTGATTGATACAGTAATTTCAGCTTTTGCTATGGCAAATATTTAGCTCATTATCAATTTTAATAGCATTTTGCAGAACAAGCCTTTTCTTGATATGCAGAAAATACTATTAAATTTCCCTGCATAGATACATTGTTATGACATGCAATAACTACTTGAATATAAAGGGGGATTAATAATTTAGGAGGTGTTAACAAATTAGGGCCATCATTAAAAATACTTTGAACCATTTTGTAGAAAAATCAGATTGAGGTAATGCTTTGCTCTTATGATAAAGAATTACAGCATTAATTCTGCAAAGTGAACTTATTGCTCCTATTCGTCTCCTAAACCCTAGAGCATTAAAAGACAGGAAGAATGAAATGATCATTGCATTTTTTTTCTAGGCATAACAGCTCTAATATTTCCATCACAGTTTCATAGCTTAGCCTTCTTGGATGTGCTGGAGGAAAAGCCCACCAATGTTATCTTTTCCTTTGTTTTGCTATTGCTGTTTTATGAAATCTACTCACAGTTTGTAATAACACGTTGGGAATTTTGCTTGTACAGCATTCTACACTGAATACATACTGGAATCTCTTTTAAAGTAGTTTGCTGCTTCAAATTATAAAACCTTCTTAGTTTCGTTTGTGCACTTTGCCTTGATATATTCTTTCTTTTTTATTTAATGCAAATAAAATAGAAGAGAAAAGAACAATGTCAGCTCACATTAACAAAAAAATAACACATCAATCCTGACTTAAATGTATATATTAATATAAGTCGTCCAGATGTCCAAATAGATTTCTGCATGAGATTGACAAGTATAAGATAGGTGTTTAATTGTAGAAAGGGCAGTAAGATCTTCAGACCACTGGTGTTTGGTGCATATCCTTCCAGCCTTGAAGTCTCTTTCAAACATAAGGGCTCACAGGATCCACTTTCATTGCCCATCTGTTCATCTCCATAATTTAAAAGCGTGTGAACATCCACAAATACAAATGATTTTTCCAAAACATAGCTAATACAGCTTCTAATCAGAAAGAAGACACTACAGGACACTCCTACTTCATATGTCTCAAAGAGGCATTATCAGTATTACATCACCAGCATCTATCATAACTACACAATTTCTTTATAAATAGGCACTGTAGAGTCCTGATATGCTTGGAGCATCCATTTTTGTTTAGTCTCTAGCCTAAAGAAACACTAGATGCAGGTGCTAAAGTGTTTTTCCATAGATTGAGTGGAACGGAACACTGTCGTTCCCTATTCCATTCATCTTTAAGATCCTGAACATCCAATTTTATAACTTTTCAATAAACATTTATAAACATCTACTGGAAGTTCAAATTTCTGTAAAGATCCCATCATTTCCTGCAGCAATGTAGGAGATACCAAGGGACTTGAAACTGACAATACATTTTTTTAAAAATCATCATTAAACAACACCAAAAGGTGTTGTAGTTGACAACAATGCCATTCACATTAGCAGGCAAGTGATATATAAGCTCCAATGAAAAAAGAAAAGAAAACAAAACCCATCCATTCTTATTAACCAATCCAGTTCAGTTACCATCTAGCTCAGTGTTGTGTAAGGGTTGGGAAATCCCCGGGAAAAATTCAGAAAGCATGAGGGGGTGGGGGAGGGAGAGAGAGTGGAAGATCCACTGTGGAAGCAAATGAAGCAACCTAATTGGATGCAATCTGGTATTTTCAGATATATTTTTGTACCCTTTGTCATTTAAAACAATATTGTATTTTTGTGTGTGTGTGCGCATGTGCATGCGTGTGTGTGTGTGTGTGTGTGTACACACATGTTACCAAGAGGCCCTGCTCTAGTTTACCCACTTCCACCAGCATCACCTTTAGAGATTTTGTAGGTAGAATAGGGCATAGGACCTTTCCTGTGGTGGCATCTGTACAGTGGCGTAGCGTGGGTTGTCAGCACACGGGGCAAGGGAAGTAATTTGCGCCCCCTAACCCGTGGATTTGCGCCCCCTAACCCTTGTAATTGGTATGTTTGTACTGGATTAATTCTTACTATTGTTATAATGATTATGTTGCATTATTGGATGGTGGGGTGGGGTGAGTAGGGCTCAGTTGTTCTCCTGAATTCCAACATAGGAGGTGGGCAAACATTGTCCCCATCTTTAAAAAGTGGTTGTGTGTTGCAAAAGTTATTTTTTATTTCTCCACCCCATTAGTGACTCAGTCACTTGAAGTCACCTCAGACGGGGGGAGGCAAGGCTTTACAGCAGTCGCCAAGGTTACATATTTGCTTGCAGAATGCAAGCTGAATTTAGTAGTGTACATATATCCTACCAAATAGAATCCTGCTATCTCCTAGAATGATCAGATGATGTAAATCTTAAAATTATTGAAAACCAGAATTGACTGGGTTGTAAGCATTTTCACCATCATTATTTGCAGACTTTCACTAGTGTGTCAGTGAGAAAATTTAGGAGAACATGGTGCCATAGTAGAAGCAGCAAATCTCTTGAATTACGCCCCCCTTTCCCCAAAAAAACACTGCAGTTTATTTTTATAGCACTCTTTACGTAAAATAAAATGCAAACTGGTCTTCAGGGAGTAGTCAGCTAAGTTCAGTGAGCTTTCCTTTTGGATGACAACTCTGTAAAGTGCCAGGTTTTTTGAGTGCAGAAAATTGCACCAAAAATCTATTTCTCTCATCTGTATTGTGCTGCTGCAGTAGAGGCTGTCTTCTTGCTCAAATACCTTAAGATGCTGCTCCCAAATGTAGCCTCTGATAAACTTTCTGAGAGCCAGTGTGGTGTAGTGGTTAAGAGTGGTGGACTCATAATCGGGTGAACTGGATTTGCTTCCCCGCTCCTCCACATGCAGCTGCTGGGTGACCTTGGGCCAGTCACACTTCTTTGAAGTCTCTCAGCCCCACTCACCTCACAGAGTGTTTGTTGTGGGGGAGGAAGGGAAAGGAGAATGTTAGATTTGAGACTCCTAAGGATAGTGATAAAGTGGGATATCAAATCCAAACTCTTCTTCTCTTCTTCTACATGGGTAGACTTTTTCCAATATGTCCCATTGAGAACATTAGGAATAATGAAGTTTTTGTGCAGAAGACTATGAGCTTTTCTCAGTTTTATGTCCCTTTAAGGCAGGAATGGGCAACCCTGTGGCCCTCCACATGTTGTTGGACTCCGGCTTCCATCAGTTCCAGAAAATATGGCTGGTGCTGAGGAATTATGGAAGTTCTTGCCCAACAACAACTGGAGGGCCAGAGCTTCCCCCTGCTGGCTTTCAGACTTTAAGATTTCCCTACCTGAAAACTTCCAGTCTCCAGTGTTGGGAACTTGCCCCCCCTCCCCGAAATAATCTTGAAAATATTGACTTTTTGTATGGGTTTCTGTAACCAATTCTGTTCAAGTTGGATTTCAATGATCAGCATAAAGTTAGTTCCATAAGGTTTTGGTTTGAGTTTGAGGTTTGGTTGGTGAGCAGCAGGGAATGGTTACATTGGTTACACCATGGTTCAAATAATAAAGAATGGCAAAGTATTTTTCACTTGTATAACTTTAAAGAATTGTAAAACAGTTCTGAGATCTGCGCATGTGACTTATTGAAGTGTGCATGGAAGTTGCATGGTTGCCATAAAAATCTGTTGAAATAGCTGGAGCTCATTAATGAACTAATCCAGGAAGAGTAAATAACATTTCTGGCACAGCATCTACAGCCCATAGAGAAGGAGGGTGAATTTGGAACTGTGATAGGTGAGAGGTCGGATAGGGATCTATAGCAGTAATGAACAAAGATCAGAGGGTGCCACATCAAAGAATATTGGAAGGTTTAGAAAATCAAACACCTGAGAGAGAACCACATTCTCAAGAGAGAGTGGAAATGAGAATCAGTAGAAATGGCAGAAGGGTATATGGAAGAGGTGCAGTACATAGCAGCACAATTCGTTGCTTACTTTGTCTATGGAAAGCCAGGCCACATCCTTTCTATTTGCTGTATTGATGAAGTGGCACATGCATGCTTTACCCTATTCATTCATCTTCCACATTTTCTAGCCTTACCTTTACATTTACCTATTTCTCTCCACTACTGTATCCTTCCTTCCACACACTTGTTTTGATTGATGGGTTGTTGCAAACGGAGCCAGGAATATAATAGGATGCTATTGTTATTGTTGTTAATGTACTTGGCATTGACTATAAATATATATCAGAATTTTATGCATCTCCAATACATTCTGTAATCAATGCATGAGCAATGTATTCTAATGCAGTGAAGTACTAGAAACCAATGTAAAACACAGAAATAGATTCTCTTAACTGTGGAGCAAAAGAATAAACCTGTTAATAGAGTAAACTCCCCTCTAGGATTGTGTATTTAACAGATGTCTACTGGATAACATATCTAGGGATTTGATTCTTTGTTTAGTATAAGTAGCAATGGGAACACAGTTAAAGAAAAGGCTAGCCTTCTTTGCTGTCTTCAGAGCAGATTGCCTTAAGAGACACTGAGACTAGAAGAGAAAAAGAGAAATTACATAGATCCAATAGGCTGAGAGGGTTCTATTATATTTCTACCTCAGAGATTGTACCACCATTAAATCCACACTTTAAGGCCATGGGAATCAGGCCAGCATGATAAAGAAGTTTGGCTAAAATGAATCTGCTATATTAGTTTTTGTGAAAATGATTAATATTCTTCAAACGGTCACTGTTTGAAGCTAGGCAAATAAACCCTAATATGAGAAAGAGAATGAAAGGGAACCAGACAGAGATAAAATTGTGTACCAACATAAACAAACCACCTGAATATATTATTTGAAATAGAAAACAATGCAAGGTAATTTATTTGTACTAGCATGGAAAAACCCTTTTCTACTGGCAGGCAAAGATTTTTTAAAGTATTTAAAGTAGAGTGCCCATCAAGTAAGCATATTTTTAATCAAAATCCTTAGAACGTTCACAAAAAATCCTGAAGGCAGTCAGCTCTACTCAAATTAGTAACTCAGATAAATCACCATTAATTAGCTAATATAAGCCAGCAGGTGGTTTCAAGCCCAGAGACATTCTCTGGTTATTTAAATTATGTGTACTACACTACACCAAAGTTAGAGTAAGTGAAAGGGGAGCAACAGACATGAACGTATTAAAAAACCTGTTTAGGGGTAATACTCAACTAAAATCTCCTGCAGTCCAGTCCCCAGATCCAGCCCAAAGAAATACAAGGCAGCTTTGACCCACCCCCATGCTCAAATTATATAATCTATGAACACGCCATAGGGATGTGGGTGGCGCTGTGGGTAAAACCTCAGCGCCTAGGGCTTGCTGATCGCATGGTCAGTGGTTCGAATCCCCACGGCGGGGTGAGCTCCCGTCTCATGGTCCCAACTCCTGCCCACCTAGCAGTTCAAAAGCACCCCTAAGTGCAAGTAGATAAATAGGTACCGCTTTATAGTGGGAAGGTAAACGGCGTTTCCGTGTGCTGCGCTGGTGCTGGCTCACCAGAGCAGCTTCGTCACGCTGGCCACATGACCCAGAAGTGTCTCCGGACAGTGATGGCCCCCGGCCTCTTAAGTGAGATGGGCGCACAACCCTAGAGTCGGTCACAACTGGCCCGTACGGGCAGGGGTACCTTTACCTTTATGAAGACGCCATGCTGCTCATATTTCAGCACTGATTATGCATCCAGTGAGCAAAGTCTGCTTTGGAAGAAAACTTGCATATATTTGTACAATGGGAAAATAACTTCTGAAATAGTAACCAGTTTTAAAAATTACGTCACGGATATTTGAAAGATATTTGAAAGTGCAATATACCTGAGTAATCTTTTTCATTTGGATTTCCTCAAAACATTATTCGGAACTTAACTTGGATGCAATATGTTAATGATGAAATATAAATCACATGTCCTGGTTAAAGCTGAAACAAATGTAGAATTAAAATTCAGATCTCTAATGCAGGTGTTACGTAAACAAATATTTTATACATCAAAACTTCAGCAGATTCCAAAAGTTGGGCAAAGGGTGGAATGAGAAGTACTCCATAAAATTCTGAAGATGACAGACTGGCCCTTCTACAGCCATATCCAATATTATTATTTTTCTCTACCTCTTTCTGTTCTTCTTCCTTTTTGTAATCCTCTCAGTTCTGGAAACCACACACTTGAAATTTGAAAAGCGATAGAAGTGTGAAACTCCAAGCAGCAGCCTCAAATTGAAGAATAGGTCTCTAGATCTTGTGGTTGGATGAATCTTTTAAAAAAATAAAAAGTGTAAAGACAAGTCTCTTGTCATTTGGCTTACTGAGAAGGAAAATGTATAGTCATGATTAGAAATGATGAGTGTCAGGAATAAGTGGCATGAGCATGCACAAAGCATACCTGTCTGGCTAAATCTCTGTACAGTGTTTAATGAGATGATTCTACAACATCCATTCCTGCCCAAAAAGAAACACGTCTCAGGATGCCTTTGAGAAAGTTGGTGGGGAACATGAACAGGATAGTGCTACTGCACTCATGCCTTGCTTGTGGGCTTCTCATAAGAACTTAAGAAGAGCCTGCAGGATCAGGCCAGGGGCCCATCTAGTCCAGTATCCTTTTCCCACAGTGGTCAACCAGCAAGGAGAAATATAGCACAAGAGCACTCTCCCCTCCTATAAAAGGTAAAGGGACCCCTGATCATTAGGTCCAGGCGTGACTGACTCTGGGGTTGCGGCGCTCATCTCGCTTTATTGGCCAAGGGAGCTGGTGTACAGCTTCCGGGTCATGTGGCCAGAATGACTAAGCCACTTCTGGCCAACCAGAGCAGTGCACGGAAATGCTGTTTACCTTCCCGCCGGAGCGGTACCTATTTATCTACTTGCACTTTTGATATGCTTTTGAACTGCTAGGTTGGCAGGAGCAGGGACCAAGCAAAGGGAGCTCACCGCGTTATGGGGATTCGAACCGCCGACCTTCTGATCGGCAAACGCTAGGCTCTGTGGTTTAACCCACAGCGCCACCCGCGTCCCTCTCCCCTCCTGTAGTTTCCAGCAACTGGTAGAAGCACTGCTGCCTCCTACTGTTGCATCGCTGGTTGTCCTCTGGTAAAAAGACAGTCTTTGTCTGATCCAACAAGGCACTTCTTATTTTTCTATGTTTAGAAAGCAGTGACACAAAAAGGGTGTTTATAGTGGTTGCTCACTTACAGTACTCCCTGCCACTACAGACTCTCCCAAGTCCAAGCCTAAGCACCTCCCGGAAACACTGTGAAACCTACCTCTTTAGGATCACCTTTGGGGCTGAGAGTTAAGGCAGGAAAGGTTGGGGTAACAATCCATTTCTATTTTGAAAGACTCCAGAGTGAAGGATGTGAGGACCAAGTTGCAGACGTCACATAAAGTCCTGAGTGTGCTGGTGTGTGTGTGTGTGTGTGTTAACTGGGAAAGAGAGTGTTAACTTGGCAAGAACTGATAATCCAAGCTACTTTGGTCATGACCAGTGGCGTAGCGTGGGTTGTCAGCACCCGGGGCACGGCAAGTAATTTGCGCCCCCTAACCTGTGGATTTGCGCCCCCTAACCCTAACCCCCAGATGTTGTGCCCGGTGCAGCCGGCCCCCCCCTGCACCCCCCACACTACGCCACTGGTCATGACTGCTGTTAGATGTGAATTTTATTTCAAGTGGCCCTCCCTTGAGCAGTAGGGACAAGTGATAACAATACTTTATAATTTTCTGGCTTTTATGAATGTTGCTTTATTTTTATGACCTGCTTTATACTTGATAAGTGTAATTTTTATTACATGTATTATTAAAAGCCTATCTGTGGCATGTTAGCAAGGGTGACTGGTCTTTTGACATGCAGCATAGGCTGACATTAAATACTTCAACTTTCTCCGTAAATAAGAACTTGAAAGGTTTTTTTTAAAGCAATACAAGTATAACGTGTCTCTCCTGTAATAGTTTCTTCCTGGTTTATGTTGCGCTTGTATATACAGTCCTATTACATAAGTAAGGGATTAGTTTTGCATGTCAGTATTTTACATCTTGGATTCCTAGTAAATCTCCCTTTGCTAACCTGATGTTGCAGGGATCCATATTGATCTTTTCTTTCTACATGTATTTGTGGTGTTTATTTTTTTGAGATATTGGGGATTAATAACAAAATTAACAAGTGGTGAAGAATGTTTCTTTAGTACCTTGGATTACGTTCTTTTAGGAAATAAAGAGAGCAAAGGAGATGGTATAATAAAGGAATCGATTTATTCTATCACTGAGTATAAAAACATTAGCCCTGGGAAAGAACCTTCCTCCAAGAGCTTTAGCTGCCCAGTCCCACTTACGTGGCACAAAATGATTTGCATTTTTAGAGAAATTTCTGGTCTTCAGTGAGCTCTCGTGAAACATGAATAAATTGCTTTCTTTTCCTCTTTTTACAGACTTTATGAAGCTGAATCCATTAGGAGCTGAGTCAAAGTGTAATGAAATAAAGGCAACAACTGACATGATGGAAACCCTGGATTAGGTTTCCTGCTAGTCAAAGCTTAGCTGTCATGGCCTACGTGTCAAGTTAGTGGTCTTTGGGGAGGCTCATGAGTACATGTGGATATTTTTTTAAAACTGCTGCATTACAGCAGGTCTCTAAAGTAGGCAGAAATTAAATAGAGAAGCAAAGATTAAGAATTAAACTGAACAGTAGCAAGCAGTTTGCTACACCAAACCAGATTTTGGTCATATGATCCTTTTCTAGCCTGCTGGCTTGCTATCATTCTGTAGCTGTTTTGCATGACGTATAGATAATATTCCTTTATGCCTGCCAAGCATAGCCTTTGTATAAGAAAATGTTATAGACAATGCAGGGCTCATAAATCTGGTTGTGAGCTAGAACAGTTACCAGAACTTAGTACAAAGGGACATCTGTGAGAGTGAAGCACTCTGCATTTTAAGTGTGCAGGTGTTGTTTGCAAAATAACCTGTTTAGCTGGTGTCACTGGTAATTCAGTGCCTTGAATATAGGTCCAGGACTAAATTTATTTGTCAGCGTTTTAGTATATGTGAGCTGCAAGCAGTCTGGTTTGGGAAACACCATTCAGAGCAGACCTCACACTTTTGACTGTGAGCTAGGGTGGACCCAAATGGTTCCTGACATGAATGTGTATGAGACTGCACCTACAGTTTATATATACCTTGGTTCTCAAACGCCTTGGTACTGGAACGTTTCGGCTCCCAGATGCCGAAAACCCAGAAGTAAGTGTTCTGATTTTCGAACGTTTTTCAGAAGCTGAATGTTAGATGCGGCTGTTGGCTATTGTTTCACTATTGGCTATTGGCCTGTGCCAATCGGAAGCTGCGCCTTGGTTTTCGAACATTTTGGAAGTCGAACGAACTATGGATTATGTTTGAGAACCAAGGTACCACTGTATACCACAGTGCATCATGTAGGACTCCTTGGCTGCAATCCTGTACACACTTCTTTGGAAGTAGGTCCCATTGAACTTACTCAGGTCTACCTCTGATGTGTAAGATTGCACTGTTTATCTGTCTGGGTGTTGCAAATCGAATAGACCAATAGGTTGGTGCCACAAACCTGGAGAATTAAAGCAGTCTTGTAAATAAATATAGAAATATATAACCTACCTGCATATGCCGGGAGTTGCAGAACATCTTGAAATGAGAGGAGGGCAAGCTGTTAATGCAGAATGCGTAACTACAGAAACGAGAAACTACAAAACCAAAGTCTACAGTCAGAAAAGAAAAAGAAAAGACA
Source organism: Podarcis gaigeae (assembly GCF_964106915.1). Lineage (NCBI taxonomy): Eukaryota > Metazoa > Chordata > Lepidosauria > Squamata > Lacertidae > Podarcis > Podarcis gaigeae. The sequence goes on from NC_139685.1 coordinate 42,830,469, forward strand.
ACTGAAGGAGGCTGCAGGTGAAAATCAGAAACTGGCCGAAGAGACCAGCCAAAGAGTGGGAGAGTTGGAAAAAGAAGTAAGGCCGCTCAGCAAGCAGGTTGGGGAACACCAGACCTACCTCTCTATGTTGGAACTTCGGAACAGGGAGACTAATTTAAGGATAAGATCGATACCAGAAGTGGAAGAAGGTAATCTAGCTGAGTTTTTGACCAAAGAATTCTCCAAGTTCTGGGGTCTAGAGGAGGAAGACTTTAAAATTGTGTCAGCCTTCAGACTTGGAAGACTCACAAAGAGAGAAAAGCTCAGAGACTGTTTGATTACGTTGAGATCAAAGGAGGAAAGGGACAAGATTTTGGGCCTGCACTACGGAAGATCCCTGAACATTTCGGACAAAAGAACTGAGATTTTTAAGGACATTCCTAAACAGCTGTTGGACCTTAGATCTGAATATTTGGACTTAGTAAAACTGCTGAGAAGCAACTCAATCATCTTTAGGTGGGACTTTCCCCAAGGATTATCTTTTACCTTTAGAGGGAAGAAGATTAAAATTAGAACTTTGGAAGATAGGGATAAGTTTTTGACTGCCTACGGAGAGGACCTTCATAAAGGACTTGAACTACCCTCAGGGCCTGAACCACCACAGGTACCTGTACCTCAGAACCCTGAAGACTCACAGAACAAAATACCATCCCAAGGAAACTAAACAGATCCATCCAGGATGTCTCTGCAACTTTTAAGCTGGAATATAAATGGCTGCAACAGCCCGGAAAAAAGGAAGAAAATCTTTCACATATTAAAAAAGGAGCAACTAGACATTACTTGTTTACAAGAAACACATGTGACTAGGCTCCACAGAAAAATATTGGTAAATAAAAGGTTAGGCCAAGAATTTATATCTTCGGACTCAGTTAAGAAGAGAGGAGTGGTGATATATGCAAAGGAGAGCCTCTCACCAAAATTTCTATTTAAAGATGAACATGGAAGAATTTTGGCAATTGAAATACAGCACCAAGGAGAGAAAATTTTGATATTAGGAATCTACGCTCCAAATGAAGGGAAATCAGAATTCTACAAGAAGTTGCATGAGATTATGCTGGATTATCTGGACTATGATAACATCATCATGATGGGAGATATGAATGGGATCGTTTCAACGAACATGGATAGGTCACAAAGCCAAAAGGTTACTAAAGATGGCAGACTACCAAAGACCTTTTTTGAAATGACAGACAACATGGACTGGATTGATATATGGAGGACAAAGAACCCCTTGGGGAAAGAAGGAACATTTTTCTCTGAAGCCCAACTGACTTGGACAAGAATTGACCAAATATGGATTTCTAGAGGTCTGGCTCCTAAGGTGAAGAAAGTGGAAATCTGCCCAAAGACCTGCTCCGATCATAACGCGTTGAAAATGGACATGACATTATTACCAACCGGCTCCTTCAGATGGAAGATGAATGACAACTTGTTTAGAGATCAGGAGATTATTAAGAAGGCCAAAAAAACAATAAAGGACTATTTTGAGATAAATTTGAACACTGCTGTGGAAAAAAGAACAATCTGGGACGCAAGCAAAGCTGTGATGAGAGGGTTCTTGATACAACAGAACGCCATAAAGAAAAGACTACAAAATGAGAAAAAGGATAAGATTTTGGGGAAAATTAAAGAGTTAGAGAAGAAACTAAGAGTAAACCCGAAGTCACAGCCGATTTTGAGAGAAATTAAACTTCATCAGGCACAATATTCCAAACTGATAAATCAGGAAATAGAATGGAAGATTAAATCAATGAAACAAAAAACATTTGAATCGGCTAATAAATGTGGGAAACTGCTGGCTTGGCAGTTGAAGAAGAGACAAAAGCTGAACATAGTAACAAATTTGGAAATAGAAGGAAGATATATTCAGAACCCGGTGGAAATTAGAAAATGTTTCCAGAAATATTTTAAGAAATTATACACTCAAGGGCCACAAAATGAGGAAGAGATTGCAAAATTTTTGGAGAAAAATGGACTTAAAAAACTATCACAAGAAAATAGATCACTCCTGAATAGTAAAATAACACAATTAGAGATAGAACATGCCATTCAGAATATGAAGCTGGGCAAGTCTCCAGGGCCAGATGGCTTGACCTCCAAGTACTATAAGATATTAAGTGACTATTTGATTCAACCACTGATGGAGGTCAGCAATGAAATTATGGAGGGAAAGAAGGCGCCTGAATCGTGGAAGGAAGCTTTCATCACATTGATACCAAAATCAGAAACTGAAAAGACACAACTTAAGAACTACCGTCCCATTTCCCTTTTAAATGTGGATTACAAAATATTTGCTGACGTTTTGGCAGGAAGACTCAAAAGAGTTTTAAATGAGACAATTCATAAAGACCAGGCAGGCTTTCTCCCAGGAAGACATTTGTTTGCTAATACAAGGAACATTATTGACATTTTGGAACTTTTGCAAACAAATATTAACACTAAAGCAGTTCTAATTTTTATAGACGCGGAGAAGGCCTTCGATAACATCTCTTGGAAATTTATGAAGGGGAATTTAAAAGAAATGGGAGTGGGGCGGGGTTTTGAAAATGGGATTGACGCGATTTATTCAGAACAAAAGGCAAAACTGATAGTCAACAATGTGGTTACAGAAGAGTTTAAGATTGAAAAAGGGACACGACAAGGCTGCCCGATTTCCCCCTTGCTGTTTATTTCTGTCCTGGAGGTGCTCTTGAACTTGATTAGAGGGGACCGGTTGGTGCAAGGGATTCAGATCGGAGCGAAACAATATAAACTTAAAGCTTTTGCAGATGACCTTGTTTTGACATTGCAAGAGCCAGAATCTAGCACAAAAAGAGTGTTACAATTGATTCAGGACTTTGGTCGGGTAGCGGGCTTTAAACTAAACAAACAGAAAACTAAGGTATTGGGAAAAAACTTGACAGATGCAGAGTCAGAACGGTTTCAGAGAGAAACAGAACTAACTGTGGTTAAAAAAGTAAAGTACCTAGGGGTAAACATAACAGCAAAAAATCTGAGTCTATTTAAGGACAATTATGAAAAATGTTGGTCTGAAATTAAGAGAGACTTGGACAGTTGGTCAAAATTGAAGCTTTCTTTGCTAGGCCGAATTGCTGCTATTAAGATGAATGTATTGCCTAAGATGTTGTTTTTGTTTCAAACATTGCAAATTGTGGATAAGACGGAGTGCTTCAGGAAGTGGCAGAGAGATATTTCTAAATTTGTCTGGCAGGGCAAAAAGCCCAGAATTAAGTTTAAGATATTGACTGATGCGAAAGAAAGAGGGGGCTTTGCCCTGCCAGACTTAAGGTTGTACTATGAAGCCGCAGCTTTCTGCTGGCTAAAAGACTGGCTACTTCTAGAGGACACTGATGTGTTAGATTTAGAAGGTTTTAACAATGCATTTGGTTGGCATGCATACTTATGGTATGACAAAGTTAAGATCAATAAGGCCTTTAAGAACCATATTGTCAGGAAAGCAGTGTTTAATGTCTGGACAAAATACAAAGACCTATTGGAAAATAAAACTCCAAGATGGCTATCACCTCTGGAGGCTAAGGCCCGAAAAAGACCCAATATGGAGGCCAAATGGCCGAAATATTGGGAAATAATAGAGAAAGAGGGCAATAATTGGAAATTGCAGAGTTTGGAAAAAATGAAAGACAAAGTGCGAGACTGGTTACATTACGCTCAGATTCAAGAAATTTTTAAAAAGGATAAAAAGTTAGGATTCCAGGTGGAGAAATCGAAGTTGGAAACAGAATTGTTAGAACCTAAGACTAAAGTACTCTCAAGAATGTATAACTTGCTGTTGAAATGGAATACACAAGATGAAATGGTTAAGTCGGCCATGATAAAGTGGGCACAGGATATTGGGCATAATATTATGTTTGAGGATTGGGAAAGGTTGTGGACCACGGGGATGAACTTCACGGCATGTAATGCTCTGAAGGAAAATGTAATGAAAATGATATATAGGTGGTACATGACCCCAGTTAAACTTGCCAAAATATGCCATGTGCCAGACAATAAATGTTGGAAATGTAAGGAAAATGAAGGAACATTCTTTCACCTCTGGTGGACTTGTCCCAGGGTGAAGGTCTTCTGGGAAATGATATATAATGAGCTGAAAAAGGTATTTAAGTATACCTTCCTTAAGAAACCAGAGGCCTTCCTCCTGGGCATTGTCGGCCAGATGGTGCCAAAGAAGGACCGAACATTCTTTTTGTACGCAACAGCAGCAGCAAGGATACTTATCGCCAAGAAGTGGAAAACTCAAGATCTACCCACTCTGGAAGAATGGCAGATGCAGCTGATGGACTATATGCAATTGGCTGAGATGACTGGCAGAATTCGAGACCTGGGAGAAGAGAGGGTTGAAGAAGATTGGAGGAAATTTAAGACTTATTTACAAAAACATTGTGATTTGGTGGAAAGTTAAGTAGGATGTTTGATCATAAATAATTGGCCACCACAAAATCGGATCGGAATGGGATGTAAAGTGAGATTAAGAGAAATTAATTTACAGAGGACTATATTTAAATAAGTGGTTATAAAATTTGCAAATTAGATGATAAATTGCATGGAAAAAATCTATGATGATGAAAATGGCAGCGGGAGATGTGAGGAAGTCCAAAGAAGCTATGAAACTCTGTTGAGATAAAAGTAAGGTTGTTTATTGTCTTTGTACTTTATTTTGTAAAAACCCCTAATAAAAATTTTATTAAAAAAAAAAAGAAAAGAAAAAGAAAAACTCCAATTGCTTCAGGACATGACCCTGCTGTTCCCTTGTGCACTTAGTTTCTGAAATGGCACTATGGGGTAAGGATACGGTCATGAACCCAGTGACTAGCTCTAGGCCACCACTTTATATATTGATATGCCCTCCATTTCCATACTAGCTGATTCCACAACTCTTAGACATTACTTTACTTGCAGAATAGGCTTCCAAGAAGAAGAAGAAGAAGAAGAAGAAGAAGAAGAAGAAGAAGAAGAAGAAGAAGAAGAAGAAGAAGAAGAAGAAGAAGAAGAAGAAGAAGAAGAAGAAGAAAAGGTTTTGCAGGGAATGCTTTTTCTTTCCTCTCCCTAAATGGATGCTTGCACATTCATTTATATTCCCTGTCCATATTAAGAGACAGAGCTAATTGCCACTACTAGAAAAATGATTTTACCCTGTGCAAAGATGCACAGATACCACTGGAACAGCTGGATGGCTTCAAAGGGTGACTTTTTTCTCCCTGAAGAGTTTTCCTGCAGGAAAACCAGCTCTTCTGTAAGGTTCAGTGACAGGAACTCTACCTGTACTCTGAAAGCATCAGACTCTTCAACCCGCTTTTCCCACCTGAAGGGATGCACTCAAGGCTAATGCTCCTTAAAAGCTTTAAAGCAAAACTCTAGCCTTACAGAAAATCTCCCTAGCATCCCATTTTGTTGCAGATGCATTCCTGGATTTTCTCTGCTTTGCTGGCTTCAGTTTCAGTACCCTCATAAAATACCTTTTGCCAAGATCTTGAAAAGCCAGTTTCAAGGAGGAAACTTGGTGTGATCTCTAAATAACTCAGATGGCACACGGTCTGTAAGCAACTAGGCAAAATATTGTCAGAGTTGCCAGAACAAAAGTTTCTAGCTTCAGACTGACACTGTCCATTCTTACTAATATTTTGTTACTGTTGATTAGCAAACGAAGACACAGGCCTTCTGGAGCAGACAGGTGTGAGAAGAGGCCTCTGTAATGAATAAACCTTAAACATTTCCAGCAAAGACAAATCTCTGTTCATCTGCACACGCACAAAAAGAACCACTACTGCTAATATGCCGATCAGGAATCTAGGAAGAGCCCTACTGGATCAGACCAAAGGCCCATCTTGGCCAGCTTCCTGTTCTCACAGTTGCTAACCAGATGCCTATGGGACATGAAGGATGGTGCCAGGCAGCAGAGGAACCAACCCCCACAACAGGTTGGCAGGAATGGACAAGACAAGGGAAAGTCCTTACCATCGTCTTTTATTCAGTATTCACAGAGAGAGGCTTGGGAATGTGGCTTCTTGGAATAATGGCATTGCTCTGAGTAATTTTCCCCTCCCCTTCTCTCCCACTTCCTCATTCGTCATCCCTTCTACAGCTGGCACTGAGGGTCTTTTGCTTCTGAGCCCTTTGCTCTCCTATTTTTAAGGCTCGCCGGGTTCTGGGAGATGGTGGGTCTGGAATGCTTTCTAGTGACAACGTGTCAGCCAGCTGCTACTCCAGTTCTGCCTCCTCCTCCTCCTCCTCCTCTCCCATTATTTCCCAACTCTCCCCCTCATCTTCCTCTGAGCTGTGACCTCGCTCAAACCCCTGTTGTAATTCTGAACTGTCGTCTTCTTCTCTGGAAGGGTCAGGCTGGGGAGGCAGTCTCCACCATTCCTCCTCTGCCCAGTCCCTGGCAGATGGAGATTTTGCACAGTCAGCATGCCTAGCAGCCTTATTCTTCATAAATTTGTCATGGATTTTTAAATATAAAAACCTAAGTCACCACAGCCTGTTCTAGCTGGCCTGTACTTCTCCCACTGCTGAGTCAACTACAACCAACTAACATGAGGAAGACGTCTTATGACTTGCTATATATTGATATTGTTTTGTTTTGTTTTAAAATGAGCATTGATGTTATTTGTAAGCTGCCTTGGAAGGATTCACAGTCTAAAAGGCAGGGTATATAAATAATTGTAATGGGAACAGAGGAAACTGCCTCCCACCAAGCCAAACCGTTGGCCCATCCAGATCCATACTGATATACTGGCAGCAGCTCTCCAGGGTTCCCAGTCTTACCTAAAGATGTTGGATTGAATTACACCTTCTGCATGGAAAAGGGATATCATTGAGCCATGGTTCTTCATCAGGTGTAAATACATTCCATATCTTTGCTTAAGAGCCAGTGTGGTGTAGTGGTTAAGAGCGGTAGTCTCGTAATCTGGGGAACCGGGTTCGCTTCCCCGCTCCTCCACATGCAGCTGCTGGGTGACCTTGGGCCAGTCACACTTCTTTGAAGTCTCTCAGCCCCACTCACCTCACAGATTGTTTGTTGTGGGGGAGGAAGGGAAAGGAGAATGTTAGCCGCTTTGAGACTCCTTCAGGTAGTGATAAAGCGGGATATCAAATCCAAATTCCTCTTCTTCTTCTAACTCAGCAATTTAATGCTACATAAAAAGTCTCGATTATCTGGGAGCTTTGCCTTTTAATTCACCTAAACTGAATTTTGCGAAGACACCTTCCCTCCTTAGTTACAAATCCATGCACACATTTTACCACATTACGCAAATTAGAAAGAATACACTATTCTGGAGACTCTGAGGCCTTTTTACTTTTCAGAGCCAGAAAGATGTTCAGACTTCAAGCTGAGTTGCTCCTAACAGCCACAATAGTTTCATGAAGAAGTTTGAATGAAACTGTTTTCAATAAATAGATAATAATAGTGGCAGAAGAAGAGATTTCCATTAGGTTTTCTATCTCTGCTAAAAAATTGTGCATACCGGGATCCCAAAAGATTTGACTTCCCATTTCAAGGTGTATAAAATAAATCCTCCTTCTAATTCATAAACTGGGCCCCAACAATCAAGCCTTCTGCTCATATAAACCTACCTATTCAAAGTCAAACATTCCAAACGCTGTTCATTTAGGACTCCCACTTGTGCTCATAAAGACTTGTTCATGGCTCTGTATAATACATTGCTTCAAAGAGACCCAAATAAAACATCTTTACAATCTACATTAAACAACTTTGAATAATAAAAGCAGAAGATTCTCTGCCTTAAGTCTTCTGGAAGAAGCACTGAGTCTTCTATTTAGTACTTTATTTTATCTAGATTGGGCTGAAATATCTGAAGAGTAAGTGAGCTAAGATAATGCAGTTGTTTTGTCTTCTCCTGTGCCAACTAATCAGCACCGACTTTAAGCACAAAGGAAGTTCAGCACAAAAATTACAATTTGTAATATAAAATGTGATATAAAAGGGAATGGAAGATGAGAGAATGTTTTGTATTCATTTGCAGATGACTCCTAACATACCTTGTGGTGACAGGAATCAACGGTAGTTGGTTATTTTAGAATTTCTCTTCGGACAGTAGGCCCTAGTGAAAAATGTTTATGCAGCAATAAATCTGAAAGGCTTAAGGAGGTTCGTGAAAGGAGGTTTTCCTGTCCCTCCTATACTCTGTATCCTCCTATGCTCCCAAAAAACCTCTCTGGAGGATCATGTGGTCCTTCTGAACCATATAGGGTAGGATGTGGGGGTGATTTCCCTCCCCCAGCAGCACCCTGTGCTCTATCTTGTGAAATGTTGAGGGTGGCAGGAGAGAATACATTGATCATTAATATCCTTCCTAACTCACACTAGCAAGTTTCTTTATACAGCAGAGAGCATTCCCCCCTTACGCAGCAGAAAACTGGTTGCAGACTTGTGTGAGCCTCTTAAGACAATAGACAATTCAATCTGGCTTGCCCAGATTGAGATATGTTCTATTATTCCTGGTAAGACCCCTTTGATCCCTCCTAAAAGAATAAAGACACCACAGTCTTATTCATAAGGAACAAAAAGTAGTTTTACTCGCAATCAGGCAGAGCACAGTGTGATCCCTGAAGGCAGGCTTTAAGCTTAAAGTTACAAACTTGTACAAACAGGTTTACCCCATATGGGAGATAACCTGGCGGGGGGGGGGCTGATGGCTGGCAGCCAGCAGTCCAGTCCAGGTGAATCAGGAAGTTCGCAGGACGAAAAAGAAGATCAAAAAGAGGGAGGTGGCTGTGTGACTTGGCCTTTTACCAGGTCTGGAAAGGTCACGCCCACCTACTAGTCACATGCAAGGAAGAATGCTCCAGCCAGGTGTAACAGAAAGTTCAGCTGACTGGACCAACATCTCCTGCATGACCACTCTAGCAGAACAGGTACAGTGGTACCTCTGGTTACGTACTTAATTCATTCCGGAGGTCCGTTCTTAACCTGAAACCATTCTTAACCTGAGGTACCACTTTAGTTCATGGGGCCTCCCGCTGCCGCCGCACCACCGCTGTGCAATTTCTGTTCTCATCCTGAGGTAAAGTTCTTAACCCGAGGTACTATTTCCAGGTTAGCAGACTCTGTAACCCGAAGTGTTTGTAACCTGAGGTACCACTGTAATGTTGTACTTGACCGCTCCCAGTGGATTACATCCCATGTATCTCACATTGTTCAACTGTCCTGAGAGGTTTATGAGGTGGGAAGCAGCTGGCTACAGAGGAAGAGGATATTTGACTTCCATGAACTTCCTTAAGTTAGATTCTCATAAGATCCAATCCTTTGTCTTCAAGGTGCCCACAAGACACCATGGGTTTTTTGCTGCAACAAATTTAGCATGGCTTCCTTCTGGTATTTATTATTTAATATTACTGTTCTGTTTCATTTGTTCTGTTTTGTTCCCTGTATCCACCAAACACAGGACTGCTTGTCTGTTAAACTCTAGAAGATCTAGCTTACTGATCCACATCAGAGCTGTGCCTAGACATTTTTATGCAGGGGACAAATTCTAAGCATGTTCCCAGTTCTGTGTCTCCCCAGGGACCTGGCATCAGAGAAGGTTGGTCCATTAGGGCAAACCAGGGCATTTCCTTACTAAGGGAAATTGCAAGGGCACACCTAATATACCTATCTGAATCGTAAATATCTATTCTGAGGATGCTCAGAGCTGTTTCCTTGATGGCCACACCTCTCCATCAAGAGAAGCTGCAGGAAGTGTTTCCTACTTGGAGAAGCTTGTTTTGCTTTGCTGTAGAAGTCCCTATTGTGAGGAAAACAACAAAGTTAGAAATTGCAGCCCTGCCAAGTCAAAGTGCCACCAGCTTCCACTGCCTGGCATTAAACATGGTTTGAACTCCAAGGCAGAACCTTGGGAACAATGAAGAATGGAGCAGGGGGACAACAGGTTGAGAGAAATGGTGAAAGGAGAGGATGTTCAAAGGCTGAATCTACCTGCTTGTGTTAAGCAGCAGACACAAAGCCAATGAGAGCTGCAAAACTGAACCTGCCCTGGTGCCCTAAATAAGCCTCCAAGACAAGCTAAGGTCTGACTTAAAATTGTTCTATTCTGGAATGCTGACAGGGTGATTAAAGAATCCAGCAGTTCTGTAGACCCTCGACACCTAATATGTGTTTTTGAACTGTTTAACTGATAGCTGAACTATGTATAGTAGTCTCATGCATTGCTATTTTTCTAGAAAAAGAGGTGCCAGAACTCACCATGAGCAACTCCTTTGTTCTCTTATAATGGCAATGTGCCCACCTGAGAGGTGCAGGAACTGAGTTCTCATGAGTTCTGGCTGAAAAAAGCCCTGGCCTCATGTAATCCTTCTTTCATACTTTGTACTTATCTTTGCTAGACTCTCCAGCCCAGTCATAAACCCGGTCGCTCCGTGTAGCTTGTCTCTAAATAAATACACTTAGGACTGCCACCTGAATAGGGTTATAATTATTTTTAAATAGAGTATTCTTGTGCTTTTCTGAAGCACTTCTCATAGTTTAACACACTGTCTGGCCTTTTCACATTACATGATCAACTTTTTGACAGGGCAGGAGTGGACAAGCACAGCTAATGGAATAATAGCCTGCAGGGTCTAGCTAAATGATATACGAATATAATCAACCTTTGTGATGACTATTCAAAAGTAATCCCTTTAGCTTTCAAGTGCAACATATATTTCAGCACAGCAAATCTGCAAGAAAAAAATCTCTGCAGACTGCACTGATACAATATGGCTTTCATATCTCCACAGTGGTTTTGACGCTCATTGTGAGGCTTAAATTTAAGGTAATGGCTACTGTATATTCATGTAAGTTGAGAACAATACCTTTGATTTGTTGTGGAAATGTTATTCTAGCTACCAAGGGTCCTATTCTGTAAACTTTGACACAACCCTTATATGCTGTTTACTGCATACTCTCTCTCTCTTTTTAATGGAATGTGCTAGATAAAAATGGTTTGCCTAGCCAAATTTTACATATTCATTCATCTGGATCTTAATAAAGCTACCAGATAAAACCGCCACTGTTTCCAGACCTTTACCTCTGATAATAGTTAAAATCAGCAGCAATTAGTAACTGTGCTGTTAATACTGGTTAAAAACAGATATTAAGATTATTCCATGAGATTTTCCTGCACCATCTCCATGGAGATACATGGAAACTGTGCAAACCCTACTGTGCTAGGAGAACTTCAGAGAGGTTATACCCATGTCTAATTGTGGCAATTTCCCACAGTGATTTTTATTGTGTTTTGCTAAACCGCAAAAGCATGACTGTTTGAAAATTCAAATAAACTTCAGAGCAGAATAAGGAAATGTTTCTTGTCACTTGAAATATGCCAAATCGAAGAGACTGCATATCCTGTCAGATCCTGGTCAGATTTTATCAAATGTATGTTACTATAGAAATAGCATGTATATGGTTTACACTTACACTTATTGAAGTGATAACTCACACGTCAACAAATAATATAGTGCAGACGGCAACAAATGGAATTACAGAAAATGAACATGAAAATCTTGCAAGTCTAAGCAATACTACCTGAGTTTTATTTTATGTGTGCTATACTCAAATATTTAAAATATAGCATAACAAGCAGAATAAAAATTGGCTCAGTTATTGGTTTAATTTCCTTTGAAACTGCTTCAGTGTGAGAAACTTGTGCATATAATTTTGTGAATATCCAGAGTACCATAAAAACATAATGGGTTAAATTTTCCAAAGTTCTTGAATTTTCAGTTTTTATATTAGTCTAGTGGATTGAAATGTTGGACCTGGGGGGAAATGGTGGGCAAAGAAGCAGGGGAGGGAGAGAAGTGATAGTTCAGTGTTCAACTGCTGGTTATCTTAAAGCATGGGATAGCCAACATGTTGCCCTCCTGATGTTGAACTACAACTCCCATCAGCCCCTGCTAGCATAGCACATGAAGGCATTGTAGTTCAGCAACCTCTGGAGGGCACCATGTTGGCTACCCCTGTCTTAAAGCAACATAACGATTGACCATTAATTAGCAATAAACCTACAAAGTTAAAGAGATACTATTGTTAACCGGGGTAGCTTAGTTGGCAGAGCATAATGCTCTTAATCTCAGAGTTGTGGGTTCAAGCCCCATGTTGGGTCAAATATTTGCATTGCAGAGGGTTGGACTAGATGGGCCTTGTAGTCTGTTCCAATTGTTTGATTCTGTGAGTCTGTGACTGTATCATGGCACTTTATAGGGTAACAAGAGGAGAAGAGAGGAAACAGGAGTTGAAGGCTGAAACAGGGAAGAACGTGTGTGTGCCCATTACTTGTATGCTTTGTTTCAGTAGAAGATGAGGATGTGTCAAAGGCATCACATTTTTTTAGGAGGAGTTTTCAGGAAAAGAGAGAGGTGACAATCCTAGGTTTCTGTGGGGGAGTTCCAAGCAAATGGGAGTAGCAAGAGTGAAAACAGTGGCATTTAAGGGAGCAGGAAACCTTTGGGTGGGAAGGCTGGAAAAGAGAAGGTTGCAGGCACAGATATCTCAGAATAAGAAGTTGGAGTAAAGCAAGAGTAAAGCAAGGGAGGGCTTTGAAGGTAGGAATGAGAAAGTCATGCTGGATCCAGTTGTCAGGGTCACAGTGAATGGGTTTAACAGAGACCACATGGCCTGTGCAACAAAAGGTGACAGAATTTTGGAGAAAGCTAGTGAGAAGACCAAGGAGTGGCATCAGAAAGCCAGGGAAATGGGAGCTAACTGGAACTTGAACCAGTTTTCACTGAGGAAGCAGAGAGGAAGGGTCATATTTTTACAGCATTGTACAGGAAGGAGCAATTTGACTGAATACTATTGCTTAAATTTATGTAAATAGTTCAGCTCTGTAACATTAACTCCTATCATTTGTTATTGCCTATTTACTCTATCTGCATACACCAGAAGTCACTCATAAAAATGAAGGGGTAATGGAAAACTAATAGGGAAAGGAAGGCTGCTTTATAAATTACTTATTCCTTTCTTTTTAAATTACTGCTTCTCCACAGGCTTCAAAGGAGCTCTGCCCATACTTTTTTGGAAGGTGTCACAATTAACTCTGAAGTTGTGCATAACTTTCCTTCCCATACAAAAGGTTCAATGCTTCTCTAATACTGATATCAATTAGCCAAGGGTACATAAATTTCCAGGCTAATTGCTGGGCTGCTAATGAGGTCCTTGCTAAAACTAGATGTTATGTAGATGGGGCCTCTAGCAGCCTTCTTCAACCTGGTGCCCTCCAGATGTTTCAGACTACAACTCCCATCATCCCTGACCACTAGCCATAACATCTGAGGCTGATGGGAGTTGTCTGAAACATCTGGAGGACACCAGATTGGGGAACACTAGTGTATGGTATGTGCATCTGGATTAATAACATATTATAATATTAAATACTGTGATTAGCATAACTTGAACACATGACATATTTCTATGTTGCATGGGCTTCAGATGTTTCAGCAAAATGGGCTGCTACCGAAAGTCGGCTCTGAGTTATTTTCAATACACAGAAAGTTTCAGTTTATGGTGAGTGTACAATGAATACCCAACACTTTGATTAATCCTAAAATTAAGGTCCCATGGCAATACCTATCAGACTTCTTCCTGTGGTGCATAGATCAAAGTTGTAACACTAATCAAACTCTGGCACTCTACAATGTGGTCAATTTGGAATTATATTTTTTTATATCTCAGTTTCTGAGTTAAGAAAGCTGTCGTCTCAAAAACTCTGGGTTCTTCTGAACCATGCAGCTATGGTAGAAGACTCCTTGCCTGCCTGGAATATCTGTCTCTCTTATGTCTAAATAAAATGTCTTATATAGGTTGCTTGGGTTGGGAGACTGTAACTCTATGTCTAAGATGAAAGAAGACCAGTCAGTTTTACATCCCAAATGGAGCCCACAGCACTGAGATATAGCTCAGCAGAGAAAGGCAGTTCACTGTGTGTTTTTAAGAAGCTACTGTCATTACTGACATCTTACTTATAGGAAGAAACTACTGGGAAATTCCAAAGCATGTTTGTGAAATGGAGCTGCAAGCTTTAGTTGGTGGATTAATCAAGTAAAGCTTTGGCTGGTTAAATTGTAGGGACCAATTTTAATCAGTGAGCACAAAATTTATTGGCAAAGCTGAATGCTTGCTTATTTTTTAAGACACTTTAATAAAGTTCTGGTGTGCTGTTATAGTAGGGAATTAAAAGGAAAATATCTAAGAGGGCTTTCCTTCTTAAGGAGAAACTTATTGTTTATTAAATGGAGTGTTATATTGTGTTTCCTTCAATATGTCTTAAAGTCACCTTTAGTGGGAGTCTGATTGTAGACAGATCTCTTGGTCTCTAAATGATAAATGAATCAATTAACTGATGAAAATGTAGACGTGTTAACTGCTTAAACCCTTTTTTTACAGCTAATGAACCACCCTAGTGTCAAAAAATGCACAAAATATTTGACCACAATGCCTGCAGTTCACATGAAATGTTATCCCTAGTTTAAAAACAATGCTGGGAGTGGTTTTGAAAGGACCGTTACCCTGTGCAATGTTTCACATGCTTGGCATTGTGTATAAATGGTTGGTTCCAGAAGTGGTTGGTGCCAGAGCATGCAATGTTTTTGTTGTTGTTGTTGTTTTGCAAATTAAATTTTTATTGATTTTCAGTAAAAATACATACATTCATAAATTACACATATATAGGTTACATATTTAACTAAGACTCTATCATGCCTCTGAGTTCCCTCCATTTCTTTGGTAAGTATCAAATAAAATTCTAATGTTACGTACTTTATATATCATATTATCAACTACACGCTGTAAGAGTTATTCCAACCCTACCAGTGTCTTCAAAGATTTACAGTTGTTTCTTATATACATCAAATATTTACTCCAATTTTCTTGAAACTTCTGCTCGTCCTGATCTCTTAATTTTCCTGATAGGCCAGAGCATACAATGTTAGCACGGTAGGTATCACTGGGAGTAAGTGATGCTGGCATGCTGATTAAATGCGATCACTAATAAAATCTGCACATGGCAGCAGAAACACCTGATGAACCGGGGGGGAGGGGAGTTTGCAGAATAATTGGTCCCCACTTCCCTTGGCTATACTGGTCACAATAGCGCTTTTACTGCTTTCTGTTTTCTCAAATGCATAGGCTTGCATGAGGAAGAGTGGAGATGTGCTGCCAAGCCCAATCCCCTTTAGTGCATCACCTTGGGCCTCTATTATACAGCCCTCCATGGATTTGAGAGTGAGGGTGTGAAGCAAGGAGCCTCCTCTACTCTTGGAAGCTCCCCACACAGCTTAGAACACTGATGGTGCACATGTGTTTCAAAGTTGTGGGGAGCCTTCCCATCTAGGAGGCAGTTCTCTTTCAGACCCCCATCCTGTAAGGGGCCCAGGGATAACATGGGGCATGGCTGGGCATTGTGCCTCCACTGACCTTCCTGTGGCTGTTTATATGCAAGGAAACAATGCCTGCGTAGGGCTTTGTAGCATGTGTAGAAAGCAGTGATGACCTGGGACTAGGGAAGGTCTCAAGTAGAGCCACTCTGCACTCTGTTTCAGCAAGTGAAACTTCCACCTGTAATCTCTGTAGCAAGTGAAGCATCTCAAGTACTGATGTGTGTTTCAGGTGGCAAGACAGAAGAAAATGTTGAACGTGTACTTGGATCCACTACTGCTTCAGACGTCGTCTGGTAATTTTTTTAATTATATGCTAGATATCCATTCTGTTCACATCTGTATATACTGTCAATTCTACATCTTATATGGATGTCAGTAAAAATAGTTTTAACCCAATCGTGGATATGTTTTTATTACGCATTTTTGATTTATCCTATCCAGATACTTTATTCCTAATGGAATGAATAAAGCTATATTAGAAATGCATTTACAATTCAACGTTAACCAGTTAACTTTTTTAAAGAAACTTTATTAAATTTTAAAATAAAGACAAAATACAAACAACATCAAGCATACTGATACAAAGGAGGCAGGAGGAAAACTAGAAAGGAGGAGAAGGAAAGGAAAGATTCATGCAATGCTTCTTTTATAATCACAGTCCAAGACATTGAGAAATCACTTTATCCTAATCTTCTAAAATATATCATCTCCACAAATATAATTGAACCTCTGGGGATCTGTGCTCCATCTCTATTATATTGAGATATATCAGAAATTAGGCCAAATAGCATAAAAATGATCTGATTTGAAGTCTCCCCTGGTTACTTTTCTTTTATAGGTGAGACGTTCTGGGAGATCTATATCCCAGACTCTATCAAACCAATAATCAACCATGGGAGATGAACGAGATTTCCATTGACTTGCTATTTACGTTGTGGCTGCTGCTCATGAAAAAAAGACTCTCTGGAATTTGCATTGCTTTCTGTGAAAGCAAGGCCAAGACTAGATCTGGTGTTGGTGATTTATCTGTTATTTGAGAGATAGTGGTAAAATCCTTAATCCAAAAACTATATAAAACTTCACATTCCCACCACATATGCATATAAGTTCCAATAGTATTACAGCCTTGTCAGTTTAGTGGAGAGATATTTTATTGACTTTGAAAAGGTGTTCTGGAGTCCAATACCACCTAAGTATTTTTTTAGAGTGGATTACTGAATCCTATATTATTTAGTTTTTAGTGAAACATTTATACAAATTTGATCCCGTTCATGTTAATCAATCTGACATTCAAGGTCACCCTCACAGGATATCCTAAGGCCCTGGGAGGAACCATAACCTAGCTTATTAGTAATTTGTAAATATTGGATACTGAGCCTTTGGAATTCAGAGATTTCTGAGTTAACTGAATCCATGTATGTGGTATATTTCCTTTTTTTTTTTCCTTTAAGGCTTACATGGGCATAGGATGACTATTAGGAAGAATATTGTCAGTTTTATAAATTTCTGCTGCCTTCCATTGTTTATATTGTACATATTTGTCTGTACAGCAGACAGATAGGTGGTCCAGTATAGGAATTAAAGGGGATGTAAATGGAGCTAAATGTGAACATCAGTTAACTTCGTTTCACTTTGTTTTCCATTCTGTAGAGCTATGGGAGAGCTTCTGAAGCTGATAAATGAGTTTAAGAAGATACTTATTAGGAGAAGCACAATGAAAGTTTTCATTTCATTTTGGAACATTAATAGGGGAGCACATGGCAAGTATAATCAGATACATGTTTTAATGTGTGTTATCTTTCATATCCACAATTGTCAACATACAGCAGCACATTAAAAGAATTCCAAAAGAAAATTACTTTTTATTCATTGCCTAACTGGCACCTTATTCTACAAGGTGACCCCCCAATTAACTGCTTGGTGCCTCCATTTCCATCAAAATGAATGAATGCGATGGATTTGTTCAACTAGATACTGTAAAGAACACTAAATATATTCTCAGGTGTACATGTGTCACTGGTTTGCATTTTGTCCGTTAGGATTATAGCTGGTGCTGCCTCGGAACTTACCAAGTGAACTTCACAAGTTCACAATGATCTCCTGGATTCTCTTTCAGCAGCACAGAAGAAAGCTTTGCTGCACACACATCTTCTCTGTGTCTGTGGCATGCTCATGGGCAGCTGCAAACTTTAGAAACCTTATGGAAATTGCCTCCATTGCAGGGTGTCCAGACTCAGTGCTCTGCCTTTTGACCCCTCTTACACTGTGAGATGGGGACGCGGGTGGCGCTGTGGGTTAAACCACAGAGCTTAGGACTTGCTGATCAGAAGGTTGGCGGTTCGAATCCCCGCAACAGGGTGAGCTCCCGTTGCTCGGTCCCTGCTCCTGCCAACCTAGCAGTTCGAAAGCACGTCAAAGTGCAAGTAGATAAATAGGTACCACTCCGGCGGGAAGGTAAACGGTGTTTCTGTGCACTGCTCTGGTTCACCAGGAGCAGCTTAGTCATGCTGGCCACATGACCCGGAAGCTGTACGCCGGCTCCCTTGGCCAATAAAGCGAGATGAGCGCCGCAACCCCAGAGTCGTCTGCAACTGGACCTAATGGTCAGGGGTCCCTTTACCTTTACCTTTACACTGTGAGGACAACTCAAAACACATCATTTGGCTGCTCTGTAGGACATTGGTGTAGAATGAACCCAGCCAATCAGGCCCATAAGAGGAGGAAGGAACAAGCACCTCTCCCAACACAGACAGGGGATTGCAAAGCACCACAATTTATTGTTGCTGCTTTGTAGCACCTTCCTTGTGCTTTTGTTTTAAATTTAGACCTAGTGCAAAAAAAGACAATGAGTGAGCAGCGTGATCAGTCATTGGTAAGGAAGTAGAGAAGCCCCTCCCCTTTCCATGTAATCTCTCCCCTGATTTCTTCTTATCTGTTCTTTCTCAGAGCGCCCCCATTTGGTCAGGCCCATTCCTCGGAGCTTCTGCACTGCAAGCCTTCCTGGCAGGAGCAGAGTTTGTTTGTTTTTCAGACTGAGGGCCACATTTCCTTCTGGACAATCTTCCAGGGGCCGTATGCCACTAGTGAGCAGGGCCAGAAGCAAATGTGGATGGAGAAATACGTGTAAATTTTACCTTTCTATGGTAGACATACCCCTCTCTGTGTCCTCCAGCCAGGGAAACAAGGTCCATCACATCCCAGCAAGGCAAATAGCACTCAAGAAGGATGTGAAGCAAGACTGGTGGGAGAGACAGGTGCCTGAAGAGGAGTGTGTCTCGGAGAGGATCTTAAGAGACACATAGAGAGGCCTGGAACACCACATTTGACTCCCAGGCCTGAGGTTCCCCACCTCCGCTTCATGGGCATAGTCAAAATTTTTGTTAGGGGGGCAGAACCAATGTGATTGGCCAGTTAGTTAAGTATTTCTATTGTTTTACTTGATCGGGGGGGGGGGTGCCTACACCCATGCTCTGCTTTCTGGCAAAACTACTCCATTTCCAAAAAATATTTGTCCCAGTAAGGAAGGCAGTCAACATCGCTGTGCTGAATTTGCAGAGTATGTGCATATGCATGTGTTTCATTCCAGAAGGGAAGGGGGAAGTGTGTGTGTCTTTAAGTCAGACCTGGTACTAAAAAACAGTGGTCAATCCCTGAAGAAAAAACAATTCTCTAATTACTTGAGAGCTGGGAGTGGAGCTCAGCCACATCAGGCAACTCAAGTGGGTGGGTGGGCATGTCATGAACTGGCAGGAAGACGGGAAGGGAGAATTGTAGAGGTTCCCAAGGAGGAGTGTAGCCGGGACTAGGACACACCAGAGCAAGCAGGGGATGAGGACGGAAGTACTCACAGGGTGACAGAGGATGGCAAAGGGATGCGAATCAGTGCATAGGAACCAGAGGAGCAGGAGCCAGAGCGGCCCCTGTCTCCATAAACACAGCAAGCTCAAGGAGGCTGAGGCAGACAAGGGCCCACAGCCCAGCTCCCTAGCTGGCCAGGTGGAGCTCACTAGCTCTGGGAGGAGAGATGTGATTCCTCAGCTGGCTTGGAACAGGTGAGGGTCACATGCCTCGTCAAGCGCAGATGCTGCAATCAGTGTGCAAAGAGCAAAAGGGAAGCAGAGCTGAGGTGCTTTATTTGCTGAGCTTCCCATGTTAGAACTTGGCTTGGATGCACCTGGACTTCTATGCAACTGTGCTTCGGGTTTGACTCTGGACTGTATCCTGACTGCTGGACATGGCTACTTGGATTGACCCTGGACTGTGTTTCCTGACCTTTGGACTTGGCTTTTGTGGATTGACCCTTGGACTTTGGACTTGGCATACTGACAGGTAGGCCAGGGGTTCAGGACAGGGGGCATCAAAAGCAGCTCTGTCCTCCTCCCATGCATTTTGTCTTTCCTGCCTTCTTTCCCTGAATCCCTGAGTTTGCTTTGTCCTAGTCCTAGGAGCTTTTGCATTGCATGCCCTTAAGGCAAAGAATGATCTTCCATTCTGAAAGATAGTAAGTAAAGCCACTTGTACCTGTTTGCTGCTTTGCAGGGCGAAGGGGGAATGAAAAAGAGAAAAGTGTGTGTGCATGTATATGTATTCTTCTCTTCTATTGAGTGGGAGAGGGGAGACAAGGAATATGAAGTAGCTTTAGGCAGAGCAATGTTTACTCTGATGTGCATGAGACCCATAAAGCAGACAAAATGGCCAATTCTTGAACCCTGAACTCTGCTCTTTGTGTGGAAGCTGGTCCTTCCAAATACATCCTCAAGCAGAACATGAGATAATTCATTTGTTGATGCTTCTCAATGAAAAATTACAGGATATAAATACATTACAAAGGGCATGAAACAGCCAGAGTAAAGCACTTCTGAGACCTGTTTGTGTAAATGGAAGAGTGAGTTATGCATGTGCCATGTACGCAAGGAAGACTCCTGAACACAGTGGCTTACTTCTGAGTAAAGAGGTGTTGGAATGTGTTGTCAGGACAGATGAACAGCCATAATTTAATATATGTTTGTGTGTGATACCTCTTGATAGACTGAGAAGCCTGTGAATGTCTTGGGTTACTGGTTGAGATGATCTGGCTCTGTTGCATGCCCATCCAGTTTCAGTCAGTTGCCAAATCTGGATACTCCTGCTTGCAGCAGAATTCCTTGTTGTGGTCCCAATGTTTCAAGGCCGAAATCTGTCTCTGACTACTGTTCGCTGCCCTGGTGGCCCTGCCCTCCGCCCCACTAGCCCCAGTGGACCCCAGCTGCCATGGCTCAAGAGCTTTGTGGAAATTACAGATTTTGGTGAACTGGTCCTCTTGTTTTTACCTTGTTTCTCCCACGATCCATTGTGAGAAAAGAGCATTGCCAGTGTATTCAAAACCTGACAGTACATTTGGTGGTGATGGCTGACGAAATGCCTGAGGTGCTAATATCTAAGCAGAAGAGAGCCAAGATTTATGACTTCAAAAATGACTCCTGTCAGGCTGCGGTTCTTGGAGAACTCTGAGCTAACACACACTAAATGCTCTGAGAGGGATGTAAATACAAAACACACTTGCTCATGCATATTTTTCAGTAATGTTAATATAAATGACAAACTCTTATCAAGGGAAAATTGGTACCTTTGTGGTTCCATATAAAGTTTAAGCATTTGTCTGTAAACTGTGCAGATTTCCATAATAACAGTAAATAGATCCCTAACTGTGACAAATACTTTCAAAACATTGCAGTGGTGGACTAATATGCCAACCTTGCTATGTTGGAAGCTTGCTGGGATAGCTTAGAACGTCAGGCTGAGTGTTCCACAGCAAACATATTTCTGTGAACCTTGAGGGGTCTGGAAGGGGAGCAAAAAAGCAAGACCTGTTTGGAAGCCAAAGTCTACATATTAATTTCAATTTGTGCACCCTGCGTATGACTGAGCTGGATATTCCCCACTGTTTTTACATGAAAGACCAAATCAAAATGGAGTAGCAGTGTATCCTCAGTGAGATAAAGCGTTCTTATGGGTTTGTGGGGGGAGGTGAGTCTGGATGATATTTGTGGGTCTCTTCCAAACTTGTGATGCTGTGTATCTGAGGGTAAAATCTATAATGGGAAACCAGCCATACCTGTTCCCTTGTTATGGTAATTTTGTGATGCTGTGTATCTGAGGGTAAAATCTATAATGGGAAACCAGCCATACCTGTTCCCTTGTTATGGCAATAGCCTTAGCTGACCAGTTAAATACTGTTGTTTACATTACCTATTGCAGTTGGTTGATTCTACAGCCTTTTCTTCCATCACATAAAGGATTCTTCTAAAATGCTTAGAATCATAGAATCATAGAGTTGGAAGAGACCACAAGGGCCATCGAGTCCAACCCCCTGCCAAGCAGGAAACACCATCAGAGCACTCCTGACATATGGTTGTCAAGCTTCTGCTTAAAGACCTCCAAAGAAGGAGACTCTACCACACTCCTTGGCAGCAAATTCCAGTGTCGAACAGCTCTTACTGTCAGGAAGTTCTTCCTAATGTTTAGGTGGAATCTGCTTGTCAAGCAGTATTCAAGGAAAAGAAGGGTAAATGGCAGATTCCTTCCCACCCAAGATCCAAGTTTCTTAATAGCAAGCCTAGGGAAGAATGTTTGTATCTTGCATCTCACCCACCCACCTGGAGACTTTTCACGCATCCCCTCTCTCAAGAAGCAGAAATGAGGACGGAGCAGAAGTAAGTCATTGTGTTCAGTGGGGCACCCATGACTCTTCACCAGCCTGACCCGTCTCTGCCTCTTGGCCTCCGTCACCTGCCTCTCCTGCTTCAGCGTCTGCCTCTGATTCTGGACTTCTTTCAGTCACAGGCTTTCCCAGCTCACTAAGTCCTGTTACCTCTTCAGCTTCCAACACCTCCTCCTCCCAGTCTCCCTCTTCTCCCTCTGACCACTCATCATTGTCCTACCACTACTCCCTGGGCTCTGAGCCTTCTTCCCTTCATGGTTCCCCAGTTGGTTCCTCCCACCATTCCTCAGTGTCCAACCAGCCCATGACATCTGTGTAAAAAAAAAAATTCTCCCCCAACCTTCTAGTACACAGGCACCACTCAGAGCAATGTACAATTTAAAATCACAATACAATTATCTAATACAACAATTTTAAAAAGCATTATTGTGAGGATCAAATGACAGAATTGTGTGATAAGCTGCTGGGGCTCAGATCAGAGACAATGTAGTGTAGTGGTTAGAGTGTCAGGCTAGGACTGGAGGGACCCGACTTCAAATCACTACTCAGCCATGAAGCTCCTTCAGTGACCTTGGGCCAGTCACAATCTCTTGGCTTTACCTGCCTCACAAGCTGGCTAGCTCACATGTGAGAGTGGGTGGATGCTCATGGAAAGGAGAGGTTAAATTGGATAATGTTCCAACTGGATGTGTGGCCCAAAATGTTTTGGAACCTCTGTTTTTAAATTTAGGTGAAAAGATAAGGCCAGATAAAAAAAGTTTTATAATGTTAAAATTAATAAAAACATGTAAAGGAATCTGGTATTTGAATTCTCCCCTCCATTAAAAACAAACAAACTATTCACACAGAAAGCCAGCAGATTACAGACAAGGCTAGGCTAGAACTTCGCTTCCCAATTTGTTAGCTTGCAAGTGGAGAGGAGTTCTTTTGATGTGGATTTGGTCATGCTGTTCCCTAACATTCTAGAATGGTACCGTCCTAGGGGGACATGCTTTTTACTAAGAGAGAGCAACCTACACATGACCTTCATCTCCTGTAGCTTCCTTCTGACCTTCATGACAGACAACCACCATGATATCAAATGATGCTTAAATAAACACAACAAATAACTGGAAGTTGCCATAACCACTTTGCTTTGAGATAAATATGACACATGAAAGCAAGTTTAGTTCAAGTGTTTATTAGCTTTTCTTCTTTAGCATTTAATGTGACTAACTTTTCACATATATGAGCCCTATTGACAATATGATGTAAATGAGCATAAAGCCTTATCGAGTCAAAGGATTTCTTTTTATTTATTTGTTTTGACAAGGTGGCTTCTTATGAATATGAAATAATCCTGGGAGCCATGGCAATTTTTATTACAAAAATGAGATATCAACTGCTCTGTGTAAAACCTGACTACCCGTGTTTAGTGTCTCTCTTCATCCAGCCGATTCCATTTCATCAAAAAGAGCATCAAATGGCTGCGAGTTGCATTTAAGAAGACAGAATTAGAACAGCTGTAGCAAAGACTGCTTTGAGTCAAAGATGTTTTACAGGAAAGCGGTATGAAAGAATCTCTAGAGAAACATATATCTTTGCCCCAGCACTCTCCATTGTTCAAATAGATCTATAATTGTTTTATGAACAAAAGATCAGTTAAATAAGCTACCTTTCCTCCTTTCATCCTTTCTTCAAAATAAAAGCCATCAGATCATAGTAACCTATGTATATTTCTTGTATATGATACAATACACTGCATAAGAAGTAAGAGACCCTGATGAGGTTTCAGTTTGACCAGCTTGGCCAGGCCTTTGATATTACGCCAGGGGTGGGAAGCCTCTGTCCCAGAGAACAAGTGGGGTGCTCCAGAACACTCTTCCTAGCCCTCAGGACATTCCCTAGACCACACCCTCACTGGTCCTGCTCTGTAGCCTTCTCTAGTACTTTGGCCTGGCTGGAATTGTAATAATGCCTCCTGCTTGCCTCGATGGAAAGGTGTGGGTATAGAAACCTGGAATGTAGTCTTCTGTAGACATTCAAGTCCCATTCATTGCTCTGCCCAGTTTTTGCCTCTGGGCTCATCCACTTTTGTACCTGGCTCCATTCACAACTGACCTGGTGACTCTGGAAGGTTGCCCATGAGGGAATGCAGTTCTTAGAATTAAAGAAAGGCTTCCCCATTCCTGGAATAAACAATACATTGGAAAGGATTCAGATTTGTGCCAGCTGCACCAAATCAAGTATTGTTAAGTAATGCCAATTCTCACCCCTTTGTGCTCCATTACTTTCAGCCAGGGGTGCACAACCTGTGGCCCGCCAGATGTTTATTGGACTACAGCTCCCAAAAGACCCAGCGAGCATAGCCAGTGATCAGGGATGATGGGAGGTGTAGTCCAACAATATCTGGAGGGCTGCAGGTTGTGCACCCCTGCTTTTAGCAGTTCCATATATTTTAAATCAAAACACCTCAGTACTCAGCGTGCACAAACCATGCCTCATCTAAGGCTACTTGAAATCCTACTTTGGCTCACTTGCATCAATTCACCAAGGATGTTTTACTTGTGTAAACAACATACAATATGAGAAGGCAGCCTGTGTGTCTCAGGCGAAGCAAAAGTCCATAATGAACCTTCAGTTACAAAGGTTGCTGTACCTAAGATCATAGATCTTCCAGATCATATAAATACTCCAAATAAATGGTTTATATTGTCATAACAAGTAAAAAGCTTCAACAAGTGAAGAAAATAAGTTGAACTGCTTCATGTGTTTTTATGATATTGGGAGCTGCCCATAGTGGGCTATGCACCCACATGCAACATAGAGATTTTTTTTTAATCATATTGATTATTTGGGCACCTGTGCACCACAGAAGAAAACCATGGCTCTAAACAAAGGTCAAAGCAAAGCACTGAAGCTATGTACATTGTATACCTGTGAATCTGCTTCTTCTCATTTGCTTTCATTCTAACAGCCCTAGCCCACCCTCCTTTTTGTGTTTCAGGGCAGGTTTAGCAGGTCATCTGCTGATAAAAATGAATTTAAAGCCTTGGCTACCACCCAGCCAAAGTTAAACACACTCAAGTCCCATTCATTTCAGTGAGCAAGCTAAGCACACAATTATTCTTTACCACAGTAAGTACTTAATTTTGACTGTACTTGACTCTCTTCTTTTCTCTGTGTGCATAACTTCAACTGACACTTGTTAAGATGCTGTGTAACAGACTACCAAAAATTCAGGTCCATGTCAGAAATAGCCTGACTTGTATTTCTCCAGTCCAGTACCCTGGACAGCTCCATATACCCAGTGACAGGGTCCTGCAGAACAAGCGCACTAGGCTACAAATCACATCATCAAACTCTCAGAAGTGCAGGGAATTGAAAAATGAACTGAAATATGGACGCAGTTGGAACTGAGGGAAGTCACCAGCTGAGGTTAAAGTATTTAACCCATCCTGAAGCCCAAGAAGTTTAACAGTCTGGCAGAAAGACTTGTTAAACCAAAACCAATATTCCAATTCCTTCTTTAATAGGAAATAACTTTTTTTTTCAAGTTCTCACCTTGCAAACATTTTTTTAAATAATCACAACTTTATTTATTTGTTCTCAAAAATAGAAGCATGCCATTCAAACTTTCTTAAAAGTAATACCAGAGCTTTTACAATGAAATGTGCAAGATAAATATCAAAACAAAAACTCTTGTTCACTGTGTGTCTTGTTCATGCCATTATTTATTATTTTTACTACTATACTACTACTTCTACTACTACTACTACTACTACTACTACTACTACTACTACTACTACTACTGTGATTTGATTTTACTCACAAAAGTGACCCAAAGTAACTTACACAACACAGCATAAACAGTGAAACCAATTACTACACACAAACCAATAAAAACAAAAGGAAAAAACCCACATCTATACAAATAAAAAACAGGTCTTACAGAACCTGCCCCACAACTCCCCTGGGGAGAGCATTCCACGAACAGGGAGCCACCGCTGTAGAGGCCTGCTCTCATGTTGACCTGTTTGCTGGTGCCAGAGTAAATGGAAAGAGAGGAGTGTGTGAAGTGGAAAAACATATCCTGTGAAGGGCAGTTTCTCAGCAGTATTCTTTTTGACTTGAACCTGAAAGTTTCATTCATAGCCGTGAAGTAACTTCTCTAGGCTAAGTCTGTTAGCTTTATCTATTTACTCTTAGCCTTGGCTTGGGTTCATATGATTCCTTTGTTGCCAATTAACCAAAGTAGGCTATGCTTTGGGGTGGTTATTCTTCTAATTTCAAAATTTATTGCAAAAAAAGGTTTTAAAACTTACACTGGTCTCAGATAGCTATGGCTCTCCCAGCACCCTGATGACTAACTTCCTCTCTGTGCATGTCTTGTTTTGAGCATAAGAAGCTGCCTTATACTCAGTCAGACCAGTAGCTCCATGTAGCTCACTACAGTGGCTCTCCAAGTTTCAGATGAGAACAACCCTACCTAAAGATACTGGAGATTAAATCAGTGACCTTTTGCACACAAAACACATACCCTGCCACTGAGCTATGGCTCCCAAAACATTTGCATAGACACTACAGAAGTCTTTGACAGCATTAAAATACTTAAATATGTAATTTGAGGCAGTCAATATGCTCTGAAGCAGATTAACGAAGTACATATATTAGCTATATTTGTTTGAATAGGAAACAAATTGCCTGCTACTTGGTACTCCTTGGGTCACCAAGTATATAATCAATTTCCACTAGCTCTGCACCCAGCTAAAAGTTATTCTACTGTCACCTCAGTTGCCCTCAGTTGCCCATAAGCTGACTGTGTCCCAATGAATGGCTATGCTATGAAATCCACAACACCAACCAGAATGACAACAGGTGTGATCACAATTCTGTCATCTGCATGGAAGCAACAAACCCGTCAATGAGCCACTGAAACAATCATGAATTAATTTAACACTTGTAGTGCTTCTTGGGTATCTGTGCAATGTCAACGCAAAACTGTCCACCTGGTGCCTGCTGTAGCATGATACAAAGTTCTCCATCTTGTTGACTATATGTTGTCATTACTCAGACACCTGTCACCTGACCTATACTTACGCTTCTGAGCACTGAGTAGTGATTATTCTCCCCATTTCCACTGCAGTATGAAGAGATGCTCAAAATGGTTCAGGTTATCAACGTTGACCACCCAGATAAAAGACCATGAATGGTTGGTTGTGATGCTCATCATTTCTTCAGAGAAATAACCTGGGTATTCAGCAAATAAATGAAAGAAAAGAAATTAATGGGTACACCAGCAACTGATCACTCAAGACAGACATTAAAAACTTCCTTTAAAGGAGAAATGCATGAAAATACAGTGGGGTTGTATCATTTAAGGAAAAAATGGAGATTTGAGGAGATACAAACTGTTAGAATCTTTTCAATAGTGTTTTGGTTTCCATTTTATTTGTTAATAACTATACTCAAAAGTTCTTACAACTGTGGAGCGAAGAATGCACACACAGAAGCCAAGTCATAAAACCTGCCACCTGAGATCAACTGGCCTCTGTGACATCCCCCCAACCACTGGCAGTGGCTGCCCTAGATCTCTGGCAGGGGTCTTTCTCTGCTACTTCAGGTCCTTTGAATTAGAGATGTGAGAAATTATAACATTATTAGGAGTGGCGAGGTCAGTGGCTGAGGACACACTTTCAATGCAAAAGGCCCCAGGTTAAAACAGTCAGACTATTTTATGAACAAAGACTGCAATCCTGCAAATTTACCTGGGAATACATCCCATTGAAAACATATATGCCCACTGCCCATTAACTGAAACTTTACTCCAGTAGTGTGGATTGTGGAAAGGCTGAGAGTACTGAAGCGAATATAAATGATATTTTATAGTTAATAAGTCTTGCAATAACATATCCATTTTGACAGATAATTCTGGGGTGTACAGTGAAGTCCTGTGTCGGCCTTCTTGCAAATACAGACTTCAGATTTGCATGAACTCCTTTGGGTTCTTTTTTTATTAGAACCCTCAATCCACTACTTGGAGTCAGGCAAAATTCTGCCTGTGGGAGCAGAACCAGGTGCAAAATGGGGACACAGGCAGATCC
Organism: Podarcis gaigeae; assembly: GCF_964106915.1. Classification (NCBI taxonomy): domain Eukaryota; kingdom Metazoa; phylum Chordata; class Lepidosauria; order Squamata; family Lacertidae; genus Podarcis; species Podarcis gaigeae. Next base: position 42,858,687 of record NC_139685.1, read on the forward strand.
AGTTACGTACAGCCCCCATACACAGCGGTGACTCGCATACACATCTATGCTACTACAGAGATTCTCAAATGGCCTAATTGGGGGTAAGGAAAAGCTTTTAAGTTGTTACATACGGTTAAACAAGTGGGAGTCAGAAACAATTGCCAATCTACACAATGCCAGTGTCAAGATAGACTGATGCCTTGGGCAATGTCCTTCCCTGTCACTCGCTGACCTCTTCCTTCTTGTCTTTCTTTAGCGTTTGCCACTCTGATGTGGTAGGATTGCCATATTTCAAAAATAAAAATTCCTGACAGCCACTGGGAACAAACACAAATTGTTTTGGTGGGAAAACTCCCCCTAAAATAGTGGTTTTAAGCTTTTAGAGCTGTTTCCACTGCTCTTTCCATCACGTTGCCATACATCCGGGTTTTCCCTGACATTTTGCCGATTCCCCCGATGCCATTTTTACCTCCCAAAAACCAAGACATGTCAGGAATTTTCTTAATGTATGGCAAGCCTAGATGGGGTGTGTGGTACCTCTTCAGGGTCGTCCTCCACCTGACAATGTCTATCACTTTGGAAAAGTGCACAATAGAACAAATGGTCGTTCTAGAAGAAGGCATTGTTGAGTGTCAAGCCCTGAAGCGTTTCTGTGCCACGGCTGCTTTGCAGCTGCAAATACTTTTTAAGGTTTAAGAGTACAGTGGTACCTCGGGTTACAGATTCTTCAGGTTATGTGTTTTCGAGTTGCACACCGCGCAGAACCTGGAAGTACCGGAACGGGTTACTTCCGGGTTTCAGTACTCGCACGTGCACAGAAGTGCCAAATCGTGACCTGCATGTGCACAGGTGCGGCGCTGTAGGTTGCAAATGCTGCAGGTTGCGAACATACCTCGCGCATGGATCACATTCGCAACCTGAGGTTCCACTGTAGTGAATGGTTCCAACTTAGAAGGTTTTGTCACTGTTAAAACTTCAACCAGTATTCAGTGCAGCAAAGCAACAGTAGCAGAGGAGACAATGGAGATATTTGGCTACTGTGCTCAATGCTCTGTCTCTTCTACCACTCACACAGTGATGGAGAAAGCCGCTCAGGCGCCTGGGACAGGGCGAGCCACCCATAGGGACGGGGCGCACTGTGGGGCCTCCGGGGTCTGCCTGCCTCCTCCCACTCAGCTGCCCTACAGCTGGGGGGGGGGGAGGCAGCAGGCGGACTGTTTGGGCAGCACAGAGCCTGCGCACGCCCAAGTCACCTAAGTCCATAAATTACCATATAGCATATATTCAACATAAAAACAGTGACAATTTGTTGTTGACAAAGGACAGCTGGGCATATAAAGGGCCCCATTACCTTCAGTAGCTTAGAGCCTCATCAAATCATACCTAAATCCGGCCCTGCTATGGGTGCATATGAGCCACAAGGACCCTTTCTGGTGCCTGCAAGGTCCCCTTTCCTCCCCCACCTTGGAATTAGGCTTGAAAGAAACATTAATTTGTAGTCAGTAAACTAGGTTGTGGTGTGTGCTTGGATGTGATGTCCGTGCATGGTGTCTGTGGCAATTTTTCTTGTTCATAAATGCACCCATGTGAATAAAAAGGTTAGTGAACCTGGGTCCATATGACACAAAGCATATGCAAATTTTATGCAAGGCTATGTCATCTTTTGCAAGTGTATTTGAGGGTCAGATCCATATACAGCATACCAAGCCATGAAAATCCTGTTGGCACGCCTGCCTATGGCTTCTGAAGTTACCTTTAAACTGGGACTAGAGCGGCTGAGTTACTTGCAACAGTTGAAGTTGTTTTGTATTTGATTAATTGCTTTTAACCCAGTTTTGTTGTCCGGTGTACCATAATATGGTGATGCCCTTTCTCCTAGTTTTACCCCCTCTTTATCTCTGAGTGCTGCTCAGACCAAATCAAGTCTCTCCAGTTTTTCTAAGGAATTTTTGCAGGTCAGAAGCAGGGCAAAGGGTACTAATGGATGCTCTGTGATACAAACCTCCTCTCCGCACCTCTCTACTAAATACCAGGGCTTCGATTGTTTTCAGCACAAGTCAAAATGCTGCATGGATTCACTCAGCTCAGGCACAGCACCCTCCAGTTCAGTTGTGTGAAGTTGCCCTCACGCAACCAGTGCCATTTGGGGCACGGGGATTGGGTCTTGGAATATAGACCTATCAGTGATTAGTATTGGGGTGTAAGCCCATCCCTGATGGGTTGGGGCCTCAGTTCTGGGGGAAGGTGGGCAGTGGCAGCTGGTACTGCTGCAAAAGGGTTGCGCTTCCAGGGCTGACCTGTGCATGAGACGGACTGAGGCGGCCATCTCAGGCGGAGGAAGCCAAGGGGCACCTCTGCAGGTGGCAAGAGGGGGACAGCATGCAGATGACACAGACGGCAGCACCTTCCCATTTCTCCTTGCTGCTCTGGGCGCGCCTTTGGCAAGCACCGCCTCGGGAGCGCGCCTCGCCTGCCTGCTAACAATGGGCCGGCTGCCTCGCTCGCTTGCTCGCGCTCTCCCTCCTGGCTGGCCTGCCCGCCTGCCTCCCTCCCGGCCGGCTGTCCCCCTCCTCGGCGCCTCGGGCCACTGGCACCGTGTCATTGCCACCACGCGGGCTCCCGGCCTGCCTCGCCTTGACCCAGCCGCTCATCTGTCAGCGCGCTCTCATTCCTGTTATTTACATCTGTCTTTAGCATTCTAATTACTCGCTTTATTACTTTCGCCCGGAGGAATCCCGGAAAAGGCAGCCGCGAAGGAGGCGCCGACCAACAATAAAACGGCGCCCGCGGATTCCCGCTGCCTCCGAGGCCCCGCGCGCCTTGGTGACCTCGAGATGTCCTTAAATGGGGCTTATTCCTGCGGGGGCCTCCCTCTCCCCGGCGCCACACAGCAGAGTCCGGCCCCGGCATGGTAACATAAAAGTATACCGGTGGGGCGCAGTGGGGGTGAGAGAGAGAGAGATTTTATCACACGGTCACCATACAGGATGGATCCAGCGCCTGGCCGTCTGGTCGAGAGGAGAGACAAAATACAGAAGGAGAAAAGTTCGCTCCTCTTCGTCGTCGGGTCTTTCTGCTCTCCAGCAGATTTGCCTTCGCTCTTCCTTCCAGAGGAGACAGCTAACTGCCTGAGCTAATTGTGCGGATTTCATCTGTCAGGTGCATCAACGTGCCAAGAGGTAGAGAGGGAACGGGGAGCGCGGATCGATTTCCTCCAACCGCTTTACGACGCCATCAGACTCCCATTTTAAAACAGGGGGGTGGGGGCGTGGAGATTAAATTTACTGTATTTGGATTGGGAGCTGTTGGATACAAAGCTGCCGCGGGTTCGCTCTAGGCTTCGGCTTCGTGGAACACAGGGGGGCCGACAAATTTCGGGCAATAGGATCGGGACGCCGAGAGCGTTCACGTCGAAGGGATTGGAGAGGAGCCTTAACCGAGCCCAGGACTCCAGTTTAGCAAATCTGCTCGCTTTCTTGGTGAGATTTGGCCCCCGCGTGCTTTGTTTTGCACACCACCTTGTGACATTTCGCTTGGCCTAACAGGTATTGCCCTGAGACTGGATTTTTAAATGTACCCTTTCTGAAGGGGGTGGATACATTTTCGATCAATCTGTCGAAAGCAAGACATCCTTTTTAAGAAGACCTGTAATCCTTTGATTTCCTCTTCAGATCCACAATGTCTCCCATCCCTCCTCTTCTAAGCAGATCTTGGACCTTCATCTCCTTCCTCCCCCCCACCCTCGTTTTTCCTTGCCTCATCTCTACCCTTCCTACCCCCTGAACTGAAGGAAGGGCTGGCGTGGTTAATGGCGAGCCACGGAGGGGGCCCCGGAGGCTGTATGCAGATTTCCCTTATTTATCTGAGCTAGTGAAATGCTTGTTGCACTCAGCGACAATTTAATGCCGGGGCTAATGGGCTTCCCTTTATTATCTTTCACTAACATAATATCCTGCAGGAAAAAAAAGATGACAGAACGTATGGATTTTTAGATAAATAACAGGGGTAATTTATTGCCCTTGATGCTCTTCTGATGGAATGGTTGATAGATAATGTAATAATATGTACATAATTAAGAGGGCTTACTGTACCTCCGTCAAATTAGGTTCAGCTGCGTTGGGGATGGGCTTTCCCCCACCCGCTACAAGCAGCCACAAGAAACTCCGGGTGAATTCGTGATGGTGAATCCTCCCTTCTGCTCATTTGAGAAGACCCTAAGGCGGAGGAGGCAGATCTTTGGAGGTTTCCAAAGGCGATGATTCGCTCTTTTACCGGGGGGGCGGGGCGGTGGTCGCGCGACAAGGGTTCAGGAGTGCCTGCCCTATTGTACTGCTTCCTTGTCTTGTCCCTGCTGCCTGCCTTCACTTCCTCTGTCGTTTCCCCCGCGCAGAATTTTAGTTTTTCATTTTATTTTTAGACTCCTTGGGGCACTGTCACTTTGTGTCCACAAGGGCGGCGCTATATACAGAACTAATCTTGTGACAATCATAGACCCGGATTAAAATCGCCATTTTCCACACCGAGACACCTACACAAAAACTCATACCTACTTTAGTCCACGTTCTTTAAGTCTGGAATGTGTACCCATTGTTGGCTACTGAAAAACAGCAACACCAGGGAGGGGGATTCACCCTTTAACCACGCTGAAAATGAATAAGGAAGGACGGTGTCCAAAAGATTAAAATTAAGGGGTAACTAACGAATGCAGACCCTTGTTATCTTGAGCGAGCGTTTTTTAGGTTTTAAAGACATTTTCACTAGAGGAATCGGTTGAGACATCTCTCTCTAAAACACACACACGCGGAGCAAGGGAGAAGCTTCTACAAGGGGCACAGAAGGAGCGCAGGCTGTGCAGTCAATGAGGACTAGTATATTACGCAGCACCCTTTTTTGGAGCGTCTCAGCTCCTCATCGTTGGTCCGGTTAGTCCTGCCAACAGTGCAGGCCCAGGACTTCTCCTGCTGCGCAGCTTTCAAAGTCGGAGGCTCTGGAGTTTTCCTTCTCTCTCTCTTTTTCTTCCCGCAATCCTCCCGCCTCCTTTGTAACCAAGTCAGCCTCGCTCTCCCCCCGCGCGCCCCCTTGTTCTTGTAGGTTGTCCATTCAAGGCATGGCGCACTTGCTCTTCCAAACTCATCTAAATTACATCAATAACAGAGCGCACTCTTTAATGAGCTCTCAACTTTAAAGACTTGAAGGATATTAACAAGCCGCTTGACAAATGGTGCTTAGAAGCACATTAAAGACGCAGCTAATGGAGCGCATAATGACGGCTAATTTTCGATCAGATATAAATTAGAGCCCCAACAGTTATTTGCCTTAAGGACTTTATGTAAATGATCCTGTTCTGTATAAACTGGAAAGCCAAGAGAGCCCTGCCTGTTGGCAATCCTTGTGGAGATGATTAATAGAGCCGCAACCGAACTGGGCAGACAACGCGTGGCATTTCCAGCTAAAAGTCACGCGGGGGGTGGAGCAGTAAATATTGTGCCGGGCGACGCGGAGACAATGAGGGCGGCCGGAGGCTGAGCCGAGCAGGCCGAGGCCGAGCAGCCGCGACAGATGGGAGGACAGGGAGCTGCTCCACGGGAGGGGAGGGAAACACCCCGGCAGCCACGGGGGCTCCGGCGCTGCCCCTTCTGGCCTCCAGCCCCACTCACAGCCTCCCATCGTGCACATCCCTACACCCATCGGGCTGGCTGGCTGGCTCTCCAGCTTCCCTTCAGATCCACTTCACTGCCTGGGAAAGTTGAGGCTTCAATCCAGACCTTCCGGTGGCCATGGTGGTGGGCATGTCACCAGCTCACTGACTTAAACATTGCAGCAGCTTTGTGGTGAGCAAAACACCCTTTGGTAGGCCGGGAAGTGCAGAAAACCCAAGCACGTGTATGCTGGAAAATGGTCTTCTCTTCTGCCGCTGATATAGCTCTTATTCCCTTAGCACCAGCAATGTAGTGGATGATCTGGTTTCTTTCCAATGGCCTCACATCAGGAAGAACTTTCTTACAGTAAGAGCTGTTGGACAGTGGAACAGACTCCCAGGAGAAGTGGTGCACTCTTATTCCTTGGAGAAGCAGAGATTGGGGTGGTCACCTGTCATGGATGTTTAAGTTGAGATTCCGGCATTGCAGGGCATTGAACTAGATGACCCTTGGGGTCCCTCCCAACTCTGCAATCTTAAGATTCTATGATTCTGGGTGGAGAGAGCTGGAAAGCACCCAAAGGAAATCAGAGACTGTTCCCTACCTCACTTTCTACTTTTTAAAGACACTTGGAAGTTGTCCCAGTTTCTAGAGGGTGAGATGGCCCTGTTGCCTGTCCTGCATCAAGAGAGACAGACAGTCTTGTAGCACCTTAAAGACTAACACATTCATTATGGGAACAACTTTCCTGGAACAGAATCCTAACAGCTTATGCCATGACACATTTGTTAGTATTTAAAGTGTTGCAAGGCTTTGTTATTGTAGAAGAAGAAGAAGAGGAGTTTGGATTTGATATCCCGCTTTATCACTACCCTAAGGAGTCACAAAGCGGCTCACACTCTCCTTTCCCTTCCTCCCCCACAACAGACACCCTGTGAGGTGGGTGGGGCTGAGAGACTTCAGAGAAGTGTGACTAGTCCAAGGTCACCCAGCAGCTGCATGTGAAGGATCGGGGACGCGAACCCGGTTCACCAGATTACGAGTCTACCACTCCTAACCACTACACCACAATGGCTCTCTTGAATTCTTCTGAAAGCATGTTGCCTGTATTCTTGATGTTCCTCACACAGCCTCACAGCAAGTTCTCCACCACAACCAAAGGTTGTGAACACATCAAGGTTTAAAAGAGAAAAGCTACATATGCATGGAGATCTACCTGTCCGTTTGGAGTCAGTACTCATGTGATATGCACACTCCTACCCTCCATTCTGCAAAGACATCCGATTCTTACCCATTGTGGTACCTCACCTACCAGAACAGCTGCCATCGTACCAGCAACACATCTAATCCCAGTGCTCTGGGCCTTCTTTAACTAGCTCCATGCCATGCAAAGGTCATATGGACTCACTGAGGAGGCACACAGAGTTGCTGGGCCTCCTCTCAGCTGACTGTGAATGGCTTATCTGGGAAAGAAAGCTGCCTGCTTGCTCTCTTGACTCCCTTGCTTCCAGGTCCATAGTTCAAAGGATGAGTCCTGGGGATGCTCACATCTCTGGAAATCTCTTTGTTCCCTATTTGAAGTCAAGTGTGTTAGAGAACCCCTCCTCCAATTGTCTATCCTAACTTGTTTGTTCCCTTATGCTGAATGAATTATTTCCTGAAGCTTTTGTGTTTTCTAGACCAGGAGTTCTGTGGCCCTCCAAATGCTGTTGGACTCCTATCAGCCCCAGCCAGCATGCTCAGTGGTCAGAGATTATGGAAGATGTAAGCCCAGCATCATCCAGAGGGACACAGATTCTTCAGCCCTGTTTTATATGATTGAATATTTATTTCTTATTTTAAATAGGAAACGTGTTTTGTGGGAAAATAAAAGAGAAACACGTTTTAAGAAAAGAGATTTGTAACACTCAAGTGTTTAATAACAGGTGCTTCTGAATAAAGAGTTCATCCCTTGTCACAAAGTACTGACCGTCTCCCTACCAGTTTTCTTTATATAAAGCCCTTGTCATTTCCTGTCTGCCCTGGGGTTGGAACTCATCCAGTCTGTAGTTATTGGTAGGAAGCATGTGCTTGTATATTATTAAGGGGGTGGGGGGAGTCGTGATTTAAAAAAATAATATATGGACTTTCTTTCTTTAGCATTCCTAACTTACCTAGCCTATCCCCTAAGGGTTCCTAGGAAGAAGGTTGTCGGTCAAACTATTCTCATACTTCTGTCCTGTTTCTATATAGAGGGCAAACTGCTCAAGTAGAGGTGGCACCTGATTCCTGAGCCTTTGTATCTGCTGGTAAGGTCGGGCGCCCCCTGTAGGCCAGTCAGTCTGCGCCGGCTTCTTGTTCCTTAGCCGCACGTGTCCAGGCAGCGAATATACGTGACAGGGAAGATGTACACAGTCAAGTACAGAAGGGGAAAGGTGTCCTGCGAAGTAGCTATTGGGCTGTAACAATGAGCTGGAATCCTGAGTTCGTGCAGGACCGGATCATCCTTCAGGGAGGTCACCTTTGATCCTCAGGAAATGCTCTGATGTGCAGCCTCGGCTTATTTCTCCCGTACTGATTCCAGTTAAGAAATTGAGCAAGCCGGCCACGTTCCAAACAGAGGTCGCGAGGAGTGATGCGCTCTTTTCTCCCCCACCCCCGCTGCAGCTGCAGTTCACACGAGGCCTTTGAGGAAGAATCCACCCACGCGCAGAGTTCCTGCCCCCTTTTGAACTTCTTTGTGCAAGACCCGCAGCTCTGCCAGCCTTGGAAGGCCTTGCTTGACGCCTTGGATTTCGCTAACCTACCTGCTGCTGGAGTCCTTCCTTGGGAGCCGGGGGGGGGGCGCATGTGTGGTTCTACAGCTCTCCATTCCCTACTCTTCCTACCTGAAAAGATTTAGAAAACTGGATGGACCAACTTCCGTGGGGCAGGCCACTGGTTTCCAGAGTGATGGTGGGATGGGGGGGGGTGACGAGAAACACTGCCCCGGTAGCCTCCCTTCCCGTCGTTGACCCTTCACTCCTATGCGATGCAAGCCCCCAACGCAGAAGCCGGTAGATCTCTGTGGGAGGATTTCTCTGGATCCCGCGTGCAAACAGAGGAGAAGCATGGGAGGTAACTTTTCTGGAATCTTGGGACACCTGAAGCCACGCCCTCAAGCTCTTCCAAGGACTTGCGTCTGCTGGAGGTTCTTGTCCACATTCCCAAGGGACGAACGAATCTCTCGAGTTATTGTTAGGAAAAAGTGTCTGGTGCGAAAGAGAGGTGATGGAACTGCAACCTGCTCTTTATAGGGGCTTGGAGAGCAGGCGACAGCTGTGACCTTAGCGTTTGGTTCACGCCACCGGTGAATTGCTTCCAGCTGGAAGCCTTTCCTTTGAACCTGATCTCTAATTCCAGAGGTTTAAGATTTGGCCTGCGCTTTTTCAGTATTCCCTTCTATGTCCCATTCAGCAAATTCTAGAGCTGTTCAGTTCGGTTCTGGCCATCATTGCTATTTTCTTGGAGTTGCATCGATCAGTTCTGTGCATCGATCAGTTCTGACTGCAAGAATGGGGAACCTGTGGCCGCCAGATATTTCTGGACTACAATTCCCATCATCCCTTGCTATTGGCCATGACGACTGGGGCTGATAGCGGTTGTAGTCCAGCAACACTTGAAGGGCAACACGTTGGCTCTCGCTGGGCATCTGGCAAATTTCGTAAATCTGAGCCTTGCTATACCTAGGAGATGGAACTGACCAAAAAAAACATTTATGGTAGGAAAGAACTAAAGGCCGGTTAGCTTTGGCTCCAGTGTGTTCAATATGTTACTGAAGATTAATCCATTTTTCCTGAAGATGGAAGAGATGCTGGATTTTGCAAAGCTTTCATAGAGTTTGCCTCCGATCAATTAACTCTTTTAAACCCCCGAAACAGAAAAGCAAGCATCTGCCACCTTCACATTATAAAGCACAGTCAGAAGGCGGTAATTAAGATCCCTTGCTAATTATAATAATAAATCCCTAATCATCATTATTAATAATAATGATAAATACAACGCTGCTCTCTCTCAATTAGACAGTTCTCTCCGCCTGCCACTTCTTTTAAGTTAAGAGGGATGCGCTAATGAGTCGAGAGATGCTGTCGCCAACTTACCCTCTTCCGGAGGGCATACACGCTTCCTCTCGCTGGATGAATGAAATGGGGCTCCGTTACCTCGCGACTCTCCTCCATGCGGTATTGCTCTCAAATATTAGCGATGCAGCGCCTGCAGGAACGAGGAGCACACCGGGAAGTCAGTGGAATTCTGCACATCCAAAGACGCACGTCCTCCGCGCGGGGCGAGGTCTAAGCAATGGATTAATTAAGAGCTGCTTGAACACAAATGTTTGAGATTGCTGCAGAGAAAGACGCGCATCCGCGCTGTATAGTGCAACAAGTCTGAAGTGTATAGAGGAGAGTAGGACGACGGTCTCCAAACTAGAGGAAGAGTGGTGCGGACTGGCTTTCTTTATTCCATTGGAAAGAATGGGCAAAAATTCCGCGAGGAGTCACTACCCTTTGGGGGAAGGGCCGTAGCTCAGGGGGAAGAGCTACTGTTTCAATCCTGGGCATCTCCCAGCAGGCCTGAGAGAGACCCCCCCTTCCCTGAAACCGAGGAATAACTGCTGCCAGTCAGTGTAGGACTGAGCTAGATTGACGGGTGGTCGGACTCGGTTTAAGGCAGCTTCCCTCCCTAGGTCCCTTAGGATGATTTCTAGCTAAAGTCAAAGAGTGCAAACTTACTTGCGCTGTGTCCCTCAGTGAGCCCTACTTCCAAGCCGGAATACTTTGGACTCCCTACTATTTTCACCGGGAGTGTTAAGCCAGCTTCCATTAAATCAAAGGGTTTTAATATTGCTCAGTCATGGCTTCTAGATCCTGCCCTAATTCTATTTAAAACCAAAACTAGTCGTCCGCGTGATGCTTCTTCCTGACAAATTTCCATGTGTGTTCCTTTCCTTCTAACTATAATGCACAGAGTCTGCGTTTAGTTCCTTGTTGAAAAGGCCACCAAATACTCATTCCACATGAGCTCCCATTTACATTATAATAAGTGGAATACGTTCCCTCTAGCTTTGCAGGCGCTCAAGGGGCTGATGGTATATAGACGTTATCGAAGATGGAGCTGAAACAGAAATAAAGGTTAGCGGAAGGGAGAGGTAAATGTTTAGCCAGCGCAACTTGCCTCTTGTTCGTGCCTTCTTGCTCAGTGACGGATCCTTCACTGCAGGCTAGAATTTCTGTTTATTTAGAAACACCCCTACCAGTTGAGCAAGACCGAGGATTTCAGATTTTTGTAAAGGATTAACCGCTTTATAAAAAATAAATATCTGGGCTCCTTCGGGAGGCAGGGTGGGAAATAAACTCATATCATCCTCCCCACACCTTTAGGCAGCAATCCCATGGCCATTTACCCTATTGAACTGAATCCTGCTTACTACCGAGTAGGCGTCTTAATAATTTGAAACAGAGCGCTTAACTTTTGCTGGATGGGTTCCTTCTGTTGGGACCTGCGCTTTTGCCTTTATTAGAGCCTCAGGGGGGAAAAAACGGACAGGGGCGTTCGCCTTGTTATCCTCTGTCTGAAACGAAACACGGAACAACTCCCCCACCCGGTGGTAATTCTAACTGATGATCGATTCCTCCTGGTCAAGGCAACCCCAGAGGAGGCGCGCGAGGAGGGGGCTCTGAAATGTGTGCTCCGAGTCCGCTCTGCTTATAGATCCGCGATTCTATTTGGCCTTGTCTGTTGCCTGCCTCGTGAGGTTTTGTGAAGCCGGAATGGAATCAGAGGTGGAAAAATACCCTCATTTCTAAGCACACTATTTTTTTAGCTTGTTGCACTAAGACAGGCGTGAGGAACCTGTGGCCATCCAGAAGTTGCTGAACGGCGATTCCCTTCATCCCTGGCCTTGCATGCTAGAGCTGAGAAGAGTTGTAGTTCTAACATCAGGAGGGCCAAAGGTTTCCCTACCTTGCACTGTTTCTGTGACAGTGTTCCGCCGCTGAATATCTCCTCTGGGGCATGAATCAGACCCGTGGGAACATGGAGTTGGGAGGAACCAGATACTCAACTCAAGCCCAGCGTTCATTCAAATCCGTCATTCCCCACTAGCGCAGACAATGTGAATTTACCGCAGGTTCCGAGAAGTACAGTCAGGAGCAGCTTCAGGGCACCCATGTGCTTCCAAAGAAGATAGCTCCAGCAAGTCAGCCAAGCCACAAGCTGCAAGGGGAGGCAAAAGGAGATCAAAACCCAGAATAGCGCCCCCTTGCTTTGTGCACATCCTCAATATACCCTTCACTTTGTCCTCATTTCCTAGGGGTAGCGAAGGTCCAATAATATCTGTGCTAAGGAGGGAAGCAAGATCGGAGCTCAGAGAATTGATTTTTACAGCCTACCCTGGCTGTCTTAGAGGAGCCCAGGTCACTAAGTTGAAAGGAACCCGAGATAGATATGCTTACGTGGAATCCCGAGCCCAGCAGGCCTCCCTCCACCGCCGGGCAAAGATCTTTAGGATTGCAGAGTTAACTTGCTGTTAAGGTCAAAAGAAATTCATCTTCCTCCGTCGTTTTGGTCAACATAATGACCTGTTTTTACAGAAGGTTGCTGTCTTAGTTAACCATCAAATAGTGCCCTTCTCTTCACGATATGACGCAGGCGAAGGAACGTTGAAATGAACAACTACTATCTTTTTTAAAGGTGAATAAGGGACTCGGGTGCCAATTGTTTGATCTTGCTTCCTGCAGGGATGCGGTGCTCTGTTAAGGAGCTGCTTAAAGATCTCTGCGAGGGGATTTACTCCCAAGTAACTTATTGGTATGGCGTATTTAAGTCTTACAAAAAAAAGTGCAAGGGGGGTAATCAAAGGGGGACGACGTGTCCCCCCCCAAAAAAATGGGATGCTCTCATTTATTGACCTTTAGTCAACAAGCAATAGCTTCACTGCTAATTTGCTGTTTAGTTTGCCTTCTATCTGAGACATTTCTGTAGCATAGAAGGAGAACCGATAAAGTTCGCCAGGGTGCCCTTAACCTCAAAACATTTACTTCTGAAGTAAGCCTACTGACTTAAATTGACTCTCTCCTGAGTAAGGAATATGAAAGTTGTCCTTTATTACAGTCTTTCATCTTTTTTTCACCTTTCTGCAGCCTTTCACTTGACCTGAGTAGTGCTCACTTTAACATGGAGAACAGAAAAGGAACCGTCTCTTAAATAACGTGTGGGGGTTTTTTGTTTTGTAAGAGGACAAGATTTGATTAAAATAGGGGTTTGGTGGAGGCCTGGGTTGTTTTCATCAAGGCCCTTACCTTCCCCTCTCCGGTAATTCTAGCAAATGGCAGTGAGAGGGACTCGCTCTCACGTTAATCGATACACAAGGTGTTGCGCGCTCGCACAAACACACACACACACACATCCACAGTCCCGAATATCATAGCGGCCGAGTCTGTACTGCTAGGGCAACTAATATACTTGAAGCAGAACCGAGCTACAAACCCCACATGGTATTATGTCAGCCGTTGTGGGGGAGGCGTGACAATGGTCGTGCTGAACAGTATTTATTTTGAAGGGAGAGGGAGCTAAGAGGCTCTGCCCCGAAGGGCTCGCAAGCTTTGAATGAATGAGTGACCAGTGATCTCTGTCTTATTAATGCCCAAGGCCCGGTTCCTTTTCTCATTAAAGTGGATGGCGCTGTCCCCGGCTGCGGTTCTGCATCGGTTCTTCTCAGCTACGCCTCCGCCGTTTTGCTTCCGCCTGGGGCTCATTGGTTTAATTTAAAGCCAGCCTCTGTCGGGCAGGAATATATGCAGCAGGGCGGGATTAACTTGCTGCATTAGGGGAAGATCCAAGACAATGTCCAACCAAAGTTTAAGAAACAGAGAGCAACTAAGCGTTTGGGGCTGCAAATCCTACAGGATTCTTTCAAACGCACACACACAGACAGAGAGACAGTTCTTTTCCATTTGACTTTGGAGTGTGTTGTTTGGGAAAAGGAACGGAGTGTTACCTTCTCTTCAGCCAGCGCTCAGAAGTTGCCCATGAACTCACCAGACAGTTGTCTTTTCGATGTCACCGTGTAGTCAAGTCCTCTCTCCAGGACTATTTTGTTGGTTTCACATCCGTATGCTACACGACGGTAAAACCAGAAAGCTGCAGTTAAATTACTCACAGTGAATAATCTCAGAGGGCTCTGAAGCTTGGATAGGTGTCTGTTAACCAAGAAGAAGAGATTATCATAGCACATTCGAAAATGTCGTGTTTCAATAGACCTCGCAGCAACAAGGGAAAGTCCAGAACAGAGCTTAAATGGTGGAGTGCGGCTGAAGTGTCGGACTGGAGACCCAAGTTAAAAAACCCCTCTCTTAGCCATGAAGTCATTGAGCGACCTTGGGCCACTACTTTCCAGTCCAACCTACTTCACAGTGTTGTTGTGAGGAAATGCACTTTCGCCGCCTTGACTTCCCTTAAAGGAAAGGCGGAATATAAGAGCAGTAAATGATACCATGCAGACCACGTTTAATTCCGGGAGCACGTTGACAAATCTGGACCTAAAACTGACCGTTCTTAACCCCGACTGGGAAGTGAGGAAAGGACGAGGGCGCAAATTAAGTCATGTGTTTTCTCGCCCAGGAATATGCAAGTTTCATGTCCTTTAAAAAAGAAAGCATAATATATGTATTGAGCTCTCCAGGGCATTTCCTTGGAAGGGAAATGGCGAGGCCAACTTAGAATTCAAATGGCCGCGATTATTAAGAGGCAATGGGCTTAAAACAGCCTTTAATTCTGAGTGACTGATTTGGGAACTTAAGGGCCGAGATCTCTTGTGGAGAGGCATTTGTACGGCGAAGGCGGCGAGACAGTTAGCTAAGCTGTACAGGCTTTGGGTCTGCCTTCAACCCAGTTCTGGGGCTGCGGTTCTCCCAGCGGTGGGGACTTTGCTGTTGGGAGGGGGGCGGTTTGCTGTGATTAATGTTCAGCAGCAGAGCAAAGCCTGGAGAGGCGTCCCCTCCTTCCTTCCTTCTTTCCTTCTCCCTCCAACCCACCCGCCTCTCAGAGCACCAGCTACAGGCCAGGCCGCTGCCTCGCCTCCCTCGCTCGCTCTACCTGCGCGAACAGGCGTCTCGTCAAAGGAACACAAACAGAACTGATAATCTTACTCACCCAAAGCTTTGGGAGCGTTTGAAAGCGAGATTACACCGCAAGGAGAGAGGTTGCCTTTGCTCTTGCCATCCCCAGCCTTCATCGATTTGTTCCTGAAAAACCCTGCGCATTCTTAGAACAGCCGCAACCGATTAATATTGCATTAACCCCATTTAGAAAAAGAGAGCGAGAAAATCCAAAAGCACCAGAATCCCGTTCCCTATCAAAGCCATGTATTATTAACGCATGTGTAATTGGAGAAGCGAGGTAGGGGGGGGGGGTGTGTGTGTGATAGAGAGAGTGTTACTGGACAAAAAAGGGAAACACGATTGGTGTCAGGACTCTAGGAAGGGGAAAAAAGCCGAAAAAGCGTCTAATGTTTCATTTCAGGTCTGTGGTTTTTCTAATTCGAGATTAAAAGCAGTCACGTCTTTGAAACCAGACATTGGGTGTAAATGTACAGTTAAAATATTCCATGCCAGAGTCCCCAGACGAGGCTCCCTCCAGTCCCAGGCTTCATTAAATTTTAATTATCATCCCAGGCTCCAGCAAGGAAAGGGGAGGAAGACTGTCCACCTAATTACAACTGATAAAAAGCCTCAGATTTTCCTCCTTTTTCTTCTCCAATATGTGATTTAAAACATGCTCTTCCCATCCCCAGCGTGTGTGCGCGCGCGCGCACTAAAACATTAGATGTAGAGAAAGGAACGGAGGTGATCACCTAGTAGTGCGCACTGTATATTTGCTCGTTACAAAAATACACTTACGCTTTAAGGGGGGGCGGGGGTCGTGTTGAATAAGGTGATGGTGGGGAATCCTGACATTAGCTCTGGGCGAGATTTGGCGAAAGATCCACAGAAGAGGCGACACTGCTCCCTCATTAGGTTCTCGCAGTTACGAGATGAAGGCTTTTATTGTCTTCAAAACAAAGCGCACGCTGCTTCCCTGAGCGCTCTAGGTTCCAAGAGCCCTTCCCTTTTTTGCGGTATGAAAGGAGGGAGGACGCTCCTTCGCCCTCGATCTTGGCGCCCCGGTTTCATCTGCCTTTAATAGGCGATTAAAGGCGTGAGCGTAGGATACTTTCGGCTTCCAGGCCTAGCTCACATATAATATAGATATAAAAAGATAGGACTGGTTGATGTTTCCAGATTGCTTTTTTTTAAAAAAAAAAAAAAAAAAGAGGCAATCTTTCTTTCTGTGTCTCTGTCTCTCTGCGTTTTGACTTTCTAAGCAGCTTCCTATTATCGCCACTTAATTTTATTTCCATTCTCTGCAAGTTAAATAGCGAGGCCGGGCCTCGCAGGGGAGCTGCCACGCGCCTGCAGACTAGGGATGTCAAGCAAAGCCTCGCTGCGCGAAGTTAATTTCAATTCCCGAGGAGAGTTTCACATTCCAGCTCACTGTGACCCGCAGTAATTAGCTGAGATAACGAATGATTACTTACTTATTCCTTGTAATTATCTGGATTTAATAATTCGCCGTGTAATTTATTAATAGCCTTTAAGTGAATGGCTCATTTAAGAGGGCCAAGAGGAAGTGCAAAGACTTCGTCTCGCCTTGCGCAGGTCTCTGGACAACTCCCCCCCCCCCTCTACAGTCCTTAGGCATTGGGGCTGGTGCTTTTTCGGGGCTTGCCCTGTCTTCAGAGCTATACAGTATAGTCGCCATTCTTCTTCCTCGTCTTTGCTCTACCTCACTGTGAGCTATAGTCAAGTTCCAGATTCAACCGAGTTGCAAGATTTCTGAACAGGATCCCCCATTACACATAGAACAAAAAATAAGGGGGTCTGCTAATATTTCATCCATCCCTTGTGGACAAAAAAATTATCACTAAAAGAGCTATATTTTGGACAGCGCCTTTTGCTTAATTCTTTTCCTGCCAAAATACATTTGTCGCACGCTGACGCTCCCCGATGCCTGAAAAAAAATTCTACACTATTTACTAGTTAATGTTGAGGCTGCCTTTCCTATCCTCACCAGATTAAGACGTGAGATACTTTTATTAAAATAAAATAATCATAATGCTCATCGTTAGTATCACCAACATCAACTCTGCCCTCATAGATTTAGCTTTCAGTTTTAAAGAATCAACTGCAGCAGAAATGAGTAGGTAAAACTCAGTTCTAGACAGAGAGAATGCGCATTGAAGTTCTGCTTCTTTGTTGACAATCCCCACCCCCATCAACAGTGTGTGTGTGCGTGTGTGTGTGTGTGTGTGTGTGTGTGTGTCCTTTTTGATCGACCTAACGTGGAAACGGAGAAAAATGAAACCCTATTACAGAAGCTGTCTGCCAATAAAGATGAAACTCCAGAACGCTTTGTCCAAAGCACTGGTTTCACTTCTTTTTCTTTTTTTAAAGTGTGTGCGCAACTCCAATCTATACTTTCTGTGTCCACTACCTCAGCCAACTCCATCCCCGGATCATATTTCCATGTCTTAACAACTATCCCTAGCAGCAACTGCTGTGCCGTTTTGAGTGTTGTCAAAAATATCTCTCAGCATATGGGCCATCTGCTTTGATTGAAAGACTATCAGGCTCCTAGGAAGCACCTCTTAGCCGTTCAAAGTGTATCAATAATAATATTTCGGTACCGACAGGCGAATCTTAAAAGGTGGCGTTACAAAGAACCGACTAACTTCTTGCTTTTAGCGTCAGATGCCGCTACTTTCTCGAAAATCGAAATAGACTGTATTTTTCTAATCAGGGTTTTTTTTGGTCTGTATCAGTTTATCAGGCAAGGAACCTGCATCCATAGAAAAACAAGAGATCAAGGAAAACACAGTTCCTTCGAATGCCTTCCTGATTACACCTAATAAGCAAATGAAAGAGAAATACTTTGTGCTTGGAAGCATAGGGCTCTGAATTAACATAACGCGAAGAAAGATTTATTTGATCGATTAATGGTGAAATTACACCATTATAATATGATGCATCATTTCAGCAAGGAGATATCAACTCTTGTACTGTCGGCGGTGGGGGGTAGCGCCCTTTATTCTTCTCTCTGTCATATGTACAAAGCCTATGGATTTGTGTCAGCTCAAAATATTAAGTGGCTTCGTTGCCAATATTTTGCGCCTCCGTTGCAAATCTTTTCCCCTTTCTCGGTATTTTGTTTTCTTAAACGTATTTGCAGTAGGTTCGCACGTGAGCGTATATTCTAAGATCAAATGAAACTTCGTTTAGTTTGCTGAGTCCCAGTAGCAAAAAGCTGCCACATTCATCTCCCTTCCTCCACCCACCCCTCCTTCCCAGCTCACTCCGCCGCCCCCTCTCTTTCTCTCTCTCTCTCATTGCCTCTCTCTTCTTCGCTGTCTCCCTCTGTGAAAGGGAAGAGACAGCCTCTGGCAAACTGGCAAGATTGAACTGAGAGCAAGAGAGCGCCGAGGAGCTGTCCTTGGTGCTGAAAGCACAGGCGGCAGGGAGCAGATCGGCTGCAGTGGCAATATCATCATTGTCACCGAAAAATCAAAGGTGGGCGGAAGAAAGGGTGGAAAGGGAAGGGTGGTGAGGCTGTTTCCGCTCGCTAACTTTTGTATGTAAAAAAACAAATAAAAGGTTTGTTTTAAAATACTGGAACCTTTTTTTGCTCACAGACCAGTCTCTCATAGGCCACGGACCCGGCTCCACAATGGCAATGACAAGAAGACTTGGTTTTATCACCCTAACATCATTTTAGGAGGGATGTAGATAAGCTCACCAGAGCCTTAAAATTCCAGCAGAAAACAGCTCCCCCCTCCCGCCCCCATTCAAACTCGCTACATCAAAGACGTGTCTCCTTAGGCAATAAGGTTGCCAATTTGCACACCTCGGTTTGATTCCAAGGAGACACAACACACCAGATACAAAGCTTTCTATGGGCTGCTAGTTCTTTACCAGGACAGCATAGTTCTGTCGGGTATTTATATAGCTGCTTCTGGGCGATTTTTTGATCGCATGGCATCATTTAAATTTAGCTCTTGATCCGGGGCAATTCCTGGCCGCTTATCAAACCCAAGGGGAGCTACAGCAGCGGTTTGTCTGTGGGTGGTAGGGTGAGGGAAAGAAAATCTGCTGTCCTTTTTCCAGATCTTTCCCTGGGGCATCTTCTGTCTTCCCACAGAAGTGTGTCTTGTTCTAGGTTAGGAGCACATGAAAAGTTCTCCACCTAAACGTCTTGTACAAACCTCTGCACTCCTAACCTGCCCAACCCTGTGCATTTTTATTCGGAAAGTAGCCTGTGTTCAGTAGGGCCTACCTCGTATTAAGTCTGTTTAGGATTGCAGCAGCCTACATTTGAAACTTGGCTCCGCTATTGGTTAGATTTGTTTAGCTGTGATGCTGCAGCTGATTCCCCACCCCCACCCCCGCATGTCTTTGAAGCACTTTAAGCAGTACAGGAAATGAGGACAAATAAGCGGGCAAGCCTTTCTCTTCTTCTTCACCCCCTCTCTCCTCCCCGGTTCTGTCTGTCTCTTGATCTTGCTGCTTATGCGCTTGGCACTGCGGTGGTGGCGCGGAGCTCTGGGGACTCAACCTGCCCTCGTCATCATTCCCAGAGTCCAGCTACCAAGACGGGCTAATTGAATAGCTCCCTTCCAAAGTCCCTAAGCGCCATAGTCATTTTCCATGCCCCGGGTTTCTGCAATCTGGCTATCTAGAGCCACAATACACTGAAGCCCATCAAGGAAATGTTATAGATTTACATACGATGCGCAGGGGGAAAGCAATAACGTAATCCTTGCAAGGTCCAGGAAATAAATGCCAACACAGAGATCTGTGGTTCTCTCCTAGTCTGAATACACACCAGGAGTTTGAAATACTTTGGGTCAATAGAAAGGGCTACTCAAAGAAATAACTCATACCTTGACTAGCTGATCCTAAACCCAATGAATTGAAAGTAAGTCCCACTGATTCCAGTGAAATCTGTTTCCAAAGAAGTGAGTTCGAATTACAAGTCTCTGTAGCGTTTTGGAAAGAGTTGAAATTCAATAACACAATCTAAAATGAGGAGGGGGGAAGGAACTCGGGAAACAGGTTTTTTTGTCAATAAAACGTTAAAATCTTTTTTTTTAATGAAAGACAATTCAACAACATTTTAAATAAATCAATACATTACCATAATAAATAAACTTTCTATTAACAAAACCAAAGAAATCGTCATAATGTACAGAAGTAGGAATTCAAAGAGCCTTTCGAACATAACAGCAATGCAGCGAAATCTGTAAGAATATAACTGTATGTGCGTCAATTCTGAATGAATTATTTACAATACACAACGGTACCACAATCTAAGTACCTCGGGGAGGGTTTGTTTCAAAAGAGTTGTACCGAACAATGTGAATTTACAAACAGTGCATTCTCCCTTTTTATGTCTTGCGCGCCCGACCTCTCTCGCTCTCCTTTTCGCTCCCTAATATCGTTTTGGCTTTTCTACAAACAAAACCTCCGAAAATAATGCAAAAGAGAGAGAAAAACACCCTCTAGCAATCAAAGGAAATAAAGAGTAACTAGGAGACCCGAACACTGACGAGAAATAGCGTTGAAATCTAGAACAGATAGCTACTTAGATGAAAGGAAATCTAAAAGCAACAGAACCCACCACCCTGTCGCCTACTCAAGGGGTGCCTTTTTAAGCAGCGTGTGGTGGGGACGATCTGGGGAATCCCCCCATTAAATATGTAACGCAGTCAACAAATACCTCCTTGGACAAGTGAGTCATTCTACACAAACAACGCAGGACAGCCACTATAGAGTGAGAACGCCTTACAAATATTTGCTGGAGAAACAGTTTCAATTCAGGTGAAAATATACAGATGGCCAAAAGGATTCCTCCTTTTTAAATAGTAATAAAAAGTTTAAAGTTCGTAAACGCTACCAACCAACGGAAAATAATGAATTTACACTAACCATACTTTTTTCCTTTTAACTTTTTTTTTATCTAGACTTTGATGAAAGAGGTGCAATTAATTAGGATGAGCACAAAATGAAGTTACTAGAGAGATAAATCAATAATTTACAAGGGGTTGTTTGGCAGTAATCTAATAATAGCTCTTAAAAGATCTGTGAACACAGCAGG
The DNA here is from genome assembly GCF_964106915.1 of Podarcis gaigeae. NCBI lineage: Eukaryota > Metazoa > Chordata > Lepidosauria > Squamata > Lacertidae > Podarcis > Podarcis gaigeae. The sequence continues at coordinate 42,879,512 of NC_139685.1, forward strand.
ATCAGCGCTTTCCTTCCACATTATCACTTAAGAGAAGGAAACAGATAATAGCCACAGTAAAAATATATATATATTTATAATATGCAGTGTAATCGCAGAAAACCTGCCATCTTATTTTTTAAAAAAATCAAAATACTTTTGAGACGCCTCTCTTATGGTATAAGTTTCAACTCTAGATTAAAGTTTCAGTCTCTCTAATCGGTTTATTATTTTTTCCTGAAAAATAGCTGCAAAGGGTACTCTTACATCTGAACAAAGACGATGTCTTTAAGAATAAAAACAACTCTTACTTGATACGTCTTCGGTCCTTTATAAAGATTTCTTATCTGCTTTCACACAATCAGTCTGTCTTTGATGCCCGCTCAAAAAGTCTGAGCTTTCAAGTCCAATTATTTCTGCTGCCAACTTTCTCAACTTGACAATTTACTTCTCCAGTCAAAGTCTCTCTCTCTCTCTCTCTCTCAGTGTGTGTGTGTCTCAGTCTGACCCTCTTGATGAACTCTGGCCTCTTCCTTTCTCTTCCGGAAATCGAAGTGGAAAAGTCTCATTGCAATGTTAGTGTTTACTTATTATTTTACTTTTCTGGGGTTTTAAAAAAAATTCTAAGCAGAAAGGTTTCCAAAGACTCTAAATCCCAGCGGAATATTTCATCCGTTTCTGTTTCTGTCTCTGGTTACAGAACCAGACCCGAACCACGTTCTTCTTGAGGTCCAGTTTCTCCGCGATGGCCGCTATTTTTTCCGAGGAAGGACGCGGCTGGATGGCGAAGTAGGCTTCCAGGGACCTCTTCTCCGGAGCCGCGATGGAAGTGCGTTTCCTCTTCTTCTCTGCGCCGTTGAAGAGCTCCGGCTTGGTGAGCTTCTCCCGGTGCGATTTCTCCGCCTCTTCCAGCCAGGCTTGTAGGATGGGCTTGAGAGCGATCATGTTGTTATGGGACAAGGTGAGCGACTCAAACCTGCAGATGGTGCTTTGGCTTAGGGATCCCACCCCGGGGATCTTGAGGTTGGCCAGGGCCGAGCCCACATCCGCTTGGGTCACCCCCAGCTTGATCCTCCTCTGCTTGAACCGCTCGGCGAAGGCTTCCAAGTCCCGCGGGTCCGCGTCCACGTCGCTCATGCAGCCCATGTGCGAGGGCAGCCCGTGGGCGTGCGCCATGCTGAGAGCCGCCTGGTGCATGGGGTTCATGCTGGCCATGTGGGGAGCGTGGCCCGGCGTGGAGACCACCGAGCCGTCGGGGCCCGTCATGGCACCCAGCGACAGCCCCGGCGTGATGTGTTCCAAAAGCTCCCCTTCCAGTGCCTGGTGCGGTTGGTGGTGGTGGTGGTGGTGATGGTGGTGGTGGTGGCTACCGGACAGGGCAGAGGGGTGGGAGATGGGCACCGAGGAGGAGGAGGCGGCCGACGTGCAAGGGATGGTGTTCATGGTGTGGTAGGTGGCGTCGGGCTTGAAGGGGCTGTGGTGCGGCGGGTGGTGGTGGTGGCTCTTGCCGGGCGAGACGATGTCCACCGCAGCCAGGGCTTCCGCGCGGGCCAGCAGGCTCTCGTCCAGACCGCCGAAGATGTTGCTCTGCAATTGCAAATAGAAGGCACACATTACTGCTGCCAAGAGGGAATTCGCCTCCTTGCTCCTCGGGGTGCCATCCGAAGCAGCCCAGCCCTGCTGAAAGAGAGAGAGGGGGGGGGGGAAATGAGGAGAGAGAGGAAAAGAGAAAAAGAGGAGAGAAGAGAGATAGAAATAGGGGGAAAGCGAGAGCTGGAAAGAGAGAGAAAATGGAAAAAGAAAGGTATGGGGAAAGGGAGGGAGAGAGGCAGACAAGAGGAAGAGAGAGGAAAGAAGGAAAGAGAAAGTGGGAAAGCAACGAGGGCAGAAAGAAGCAGGGGGGCAGTCAGGCAACTCTCTCTTTCTGACGCTCCCCCCTCCTCCCAGCCCGGCTCGGCAGCAGCATCGCAGGTCGTAAAAATTCATGGCAGCCCCTTGGAAGCCTGCGCTGGGTTTGGGGAGGGCGGGAGGCGCGCGGGGTTGATTTGCTGCCTGGCCATGAAATAAACATGCCGGCGCCTGGGCTGCCCCTTATCCACCCTTCCCGCACTCGGGAGCGACGGAGCGACCTACCGGCGGGGTGGGCAGGCAGGCGCGGCGCAGGGCCTCCGAGGTGCTGTTGCTGCTGGTGGTGCTGCTGGGCGCGCTGCTGCGCCCGCCCGCGCCCCCGCTGCCGGCGTTGGAGATGCTGGGCGAGCTGGCCGACGGCACGGAGGCGGCCGCCGACGAGGTGCACGGCGACGCGGAGTGCAGGGCCGAGTACTTGGCCTCGTGGAGGCCGCCGCCGCCGCCGCCACCTCCGTGCGCCATGCCGAAGGGCTGCTTGCTGTTGAGGGACATCATCATCATGGTGGCCGGCGGGAAAGGCGAAGAGGCGAAGAGGCGGGAAAAGGCGCGAGGAGAAGTTGCTGCCTCAGCGGCCGCCGCCGCCGCCCCGTCGGACTGAGGCGCCTCGCCGGCTCTCGCGTCCTCTGCCTGCCCCTTCGACGAAGCCTCTTCCTCTCGCCACTCTCCGCCGTCAAACTGCCCCCTCAGCCGCCTCGCCGCTGGCTTTTTACTCGCCTTGCCCCCCCTCTCGCTGCCTTGTCACTAGGACGCCCCCCCCCCAACTCTTTGGGGAAAGTCCCTTCCCTTCCTCCTCCTCCTGCCCCTTCCCTGCTAGTCTTCCTTGCCTGCCTTCCTCTCCTCAGCGCCCCTCCTTCCCCTCCCCAGCGCCTCCCCCTGAAGCGCCAGAGGCCCCCTCGTCCCGCCCGCCCGCCCTCCGCTGCTCCCGGCGCCCCAAGAAGCCCCCTCCCCGCCCAGCCCAGCCTCCCTCAGCTTGGAGCCCCGGCAGCTGTTGCTCAAACTGGAGCAAGAGCCCCGAAGCGCTGCCTTCTTTCTTCGCCGCCGGCTTCCCCTCCCTGCCCGCCCAGCAGCAAAAAGAGGAGGAAAAAAGGCGGGAGGAGCGCTCTAGCCTCGCCCTATTGTTCCTTCCTCGGCGGCTGGGACGCTGCCTCAGCGCTGGGCTGCGGCACACCTTGGCCTGGCAGGTGCCGAGCGCGAGCCAGCGAGACCTGCGCGTAACTGGGCTGAGCGAGTCTTTCTGTCTCCCTCTGTTTCTCTCTGCTCGTCGCCCATTGGACGCGGGCGAAGCCGGGGCTGACAAGGCGAGACGCATGCGTCCTGCGAGAGAGAGCGCGCGTGGGTGACTGCCGAGCGAGGGGCTGGAGGAGCGCGAGGAGGGAGACGGAGAAGGGAGCGAGGGATTGCATGAGCTGCGCGTGTGAGAGAGATAGAGATAGATATTAGACGTTAATGCTAAGAGGGAACCTGAAAGGGAGATCATCACAAATATGTTGGCAGGATGGATGTGTGGAGAGGGGAGGGGAAATGTGTGCGTGAGGGGACACGGGGTGGAAAAGTGCGAGAGAAAATGTCCTGTGGAGAGCAAGTGAGGGAGACCTCGTTGCTGGAGAGAGCGGGGGTCCCCGTGAGGCCACGTCGTGGACCTTTCTGAGGGGCTGAAAGACGAAGGAGAAAGCGAACTGTTTCGAAGCATAGCAGAATGTGTGTGTATTTGCGTGTCTCTGTGAGAGAGAGATGTGGATTGAACTTTACTGTCCTGGGAGGTGAGCTCTGTGGGACGGATAAAAGTGTTTACTGTAGTTGTATGTAGATGACATACAGGATTTGGTTGCGCTTTTTTCTGCCTCTGTGCGGAGTCCATAGAGCAGTGCTGTGAATGTGTGTGTGAATATAATCTAAAGTATCCATCTCCCTTGGCTTGTGTTCATACGTTGAGGCAGCTCCCTGGTTGGGGCTGTTGCAATAGTGTCGCGAGGGGGCTGGGGAGGGACAAGTCCACCCTTCTTCTTCCACGAGGCGGAAAGAGCGAAGGGAAGGAGGGGTCTGGAGAAAGGTGAAAGCCTTTCCAATCGAGTTATTATCATTCATTAGCCACCGCGGAGTGGGGGGGGGGCAGTTTGCCCCGAGAGACTTCACTGCGCAGATGCAGCAGGAGGACACCCCGCGCCACACACTCGCTACCCCAGAGACTGACTGGCACGAATCCCCTGAGTTGCCGCTGGCGCCTGGTTTTTATCCTGCCGCGGTGGCTCTTGGGAATTGGAATCCTGCCGCTTTCCTCCTCCTCCTCCTCCGAAGTGGGCGCGTGCCAGAGGGTGGTGCCGTCGCCTCCCCTCGGTCGCTCCCCCGCACCGTCACCTTTGTTTGCCGTTTCCTGCGTCGCGCTCTGCAGGCTGGATGAAGCTGCCCGCCTTCAGGGGCCAGGCGCTGCGGGAGAAGGAGCTGCTTGCTGGAGGGGGTGCGAAGGGCGGGGCAGAGCAGAGCCCGGGACCAGCTGATGGCTCTGCTCCCTGCCAGCCAACAGCCTGTCTCTCTCGTGCCATTGCTTTTCCGCTTGGCCTCTTGCAAGAGTTCCACGTGGGATTCCCACGGGTGCCATGGGCCTCTCCAGGCTAGCGTGACACTAGGGGGAGGAGATGCCCCCAAATGTTCAGACCATCCTCCTCTTTCACCTCTTGCAATCCGGCATCTTAGCGCCACCCAAAGCCGCATGATGGGCTCAGTTCTGAGCCCAGCCAGTTCCTTGGCTCTGTCAGTTCTATGATGGATGGGTTTCATATTTAAAATATATATAGGTGTGGGTGGGTGAGTGTGTAAAAGAGAGAGGGGGGAAGGCTGCTGAGTGACTTATTTCAATACAGCTGGCCCTTTTGTGTGCCTTAATTTTACACTAGGCGGCTCCAGCAGGTTTCTCACCCCAAACGATAGGCTTCGTAATTTTCAGGGAAATAATAATAATAATAATAATAAAAATCCATTGTATCAGCTCTCACTGTCGCCAGCTCAGAGAAATGAAATAAATCAAAGTTAAAAGCTTGAGTATCATTTAATTATTGTGCGAACAGCGCTTGGAAAGGAGTGGAACAACATCTCTAAACAAATTATGGCCGGGCCAGGAAGGAATTATTAGATTGAAATTTCATTTAGGCTCGGGAGACACAGCGCTTCAATATGTAATCTGTTATGCCTCATCTGATTTGTATGCTTAATTCAGCTTGACGAATTTATTAGTTTTCATAATAGTAAAAAAAAAAAAGAAGAGCAAACCACGGAGCAGCACTATGGGCTAATGCATTGTGTGTACTATAAATTGTATGTAACCGTTGAAAGGCTGAAGTCTATAGAAATCTTTTATTAATGGCAACATAGAAAGGGAGCAGATTCTTGCAAGCCTTTAAGGAGTTCATGTCAGCCCTCCACAGGGCTGTCTCGGTAGGCCATTAACATATCGTCATACTAATTAGGCTACTTCATCAGTGATATAATTTCAAACTTTAAATTATGTTCTAATTAACAAGGGTTGTCCAATTTGCTTAATCTTCAAAAGCCTTTTGGCTTGTCTAATTAGTCTAAACTATTGAGCATCTCAAACGCCTAATAAAAAGATCTGTAGATAATATTTTTGTATTTTCATTGAAAGAAGTTTACAAGGGACAGTTGAAGGGCAGAGGTGGAAAGCAGGTTTCTCTAGCCATCAGCAATTGGACTGGCCGGTCATATTCCATATTTGTGTTACAGGTCGAGGAATCCTAAGAAAGCAATAGCTGTTTAACATTGCATTTCAGGATACTATTGAAAATTAAAAACAAAGGCTGAGGACAATTATGCTTCCCACAAATCAGCCAAACAGACCTCAAATCAAATTATCTTCTAATTTTCTAACAGATAATTAACAGGGCATTCTCAATTTAATACTTAGCTCTCAAGTGAACTTTGAGTTTAAAAACCCTCTTTTAAAAATATTTAACCCCCTGTATTGGGTTTAATTACTTGCACTAGTTGTTTTAATGTATGCCGTCACATGGGAGAACTGAGAATGCATATCGTTAATATGAATTAATCTTGATTTTAATAGCAACTGACAACTGATCTCCAAAATGCTAAACACTTGTCACCACTTCCTATGGTAAATAAGGGATTATAATATATTAATGAAATAAAGGGAACACTCGTGAAATAAGTGGGCAAACTTTGTTTGGTGCTACGTTTAGCTAAGATTATTTAAACACTGCAGTCTCCAAGGCCTCCTTTTCCAAAGGTCTGGGCAGAAGGGAAATTACCAAATCCGCGATACTAATGTAGATTAGTCATTCACTCTCTTTTCAGCAAAACCTTCTCCCCTCAACAGTATGTGACCTATATTGTCTGCTATCCCGTGTATCGTTGGGGGGACAAATCCTACTGAAGCAAATGAGACTTAAGCCGCCCAATTCTGCTCGGGAATGGAACTCTTGTCATTAAACATAGATTCGTCTGTAGTTCTGATATGTAGCTATAAGCCCTTTTTTCCTCCGTGAGAAAACACATAGAAACAAACAAAAACCCTAAGTCACCATTCATATAGCATCCTTCAAGCCCACGTGACAAAAGTCAGGCAAAAGCGGACAACGTAAACAAGGCGCTAACCTTGCACCAGGCATTTTAAAATCTCTTAGTCACCACAAAATACTCTAGAATAGATGCGCACCATATAATGTAATGTTGCAGTTTGCGCTTTGACCTCTGTGAAAGGGTCGAGTCCTGACTCCTGGCCTCTCTAAGATCAGTGGGAAATTGTTCGTTGGATGGGATGTCAAATGCTTGGGAAAGGTTCTTTGGATAGTCATGAGAAAACAGAGTTGTAGGAGAATTCGGGGGTCTAAAGAGGCGACTGTTGTCTCATCATGAACCTGACTGGAGTTGAAATGAGGACGTATTCACGACTTAACAGTTTGCCTTCCAACAGGAATATGTTGTTCTGCATGTTGAAGATGTTATTATTTTTAAACCCCAAGCAGGAAATTAGCTTGGGTTCCCCTCATCAGAGAGTCTTTGGGCGCTTCTGGATTTGGCGGCCTCTTTGTCTAGCAGCAGCTTCTGCCACCGACTGGCCTCAGACAGATGTGAAATGCAGCTGTCCCAGAGCAGCGTCAAGCCCTCGGGTACCAGCGCAAGGCTGCCTTCGCAAGCCTTCCAAAGCCATTAGTCTTCCTGCAGGCTCTGCGCACAAATGGACTTGCCTAAATAAAATTAGAGTCCCCCTTTCATTGCCTGACCCACGCAGACATCTGGGGAGAAATCACTGTCGCCTCTCATGTATCCCTGCTCTGATTTATGATTAAAATTTAAAGCAACGCATTCATATTTTACCGAACCTAATGCGCCGGATGAAATTTTAATCCATTAAGATGCAGGCTATACTTTAGGAAGCCCTGCCTTTGTTTTTCAGCAAGGAATAGAGTGTTCGGTTATGGCCAGGGCAGTTATTTATCGAAAATGCGGCTGTCCGATGCCCTCCCTGTTTTATATTAATGAACACACATTGCTTAGCACCTCCGTTTTATTTTAGTGCACGGGAATGTTCCTCCGCCGCTGCCTCCCCCCCACCCCGCTCAGCCCTGCTTTCCCAGTCAACAAACCTGCTCTGAGATGATTTATTCAAATAATTTGCTCGTTTTCTTTGCCTAACACCGGCAATCCTATAGGGAGGAATGTTGCGCGGCACGGCTGCCAGGTGATGACAGTTACTGGCTGGTTAAGTGAAAGAGTCAGAGCTGCGCTCGGGAGTCTCTGCCTGGCGTGAGGGAGAACTTTGGAAGGAGCTTCAGGACCCTGGACAGCGCAGCGCGACCGGCGCTCCCTCTTCCTATTGGCAAGCGCGAAATGAGAGCAAATAAGCGCACCACCTTCCAACCCGCAGGAGATCCGTCACGCTCCCTCCTTTCCTTGCGCGCGCGCGCACACACAAAACACAAACAGGAGTAATCCTGAAGAGAACCACCTCGGCCAACACGCCGCTTCACGCTGAGGCCAGAATCATCTTCTCAAGTTGCTGTTACCTGAAGACAACTTGGAATATTATACTAGCACCGAGTGGACCTTGTTCAGGTCAAGTGTTGCCTCGCAGGATACTAACAGCTAACATAGCCGAGATCGAGAAAACAGGAATGGGCTGTTCGTTGTCTGTTCTGCTGGTTCTTCATGGAAATCCGAAGGCTCGCTTAGAATAGCTCCCCGCTTCCTGTTGAGAACCTGCGATTTGAACGGGACTTGGACAGGTCCGAGTTCAAGCTCATAACAGAGCATTGGGTCCACTGGAGGTTCCCGGGCAGGTCATTTCCACCCTTTTACAAGTAGGAAATGGTCAACGAGGCAGAGAGGGGGGACGGGACTTGGCTCATGTTTGAACTTTTGTCTGCCATGAACTTTTTGGGCAGCCGTGGGAAGACCACAAAGTGAGTCTCTGAGCACCTGCTGAGAAATGGGTATAATCGCGATCTATTTCACAGACTTTCTGGGAAGGTTTTGAAGACGTTGTGAAGCAGTTACAAACACATTAGTTATGCACGTTCACTTGGATGCAAGTCCCACTGGGTTCAAAGGAACTTCTGTTTAGGATTGCAGCCTAAGTCTGCAATTCTAATCTATGCAGGCTTCCTTGGCTTTAAACTTGACCCCAGTGGGGCTTCCGAATAAACATGCATAGGATTGCACTGCACAGCTGTTACTTGGGACAGTGTCCGACTGAATTCAGTGCAGGTTACTTTTGAGTAAACATAGAATCGGGTTGTAAGGTGCCAAATAAGGAATAAATTCTGCTAATATTTAATCTATGCTGAAACCCGTAATGATTAGTCTCCCTGGACAGAGTTCAGATTACTGAAATTATTTTGCCATCTCTAAACACTGAGGAGTTCACCTTCTCAAATTGCAGTCAAAATCCAGGTACGAAGGACCAACCCTTCCCTTCCTGAGCAAATTGCCCTATAAGCACCTTCGCCATATTCAACGTTTACAGCGTCCTCCTGTTGACGTTTGCCCTGAAGCAAGTTCCTCCGAGTTCAGAGGCGCTCTCACGTTGAAGCTGAGCGACTCCCTTATCAGGGGCGGGGCAGTGAGAGAGGAGTGCCCTGATGACTTCCCCCTGGCGGGTGAATGTACCTTTCCCGAAGTTAAGTCAAGTCACGAAATCAAACTTAAGGCACGGAACAATCAATGAAGCTTTTTGCAATCCGTGGCGCCTTGTGCTTCCTGGCACTAACAGAAATGCAAGAAATCGAAACTTAATTACTTGAAAGAAATCCAGAAATCCCTCTGCATAATTTATCCGGGAGTTCTGGGGAGAGTTTGCGTTGAATTGTATGCATTTAAACTTGGTGCCTTCTCTCTCTCTCTCTCTCTCTCTCTCTCTCACACACACACACACACACACACACACACACACACACACAACACACGCTGGATTTGTAAACTGCTGGTTACTGGACTTCATTCTAAATCCTAGGGAGTATTTACATGCTCTTGTTTACGGAGCCATTTAGCACTTGACTAAAGTATTATTTCTCACCGATAACTAAAAGAAAAAATAAAAGTGATTTTTTTAAGAGAGGACCCCCGCGCCGCCGCGGCTACCACCAAATACATGGTTCTTCCCTATACTGGAATTTCAGTTTAGCCGCTAGTCTGTTTTACTTATTCTTCTTGGCAGCCGTTTCATTTGCTTAGGAATTCGACAGGGAGTGAGACAGTCGAAACGGTACCGAGGATGGAGAAGTCAGACTGCTGGGCAGTGCAAGCTTTCGAGTTCCAAAGAAGTCTTCCCCAGAACAGAATAAGAACCAATTTTGTTTGACTAGAAAGCTCGCTGCCCTGCGAAACACAGTGGGCTCCTTTAAACCCCTTTCTGACTTTCTGGCATTCTGGATATCCCTGACCTGAGGCTCTGCCTCAACGGGAGTTTGCTGGTGGTGATAGGGAGTTTCGAAGCTTGCAAGAGAGCGATCAGTACATTCTTTTGGACTGTGGAAAGAAGCATCAGACTGGTGCTATGAGCTGGAATCGCGGTTTGTGTATTGGTATGTGTGTTTTAGCAGCCCCCCAAATCGCCCAGCCCCTCTTGCATTCATCAGTGGTACCCACTGCTCAGAGTCACAAACCAACTTTTATGGCTCATAGAATGTGAACTGATGTTATGAAAAGATGAAAAATGCATGGGAGGGAGGGAGGGGAGAAACTCCCTGGAAACATCAAGTACATTTTTATTTAACTCACATTAGTGAAAATATAATGTAAAAAGTGAAAGGATCTAACAAAACCATTAATAATTTAAAAAATAATTAAAGATAGTCTGTCCTTACTATTCATAGCCATTCAGCACCTTAGACAAAGAAAGTGGAATATGCTTAGCGTGAGAAGGGATGTGAGCAAACTGCTAATCAGGAATCAGGTACAATGATTGCCCTGCTTCTCTAAGAGGTGCAGAGAGGGACTGTCTTGTATTAGCCTTGTTTCTGCAGGAGAAGATGCATTCTGGATTCCTAGTTGTATAAACCTTTCCAGTAAGCTGTTACCCAGATTTCAATCACTTCATAAACCCTGGTCTCACCCATGGAGGGAGCACATCAGTACTGACATTGCTGTCATTTTTTACCCACTGAGTTCCATAAATTTCCTTACAGAGAAGTAGCCCTGACAACATGAACAACGCATATAGTGCTCCCATCATTCTCCTTTGGATGTAGACTTTTTCCCTACAAGAATTATTCTCTGTGAATTTGTACTGTGTAAAAATTACCCACAAAGTGATTGGGGCATTGAATTGGAGAAAAGTGGAAAGGGTAGTGATGGCCACCAACTTGGGTGACTTCATAAGAAGATCAGAGGAATTCGTGGAATAGACAAGCCATAACGGATGCATTCCACTTCCACTGCCAGAGACAATATGGCTTTGGATAACCATGCTTAGAACCATGGGTGGGGAGAATGATGTTGCATTCAGGTCCTGTTTGTGGGCTTCCCTCTGGGGCAACTGATTGGCCACTGTGAGAACAGGATGCTAGCTAGACCAGATGGGCCTGATACATCAGGACTCTTCCTGTTTTCTTATGATGAGGTATCCCATATGTCAAGGGGGACAAGTCCTACAGTCTCTTATTCCTGCTTAATCTCTTTCCCTCAAACCTGGCATAATATAGTTCTGCATTAGGGAAAACCCAAAGCACCAAGGGAAACTTGAGATCTTTTAGACTGGTGGGAAGTGAAGAACCTGCCAACCTACCGGTAATTTATTTTTTATATATCTCAGTAGTTGAGAGGGTCAGGACAATCCTTCCAATTCATCTGCTATGTGTCAGGCAGATGTGTCAGCCAACCAGTGTAAAGGGAGAGAACAGAGCCTCACTCCTCCAAATTGTGGAGATATAGAACCTCTCTTTATACTGAGCAGATGGGAAGATCCAAGAAGTGTGGGTTTCTCTTGGGCTGGATCAGGCCCAAAGCCCATCTAGTTCAACACATTCAAAATACAGCATTTGTGCTCAGGGAGTTTGTACTAAGGCAGGAGAACAAGTAGTTTCTTACCTGTTTGCCAATATATATAATATTTGACTCTGTAACCTAATTAACCCCCATGCATTTATTTATTTCATATGTTTCTAAGGCACCCATGGTCCATCAGTGTAAACACAGGCAATATAGCTGAGGATTCCTTTTAACATATCCAACATGTCTATCCATTTTAGTTAACATAGATCTGGGCAGTGTCCTGGCATGGATGAAACAAAGACAGAACAAGGTGCTATTTTACTTGGAATCGTTCCACTTTTAAACTGTGCATCATTACAGTCTAGTGAATCTGGCAATACCGAAAGACAGGTTAGGCCGAGGAATTATTTAGATTGTATGTGTCTCCACTGCTTGGAGTTCCAACTCCAGCATGACAGATGGGACAGCAAATAGCAGAGGGATAAACTGAGCTACCATTGGGGGCAGATGTTGTGCATTAGTGCACAACCCTCTTCCACCAGTGCTCAGATTGCATGATTATGTTGCTTATCAGCACTCTGCTGACAGCAAACCAAACTGCAAGCTTCTGTTGTGTAGACACTGCCTAAGAAGAGGCTTGCTGGACCTAGGGGCCATCCAGAACGGTACCCTGTTTCCAACTGCAGTCAGTCAGAAACTTTCAAGTGCACAAGGTGGGTATGAAGGTGGCAGTCCTGCCATTATTGGTACCTAAGTAATCTATATAGCCTTCCCTCCATTTGTCTCTTTGACTTGGCACGCTCCAAACTGTAGTCACCTGGAACTAAAGTCTATATAAGCATTCAGAAGCAAGTGAAAGGGGCATGGTACCCACCACCTTGCCTACTTGTGCAAGTTTTACTGGAAAGGTGGGGAGGGGCATATGGTTTTTATCTTGGGGCCCCCATCCAGCCCAAGACCAAAACCATGGTCTTGATATTGTAAGCCCTCTCCCATCTATTAAGAAAACTGCCTTCCATCAGGGGCTCTTCTTTAAAAAAAACAATATTAAGCAATAATCTATAATGGTGTTCCTTTGAGCACATGGTATTTGCTCCTCCGGCGAGGAATTACAACTGTGTTCAGTGTTAAGGAACTGGACTTGCTTCCAGCGGAGATGGCAGGGCATTTATGCAGGTATTGAGCCCAGCATTTCTATTTAAACAAACAAACAAACTTTGCTCCAACATCCTTTGGCAGCATTCTGAGAAGACAGCCAAAATTGTTAACTTAATACTTAACATTTAACCAGTCATCCAACCTACTGGGCACCCAGAGCTGGCAAATCAGGAGAAACAAATCATACACAATGTGTATGTACAGCCCCTTCTACATTCAACTCAGTTCCTAATGAATGAAATATTATTAGGTTTTGATGAATATTAACATAATTAAAAGACGGCAGAAAATAATTTTGAACATTATGGAAATCATCCATATCAGAAGGATTGAAAGTTAATTATACAGCATCACAATTACATGATTATAAGGTGATTACACTCTTCTGGAAAGTAAGTGCTTAAGGCATCCATTCCATTACAGGCAAGTCTCTTGCTTCAGTCAGTCATACAGAGCTGTTTTGTACTGTGATATGAAGCATTTCTAAACCAAAGCTAATTTCACTGGTCCTAAAATTTGGTCATCGCTGTGTGAGTGCCTAAAACCAGTCACCAGGGGCCTCAGATAGATACACAGCCTTACTTGCTCCAAAGCAACCAACAGGGAAAAGAGAACAGAGAAATTTTAAAGCCACATAAAGATGATCTGTTTTCCATTCAGATCAGAGGTGGGCAACTTACAACCTTCTGTCTAGTTTCAGTGTGGTGCAAACACTCTGGAGGAGCCAATTCAGCACTTTTTAATTTTTAAAATTTTTTATTAGAGATTTTCTTGGTCTACAAAAGTACATACCTTGTATCTCTTTTTTAGGTTGTATAGTCTTTCTTATAAATCAGCTTCATTTGTTGTGAGACATTAGAGTTGAGTACAGTATGAGGGGTAGGGGAGAGGAGGGGTGGAGTAGTGAGGTTTATATTATTTTATATAGCATACGTGTGGGCTTTTATTTTAGCGTCAACTAGGTAGGTTCTCTTTCTATTCATTTATTACGTTACCTTGGTAGTGAGAGGTATTGGGGGCCAGGGTGTGTTTGGTTGTTTGTGGTTGTCTGCAGTGGTGTTTGTTTGAATTTGGGGGGGGGGGGGGTTGTTGGGTCAGGTAAACCAGATTGATTCGTATGCTATGGGTGGATTCTGGTTCTTGTCTTGTTGGGCCATGTATGTGATAAGGGAGAGCCATACTGGGGTGAAGGCATCCTCTTCTATTTGTCCCTATGTCAGTTTCAGTTTATTGGTTCACTTTTCCAGTAAGGCCATTTCCCATACAATTTGATACCATTGGTCCACGTTCACTCATGACAGGTCTCTCCAGTGTCTGGCTATGAGGCTTGTGGCTGCTGAGAGTAGGTGAGTTATAAGCTCTGTATAATGTGAGTGGTCATTATGACACTGGAAGGTGTTCAGTAGGGCTAGTTCTGGAGTGAGGTCTAATACCTGTTTAGTTATTTTGCATATCTCTTATAGGACTGCTGTACAGAAGGGTTGGATTTTAGGGCATTCCCACCACATGTGGAGGTTTGTGCCTGTGGAGATTTAGCCTCTCCAATATCTTGGTGAGGTTCCTGGGCATATCAGTGCCAGTTTCCTTGGTGTTGAGCATTGCCTGTAAGTGAGTTTCAGAGTGAGTTCCCTTCTTTTGGCTGATATGGACTTAAAGGGAAGTTTAGACCACATCTAGTCCATTGGGTGGGGTTAATTTCATACCCATTGTTCTTTGATTGCGTCGGGGGGGGGAGGGTTGTGTGATTTTGGAGCAGTATTTTGTATATTGTGGATACCATCCCTTTGCAGTGTCCCTCTGCTCTCAGGAGAAGGTTTTTGGTCAAGGGCATAGTGGCTGCTGATTTTACTGCTGGATTGTTTAAGAAGGTGTGTTAGCCAAGGTATTTGGGTCTCCCCTAGTTTGTCTTGCATTTCTTGTGTTGGTATGGGTTTGTTGTTTTTGTATAAATCTTTTAGCCAGTGTAGGCCTTTTGCTTGCCAGGTTTTTATCTGGAGAATTAGTGATGCGTGTTGGAATAGTGGGTGATAGGCCAGGTGGGTAAGTGGGGATGGGGATAGTTTGTTTACTTTTCCCTTCCATGCTCTGTGAACCTGTTCTGTATTGTGAAGATTTTCTTTAGTTTGTTTTGGAGAAATGGGGGTGTTTTCAATGGTGTCTCTCTCCAAGTGGATCCAAGTGGCTGTGTTTCAGTTCTCGTACCGTTTTGGAAAGTGCAGATTTAATAGATTTACCTTTAATTGCAAATTGAATATAATTTCTCTCCCATCCCTACCTACCCTTAACAAAAACCGTTGCCTTCCTCTGACTTAGTGTAATACTAACTTGATGCAAAACATTTTTGTTTGGTGTTGTTCTGGATTTGTGTTGGTCCAGATACAGCACATAATCAAAGCCAGTGTTTCCCAAACTTGTGCAGATATTTTGGGCTGTTTTGGAGCTAGCAGGGGGCTGAAGTCTTAAGCATCTGAAGGAAATCAGGTTGATCCAAACAACTCTTCCATTTTGAACTAATTGAAACTATCCATTTCAATTTAATTTTTAGGCCTTATTTGCAATTTTTTAAAGAATTCAGATTCATGCTGATTGAATCTACATTAATAGGTATCTAAGCTCTGTCTGTTGTGCTGCTGGCAATATGTGTAAACACTGTTAGAGTGCTAACAATCTCTCCACATGAAGAAGCGTTAGATTTCACCAGTGTGATTAACAACACAATATATGTTGCTTTGTAGAAAAGCTAAGTATTGGCTGTTTTTGACCTTTTACAAAGCTCCCCATGACAATTTCAAGTTTAGCTACAGTCATGGGGAGAAAACACTTTTTTTTTTCATTAAAAAATATTATGAAATTGGAAGTGCTTGTTCCAGAAAATGAGTTCACATTCAAAAATAGATAAATAGATTAAAAATTGGTATAATATCCATAGTAACATCCTTGGCCTTTTCTTCTCCAAAAGAAGAATGACATGCTCTTGTATTGTCTCTTGAGACAGACGGATGCCAAAAACAATAGTAATATTATATTACAAACCTTAAAAAAATTTCAATCCCCTTCATGATGAAATGTAGGTTAGGCTTCTCAGGTTGAAAAGGAGTTTGTAATGCATTTAGAGGAGCTGCTGTTTGGAAAATTTTGTTGTGGTGGGTGATAGCTAATGTCAGTCTTACTCAGAGTAAAAGGTAAAGGTAAAGGGACCCCTGACCATTAGGTCCAGTCGTGACCGACTCTGGGGTTGCGGTGCTTATCTCGCTTTATTGGCTGAGGGAGCTGGCGTACAACTTCCGGGTCATGTGGCCAGCATGACTAAGCCGCTTATGGCGAACCAGAGCAGTGCACGGAAACACCGTTTACCTTCCCGCCGGAGTGGTACCTATTTATCTACTTGCACTTTGATGTGCTTTCGAACTGCTAGGTTGGCAGGAGCAGGGACCGAGCAACGGGAGCTCACCCTGTCGTGGAGATTCAAACCGCCAACCTTCTGATTGGCAAGTCCTAGGCTCTGTGGTTTAACCCACAGCGCCACCCGCATCCCCTTACTCAGAGTAGACCCACTGAAACCAGTGGATATAAGCAACTTTTTCATTATTTCCCAAGGGTTTACTTTGCGTGTAACTTAGTTGGGTATCTACCATTGTGTTTCTGAGTACTTCTATACTTCATCTTTTTAAAAAATCTACTTTACATGTTCATAGCACGAGGCAGCTTTCAACATTTAACAGCACAGCAAATGTTGTGCTAAATACATATGCAAGTCCATATAGAAGGAAAGCAGAGGTGCAGCGGTGAAGTTCAAAGTGCAGATACTCATCATGACAGCTCCCATAGCCATCCATGCTCCCAAGATGGAGAGGGAGAGCTGCAGGGAAGGTTTGAAACAGTGGAGACATTTGGGATGTGGTGGAGAATTCTGATGTTCTAGAGAACTTGTGGGAAAACTCTAGCAAGTTTCTTCAAAAGCTACAAGATTTCTCCTGCATATCTTGGATGTCTCTTTGGCATGCAGCACTCTTTCTGATGTCATCCTTAGACCTCTTTTCAGGGCCAGCCCACCCTTGAGGCAAGATGAGGTGACTGCCTCAGGCAGCAGGATCCACAGGGGCAGCAGATTCAGCATCTCAGGAATGCATTGCCCGCCACCGCTGTGGTGACATCAACAGCTGCAGTACATTCACTGAAGGCCGGATATGTTGCCTCTTTGGCAACATATCCGGCCTTTCCCCATACTGCCTCTACAGTGGCTTCTTGGTGAATAGGAGGCACTAGTGGTCTCCTCCTACCCTTATTCCTGATGTAGATCTTTATTCCCCACTTGATCCTTATGTTAATCTTCACTTACCCCGTGTTCCCTAGTGAGCAGGCCTCATTTTGTTGTTTGCCTCAGGAACCAAAATCATTTGGGCTGGCCCTGTCCCTTTTGACACCCAGCAAGTCTTTACAAAAAGGAACACTGATAATAAGGACTGAGCATTCTCTTGAACTACACTGTTGGGGAGGCATGTAATTTAATCTGCTGTGGATTTGGGAATGGCATCCTTGGTTTTAATATCAACAAGCAAACAATACAGAGAAAGGAAGCAAAGATGTTTGCTTAAATAAATTCACTTTAAGACTTAAGATGATCCTGAATATGTGAGTTGGGTAGGGTGTGATCTCGTGTAAAAGAGAGATTTTTGACGGAGGTCTGACCATTGGTCATGCTGGCTGGAGTCCAACAACCTCTGGAGGGCCACTGGTTTCCTGTCCTTGTTATATAAGTTTGGCTGAGGAAATGTACAGAACATCAACTGCTGGGAGTTAATATGCTGGGAGTTTGTTCTGATTCTCAGTTTGAAAACTCTTTGATTGCCATCAGAATTAAAATAAAACTGTGAAGACTTGAATCCTAAAATAACTTAAGGAAGTTCATTTAATAAATGTTTCCTGTTGCCTTCACTCCCTTATTCTTCTCTGGAGGGTTGAGAGGGCCTCCTGAACAAAGCAGGATGGAGCCTAGAAGTTGCTGGGCAAGAGAGGAGAAGGATGGGAAAAGTTCCTTCCATGAATTTTCTTAAATTAGCTTATCAGAGAGTGCTAGGATACTTTGTATGTTTTGGGAGGGGTGGGGTGAAAGCACCACCCTGAACAAGGGATTAATTTTGGGGGATTCTAATAATTTTTCAGAGGAAGCTGCCTTCTCTTCAAATACAGTGGTACCTCGGGTTACGTACTTAATTCATTCCAGAGGTCTGTTCTTAACCTGAAACAGTTCTTAACCTGAAGCACCACTTTAGCTAGTGGGGCCTCCTGCTCCCGCCGCGCTGCCGGAGCACGATTTCTGTTCTCATCCTGAAGCAAAGTTCTTAACCCGAGGTAATATGTAACCTGAAGCGTATGTAACCTGAAGTGTATGTAACCCGAGGTACCACTGTATGAGGTGTTTGAGGATTTCCCTTTCCCAACAACAAAAGCCTTGCCATTGCTTCAAAGCAGCAGCTTGGCTGTTTTTAATAGGCCATGCAATTTCATGACGTAGTATGGTTCCCAAGAAGGCTTGTCCCTACCATTAGACAAAGAGACACAACTGCCTTAGACCACTCATTTGGGGTATTATAAAAGAGCAGCACATTTGTTAGCTATTTAATTTATCATTCTTTGTTCGGGTTTGTTTGTTTGCTTGCTTGTTTACTGCGTGGAGAGGGGCTTATGGGATTTTCTGCCTCGGATGCCACAATGATTTCACCAGTCATAGGTGAATAATTTCACCCACATTGACTAGAGCACAGGCGATATAATTTGCTCCTCCTCCTCCTCCTCAGGCAGGAACATACTTGGGGGAGTGGGGGACATGTCTGCCTCCACTGGTCTGGAAGTTACAGAATAACCCTTTTGAATAGTCCCCTGAAGGTGTGTGTTTGTGTGATATTTAGCTCAGCTTTCTTTGCAGGATCTGAGCCAGATTTTGTGTTATTGCCACATCTTGCAGTAGACTCCTGCACCCAAACACACACTGTTCAGAAGGGGGCACCTAACTTTTCTCCCACAGAGGCTTTGGGGGGGGTGTCAAGTGGTAAATTAAGGATCTAAGCTAAAGAATGCAATTACTTTTAATATTCTGATATCTGATAAAGCCAAATGTATATGTAAAAGAAGCAATTGCATTCACAACCTGCCTGCCCTTATTCCCCAGGAGGAAACCTAATTCATCTGAGTTTGTCAATTCTATTGATCACTCTTAAATAGTGGAAAAATCAACTTTCCCTTCAGTGATCAGCATGGAGTTTACAGTCTAATAAGTAAAAGAGGGAAGTGTTCATCCAGACTAATCTGGCAAGGAAACACACTTAAAACCTTATCCAGATATTTTATACCTGGCAGTTAGGAAGCATGAATGCATACAGGAAAACAGTGTAACCTGAAAATGCCTAAAATGATACAAGAAGCAACATCAATACTAAATATGGATTTAAAAACAGCCGCAGAAAGAAAATATTAGAGCTGCTTCCCCTTTTATAATTTTTTTCCCATCCAGCGAGCATACGCCAAGCACTCAAGTGCTACAAATACTAATATTTGGGAAGAAGGAGAGACAAAAGGCATTGTGCCCAGCCTTAGCTCTGGCTGAGATGACACCTACACACAGCCACACAACACAAGCAACTGCTGCTGCAACCTCAAAGCATGCGAACGTAGAAGGAGGTTGCAGTAACAGTTAGGTGTGCCCATCTATTGTACCTCCTCCACAGTTCCACACTCTGTTTGAGGCAAGGAACTTTTCTTAAATTAAAGTACTAGTTATGACCTTCAAAGCCCTAAACTCTGTGTGTGGAGAGAGGCTTCATGTCCTTGCACAATTTTATGGAAATGTAAAAATTTGGGAAGAATTTAACCCCCGGCTTGCAAATCATGTATGAGTATCACAGTGCTTAAAGCAGCTAGTCAAAGCATCACTTTGAGCGAGGCCTGCTTTCACTGATTTAGAAATCCCCTTTCCATAATACAAAATTGATTTATGAAATGTCCAAAGCCAAATGACTTCCAAGAGAGACTGAAACCTGTAGGACCAGGATCTTCCACTAGCCGGTGTTTGCAGAAGATCGCTATCACAACTTTTCCTGCAGCTGGTACAAATGTCAACGATCCTCAAATGCACTCAACGTGGATGCCGGACCAGGAAATAACTGATTCCAGTTGAGCTGATCTTTATAAACAAGTGTTCTGGAAAGCAGGGATGCAGAGGGCTTGATTAACTTATTCACAGACCTAGGGTTTACTTTATTTCGTTCAGGGACCCCTTGTAGCTGGCTAATCTTTCTGCACATGGAAGAACACATGAAGAGAGCACTTAGGCCACTTTAATCATTCACTGCTGCTGTTACACAGTGCTGTACACCAAAAGGGGCATCTTAATCTGAAAAACTAGGTGCAGAGCTGGGCTGTTTCTTTCACCGTTCCGGGATCATGCTTCAGTAGTGAGATTTTGTATTAAGTGCCGAACCTGGCGTCCCTCTCCCAGAGGCAAATGTAGTGTGACCAATTCCATCACACTGAGCCCTGAGCCTAGGGGGCATCACAACTATGGCATAGTGAATTAAGCAGAACAGGAGGCAGGAGGCGGGGGACGCCATATTTTGGCCTCACACAGGGCACCACTGAAATTTGAAGGACCAAAGTCTCTCCCCCAAAAACCCAGCTGTTATTTCTTAAACAAACAAGGTTCTAGTCCTTATGACTCTGAAATGTTTTCAGTGCCTGATCAAATATGGGTTTGTATGGGTTTACTTGTGCGGGATTTCCATTGGGCGTGGATCTGTGTTTTTGCATAGTTAGCTGACCTTTCACATAGCTAGCAGAAATAGGATCAGCTTTGCAAAACAAGCAAATATATGCAACGTGTTTGCATAGCAGGGAGGAGAATGAATTTAGGTGTCCTTGGTACAAATGGGTGTTCCCAACCCAGCTTATCATAGCCTCAGCTGTTAAGTAAAAGCCAGGCTGAGATACAAAAAAGCTACTTCAGATATGTCCAACTCAGGGGTTGCCAACAGGATTTACTAGGCCTGTGGAAAGGGGTCTGTGCTCCACTTTCAAAAGAGGGCACAACTCTGGATGTACCTTCTGTCATATGCAAATTTGTATCTCCCCTCTCAGGTGGAATGCGGGGCCACAAATAAATTAAGTGCCACATACTGTGGGTTAAGCCACAGAGCCTAGGGCTTGCCGATCAGAAGGTCGGCGGTTCGAATCCCCGTGACGGGGTGAGCTCCTTTTGCTCGGTCCCTGCTCCTGCCAACCTAGTACTTCAAAAGCACGTCAAAGTGCAAGTAGATAAATAGGTACCGCTCAGGCGGGAAGGTAAACGGTGCTTCCGTGCGCTGCTCTGGTTCGCCAGAAGCGGCTGGCCACATGACCCGGAAGCTGTACGCTGGCTCCCTCAGCCAATAAAGCAAGATGAGCGCCGCAACCCCAGAGTCAGTCACGACTGGACCTAATGGTCAGGGGTCCCTTTACCCTTTACCTTACTAGTAACAAATGCCATTTCCATACCAGAAAAGGCTTAACCCATTGAATTTCTGCCTACCACACAGCTGTAAAATGTGTAAGAGCACTGCTTTCCCCTAATGTTAACCATAAACCATGCAAACAGCTCATGTGACAAGAACTGTAATCCAATCATGTTACTGTAGGACTATTGATTTGAGGCTGGCAATACTATACTCAGTGCAATATGAGGCATGGTACTTCAGAGGGAGGGGATCAAATGAGAATCAAGATTCATAGCAACCAAGGTTCTGATATCAACGCTTGGATAAATTCAAGATCAAATTGTTAAAAAGCAAGCAGTGTGTGTTAAAAGCATTTGTTGTGGTTATTTATTTATACTGCACAATAGCTATGGCACTGTTATAAGAGCAGGTCAAACAGCCACTGTTTTATTCTTTGAGCAAATAAATATTTCAGCCTTTGCCATGAATATACTCATTCAAGTATTTATAGCTGCAACAACAACCCACCCCCAAGAACCCTATTTCTACCCCAAAGATGGAATTCCTCCCCTCCCATGCTGCTGCTACAAATGACTTAACAGCCCCTCCAACTGCATTCCCCTTAACACACAAACACACATGCACCCACAGAGAGACTGAATAATGTATTTTAAATATAATTTGAATTTAGCCACATTGGGCTACTTTGCAGAACTTATGTAACCTCTGCATTCTTAACCACAACACAACACACTTTCCCTGCACAGCATGGCTATACTACTGAATAGTTTAATTGCATTTGCAGTGTAATTTTTTAAAATGTTCAGGTAGAAGGGGGGGGGACTGTTGTCATCTTTTTTTGCATGAAATTAAACCTGTGTTGCAGGGACGCGGGTGGCGCTGTGGGTAAAAGCCTCAGCGCCTAGGGCTTGCCGATCGAAAGGTCGGCGGTTCGAATCCCCGCGGCGGGGTGCGCTCCTGTTGCTCGGTCCCAGCGCCTGCCAACCTAGCAGTTCGAAAGCACCCTCGGGTGCAAGTAGATAAATAGGGACCGCTTTCTAGCGGGAAGGTAAACGGCGTTTCCGTGTGCAGCTCTGGCTCACCAGAGCAGCGATGTCACACTGGCCACGTGACTCGGAAGTGTCTTCTGACAGCGCTGGCCCCTGGCCTCTTGAGTGAGATGGGCGCACAACCCCAGAGTCTGGCAAGACTGGCCCGTACGGGCAGGGGTACCTTTACCTTTACCTTTTAAACCTGTGTTGCTGCTATCCTATCTTTGCTGCTACTGCCAAGTCACAATTGTACTAAAAATCATGACTTTCGAAATTATTTGCTCTGGGCTGCAATCACTTCTTTACTAGGAAAGACTATGGAAAAGCATCTTCTAAGTGAGTCAGGAATTCCCTTCAAAACAAAGTCAGTGTCTTCTCCACTGCCTGAGTCAAGAGAAAAAAAATATAGACACCCACCCACCAAGGAAGTAAAAAACAGACCTTCCAACTTGCCTTACAAACTCTGCATTGTCTGGAGAAGCGATTCCCTGGGTCATTCATTTTTTTTTATTTTTTTATAATAATTTTTATTAAAGTTTTCCAAATTAAAACAAATCAAAACAAATTAAATCCAATCTATTGCCAATAACTAGGACTTCCCCTCCCTACCCCCTCTTGTGTTCCAAATCTTCCAAATAAGCAATTAAATTCAACAAATTCTTATCCCCAAATTTACACTCTTCATCAATAACCCAATTTATCCAAATTCTCATCCCCTAAGATCGATCTATACCCTTCCACGAGTTTCCCCCTTTCAAACATAGTACAGATGAAAATAAGATAAATATGAATAATAATTTTACAGCCTTTGGATTCCAATTTTCCCTCCCCTCTTTCCCCTTTGCGTTTCACCTATCCCTCCACTTCTAATATCTTCCTGGAGTTCCCACATTACACTATGTCCCTCCGGTTCTTTGCCAGTCTTTAATTACGGATGTCCAATCGTAGAAGGAGTCTATCAAATAAGGGCCCATTTCTTCTATCCAGGTTTTTATATCCAGGAGTAAAAACTCCAATTTTGTATCCATAAGCTTGTCAAACCTGAATATCCCAAATGTTCCCCCAGTTCTGTCCAGTTCTTGTTGTTTCCTTGTTCTCATCAATCATTCTCCTCCTTTTTATTTCTCTGTTCTCCCACAGAAATGTTCTTTTTCCAAAAGTTTCTAGTGTCTCTGCAGAGGTTTGTTATTCATGGAGCAAAGCATTGCATCATGTTCCTTTCATTTTCCAACAAATAGTTCCATTGTTTCCTGTAGTTTGTAGACCTCTGTAGACAAAATAGTGTTCCATTCCTGCAGTTTCCCAGGAGATTGAAAGTTCCATTCAGCTGTTCACATTTCCTGTGAAAAACACATGCAATGTCCCTCGGCTCCTCTAGGTGGATTGCAGTAACAAAGTTCCCTTCCAGAATCACATCCACCAGACCAAGTAGCTTGTTGACCGATATTTAAAACAGTTTGTATTCAATTTGTAACAAATATAACCGGCAAAGTCCTCATAACAAAGTCTCTATTTTAATCTTCCTTTTTGACAGCTCTTTGACAGCTGTCAAAACCTCCATCACTTTTCTCCAGGCAGTTTCACGAATCGCTCCAGGGATTCCGGGGGGGTTGCTTTTTTTTAAAACAATTCCACTTTTCTCCTCCAGCTCAATCTTATAATTTTCCCTCGCGAAGTTGCTGATTCGGCAAGATAAGGTTACACTCGATCTTAGTTGTCCAGTCCTTTGTTTTGGCTCTTCTACAATTTAGGGGTAGGCTGACTTCCTTTTTTCCACCTCCCCCGTTCGCTCCAAATTTTAAAAATTTATCCCCTTTTTTTTAGTCCATATTCCAATTACTCACGGGTTCTTCTTTAGAGCCGAATTTTCAATAGAAGAAGTCAGCGCTCTCCGCCGGATGGCATGCGGCTGCGCTTGGCAGGGATAGCAGAGAACTCAAAGCACCACGCTTCTCCCCGGCACCCGATCCGTAGCCTTTAAAAAGGCTCCTTCACGAGTCGGGAGAGCGCTAACGGTGCCAGCCGAGTCTCCATGTCCACGGCCTCAATCTGGCCGTGGTTTTTAAGGGTCCCCGCATCGCCGGTGCGGTAGGACCCAGCCCCTGCCAAGCCGGCTCCCTCCGGAGCTCGGAGGGAGCCCGCCATTCGGCGATGGCGCCGACCCGGAAGTCCGATTCCCTGGGTCATTCAGAAGCCATTTTTTGCAACATTCTCTGTGTATAACTTTAAATTTCTCCACTTAACTCATCAATCATAGCTGTGACTTCACTCATTGGATAGAAACACAATGAAAGATGGGAGCAAGCTCATATCTCATAAAAGCAATTGTTTCACATGGTGTCTGCCGATCTTTGCGTCATAATTTTTGTTCTACAAAGTGCTAGAGACTTACCTTTTTAAAAAATGAAAGCTCCTTGCTCTTGGCGGTTGCTCTTGGAGATGGGAAGTCCAAAGCATGGAATCAGAACAGCAGTTCTTTGGATTCTAGCCAGAGCATAAATGGAGGAAGGAAATGGCTAAATGATCCTAGAGCCTAGTCACTTTAAAGGCCACTTTGGTTCTTGTAAGTCACAACTTTTTGGCACTATTTTATACCATTTTTTCTCCTTTGGTAACACAAACTTCTATCAATGGCTTTTTGATATGGTACTGAGAAATCTCAGCTGTGTGTGTACACACAGAATGATGAAACCACACTCATGCTATACCTCTAATATTAGTTGTTTCAAACTCTTGTATAAAGGACCAAAATGAATATTGATCCTACAAAAGGAGATACATCCATAATAAGAGATTGAAGACTGAAACCCTTTGTGATTAAAAAAGTGTGTGTCATTTATAAAAGTGACAAAACATTTAAAAATAAAAAGGTGGTGCTTTGGGGGCTGAATGTTGGCTTCAGAAATGCAAAAAGACGAATAAATCTGCATTTTTGTGAAACGGGAAAATGTTTTTATTGCAGCAACAACCTAACACAGCCAACAGCACAATCAATTAAATTAATCCCATGAAATAAAACTTGAAATAAAGATGATATCTGAAATCATTTTTATTCATGGTTAGAGACCATGCAGATTCATTTGACAAGGCTTAAAAACCTTATGGGTGATGTTGAAAACTTCAATGTACAAGTACTGATTCAATTTGAAGGGGAAAATTGACTTGATAGGATGGTTTCTGTGGGGACATTACTAGAACAGCAAACCCCCAAGCAATACAAAGGCAACTAGAGTATTGTATGCTCATTACCTGAATTTTCAAATGCTGAACAACTGTGAGCAGTATGAATATGCAAAGCTTGTGGGCTCTGAACCAATATCCTTAAAAAAAAAATCTTCTCTGCTTTTCAAGGCAAAGATGTCACCACTTCAGGCTCAACCTTCCAATATTTGTGTGTACCTTTGTCTAAATTGGAGGAACTGGAAGTTAAGGATTTGGAACACAACCCTTTCCTCAGGCCTGCACTGGGCAATACTACTTCTGAAGTCCTATGCACCCAATTATCTGGCATTTTAAAAATGGGAACCCTCAAAAGGAGCTGGAAGCAGAAGCAAAACAACAACAACCATGAGGTAGTCAAGAGAGACATCTTCAGGGAATTTTTAAGAACGGTTATTCAAAATTCTGATGAGCTACCTTCCTATTACCTGATTTCTAGTTATAGCTATTACTAGTTGTAATATCTCTTTGCATTCACAAGGATGCAAAACACACTCCTGCAAGCACCCATGTAAGCTTAACTATACATCTGCAGCAAATATTTGGCTTGTAAAATGTACTCTCTCATTGGGAGAGATATTATTATTATTATTATTATTATTATTATTATTATTTGCTGTACAGTCATACCTTGGATCTTGAATGCCCTGGAACTCAGACATTTTGGCTCCTGAATGCTGCAAACTCGGAAGTGATTGTTCCAGTTTGTGAACATTCTTTTGGAACCCGAATGTCCGACAGGGCTTCCACGGCTTCTGATTGGCTACAGGAGCTTCCTGCAGCCAATCAGAAGCCGTGATTTGGTTTTTGAACATTTTGGAAGTCAAACAGGCTTCCGGAATGGATTCCGTTCAACTTCCAAGGTACGACTGAATTTATTTATCAGCTACTCTTCACCAGTTGGTCTTATGGTGGGTTACAAACATTTTAAAATACACATTAAAAATATTTAATACAAATTACAGACAATGGTATTGGGTGGGACCTGAAAACACACATCTCAGGTGTTGAAGGCCACAATGTTGTGTGTTTTCAGCATTCACCTGAAAGCTGTATAGTGAAGGCACGTCCTGAGTTGAGTTGGCATCCATCTGTCTCAGGAGACAATGGAGGAGTGTGCCTTCGGTGGTAAAGTCAAAAGCGTTGTAGAGTTACAGTGCCTGCTGTGGCTATAGAGACCAATATGGGAGACATATGTCTTATTGCAAGTGGGCAGATGAAGGTGCCTTGTAGATGCATGTCTATTGGGAGGGAATTCCACAAATTAGGAGCTTCCACAGAGGATGCTCTCTCCCAGGCTGCCACCCATCCCTACCCCCAAGTAAGCATAGGCCCACCATCAAATGCCAGTGAGAGGGAAACATCATTGTCCAGAATAGTTTGTACACTACTGATTATATGTTTTAGTGGGTTCCGCTGGGAACAGCAAGTATGGTAATTGCCTCATAGCCTGTCAATAGAGGTTTTGGACAATAAAAATGTACAGTGTGAAACATGCTTCCCTGCTCCCTCATGGTGATTTTCTCATCCCCTTCAGCCACCCATACAGTCATACCTTGGAAGTAAAATGGAATCCATTCCGGAAGTCCATTCGACTTCCAAAACATTCGGAAACCAAAGTGCGGAAGCTCCTGCAGCCAATTAGAAGCCGCAGAAGCCCCGTCAGATGTTTGGCTTCCAAAAATAGTTTGCAAACCGGAACAGTCACTTCCAGGTTTGTGGCGTTTGGGAGCCAAAACATTTGAGAGCTAAACTGTTTGAAAACCAAGGTACAACTGTTGTCTTGTCACTCGTGGGAAGTATTCCAGGAGAAAAATGTAGGCAAAGACTACCTCAGGACCTGCCCATCCTGGACTCCCCAATCCCAAACACAGAGAGAGTGATGTAATAATAATAATAATTTATTATTTGTACCCCACCCATCTGGCTGGGTTTCCCCAGCCACTCTGGGCGGCTTCCACAGAAACCAAAAATACACTAAAATCATACATTAAAAGCCATCAACACCCCTGTTTAAAGATCCCCAGATTCCTGCTTCACTTGGACTTTTCCCTACCACGCCCCCCATGCCCCCCCCCCCCGCTGCTATGGCCATATTCCTTCAACTAACTCTGTGAAGGATTCCAGGGCTTACTTTCAGCCAGAACTTGCTGGAACTCAGTTCTGGCACCTCTCAGGTGGGCATCATTGTCATTATAAGAGAAAAAGAGAGGTATTCATGGTGAGTTCTGGCAATCTTTTTCTAGAAAAGCAGCACTGGGTGCAGCTAAATATCACCTCAGAGCCTGCTCCAGCTGGACTATCCTTTCCCCCTCCTAGGGTTATTCTGCCACCAACTACCTTGTCAGAAACATGCCAATTACATTCCATTCATTGGTACCTTTTAAAAAGTTAGATTATAATATTATTTGTAAACTGCCTTGGAAGGATTTGTATCCTGAAAGGCATGCTCTAGGTAACTGTAATATATAGTGTCATGACACAAAGCTGTCAGAAGCTTATTGCAAGATTTGCAAGTATGAGCTTGCCTTGGCCCAGAATTTGGGTTACTTTGTGCTTAACAAGAAATCAAGGTTTTTTCCACCAGATTGCACACATTCCTGACTACAGCGTTCGGCATTTCACCCATACAGGCTATTTCCACATGTAAATTTACATTCCAATTTTGAAATTGACTATTACTTGGCATTGAGACAAAAAATAAAAAAGCAAGAGCCAAAGTGATCAAGGCAATTAAAAACTGGTAATATGTCCATCTGCCAGATGGTGATCAAAGGCCAGTGTTGTCATTAAGAGATCATACTACTTCCCCTCAGTCACCAGAGTGATGACTTCTCAAGAAGCATTTATTAAAACTCTTAATATTTTTCCTATTTCTTATTCCTAAAAGATGTTCACGATTCAATCAAAACAGAAGAGGTTTTTCTTTATTATTGTTAATGGTTTTCAAAAAAGAGCAAGCTTGCAAACACAAATAAATAAGTTCATTGCTCAAGGCTTTGCTCTACGTAACTTGCATAAAAGTATGATGCTTTAAGAGTTGCCAAATTAGTATTTTTAAAAAATATTTGCATAAAGTTATCCACATTGTTGGAGTGTTGATTTGAAAATTAAAAATGCAGGCCAGACTTCAGGAAATTTTTACTTACTGTGTTAATAAACTTTTGTTTATGCCTAGAGGTGCTGTTAAATTGCCAGCCAGACATTAATATACAGTCCACAAGGGATCCTGTATAGAAAATGTGATTATTGCTGTAGGATTCACATAGAACTTGTAATGTGCTTGGATATCTGCTGGACAGGAAGCAAGTCTAAATTTATATCGAAATGCAATCTAATTTTTTTTTATTATGTCTGTTTTTTAAAAGTCCAAAGATGGAACTAACTTTTTTTAAGGTATTATTGAACACATTTTGAGACACGTGTGTTCTTAAAAAAAAGAAGAAGTTGATAGGGGGGAAAAAGGTTCCTGAGGAGAGATGTTAAGAGGTCCAGAGAGGCCCAGTTCACTTCCAGTCTTTAAGGCTCTTAGCTATAATAATAATTTTTAAAATGACAACATCATAAAAAATTAAATACTAGTAGCTGGACACATCCATCATGGTTCATCTAATATTGTACATTCAGAACCTTTGCATTTTTAGTAATACAGTGGTACCTCTAGTTGCAGACATGATCCATTCTGGGGTGCCGTTCGCACCCCAAAAAGTCTGTAACTAGAGCAGCGCTTCTGTGCAAGCACGGAGCGCGATAGAGCACTTCTGCGCATGTGTGAAGCGTAGAGAACGCTTCTGCACATGCGGCAAAACCCGGAAGTATACACGTTCGCAACCCGAAAAGCCGCAACATGAAGCAAACGCAACAAGAGATATGACTGTATTTATGAAAAACATTTAACTCTTTAATATGACAAAATCTATATCAATTAATAACAACAAAATAATTTTACCCAATCACTTCTTTGATTTGTTCAAACTTGTAGCTCTGAGGCAAGAATGTTTGTCTCATTTTGGTCCGATGAGCAAGCTGCGAAACTTATCAAATGCCAAAAAATTAACCAAGTGTCTAAATTTGGGTATGTGGTTGAGGTCCCAGGCCAAATAGTCCCTTTGCTCTACCCTGCTTGTGATTGATCCTGTTTGAAACTCGATTGGAGATTGTGGCAAGCCATTTGAAGTAAAAATATTTATTTTTGAAAGTTATATTGATTTTTAAAACAGTTTTGCAGATCTTAGCTTTCTTCAACTAATTGTATTGGAGAGTTTTAAGCTTCAGTGGCCCACAAATCTTTCTAAATAAACAAAAGATGGTTGTGTTACTCTGCGTTGGAAAAGGAAGCCTTTTTGATAGCTTGAATTATAATACCTGGAAGCGTTTTTTATCATCTTAGCAGCAGTATGATGTGAGGAGAGGAAGGCCACAATGTTCTAACAGAACTGAGTTCAAACTGATGGCTGCATCCCTCAATCAAATTATTTGTTTCTGTTTCTTGTAATTTGAGGCACTGGTTTTAATCGAAATATGGTTTGTTCTCATATTGCTGTGTCATTTAGCTAAACTCCTACATGATGTAAATAGCTTCAATGTCCCTTCTGCAATGGCCACTTGGCCAATTTTGGTAGGACTGCAACTCTACAAAGCATCACAAGAAGTACTGTGTTTCTTTCACATCTGTAAAGGACCATACTGTGGAGGACCAATTAGGAGAGCTATTTTTCCAAGTCTGCCTCTGGGAATGATGCTAGATCTCAACGGAGCATTGTTCACATTGGGGCCTTTTGAAAGTAAAGGAACGCTGCTGCACTGGGACTGGCTGCAGACTGAGGAGTGGTGGCTGGAGCCTGATAACTGGGCACCGGGAGAAGAGGGGTTGGGACTGACTGGGAAGAAGAAGGGATCAGTGAACTGGGAGAACCTGTAGCAGCCAGGAGGCAAGAGACAAGAGGCAGCAGAAGCTGCAGGGCTGGAGAGGGATGAACAGGTGCAGGAGGAGGGAGGGACGGGTCAGGCTAGTGAAGGATCAATTCCTGCTCCATGATTGCAGTCATGGGATTATTGTCTTTCACATGACGGTATATGTTTTGACTCCACAGAGTGGGAAGTGACAGAGACAGGATGTTTGTGTTATTGTGTTCTGTGAAGTGGGACTATTGTCCTTTGTTTTTTTCTCTTTGCTGTCTGATGCTAGAGAGAGAGGGAGCCATGTTGCAGTCCTCTGTGTGTGTTTATATGTAAACAAAGTAGATTAGCCAAATGCTGAGTTGCTGAGGTCTGTTACGCATGATGCTCAAACTCTGTGGATCCCTACGTGTGCCAGTGTCTGTTGGCATCGGTCGCTGTGATGTTTGGGTTGAAGAAAGCTTTTGAAGCTCCCGAACGATCGACCAGGAAGGAGAGAACATGCCAGTCGGGCTCCTGACATTCCACACCTCCTCCTGCTGCCCCCATCTCTCCTGCTCCATTGTCTCCTTGGACCAGAACATGGAAGAGAGAGGAGCGGAAGCAGGTTACATGCAGGCAGGGTCTGTGCCTGCTTGCATGCAGCTCAGATAGGGGAGATACATAAGGTGAGGTCGGGGCAGGGGCAGGGTCTCTCTGTTGTGGTAGCTGCTGCCTCATCAGGTGCATACCTAGGAGTAGCTGAGAGATGTAGGACTGATGGACATGCCTTTTCCTAACTTGTGAGTGTACTTTAGGCAATAAAGAGTTAAGTCCTCACTCTGTACATTCCCTGCCTGGCAGAAGACAGCTGCTCAGGAAGATCCACCTTGGGGGGGGGGTACAGGAAAAACCCTCAGTATCCATTGTTTGGAATAGAAAACCCCTTTCCATGAAAATTGTAAGCCTTGTCCCCAAATCGCTGGATTTTTCCAAATTTGTCATCGAAAGAATACCACTGCAAAATGAGGCGGGGGGGGGGGGAAACAAATATTTGGCCCAGCTTTATAAATTTATATACCATTTCCACAATAAAACACCAGTCTGGAGGGGCCCCTTAAAGTAACAAAACCATTTCCATAAGACTTTGCATTCTAGAATCTTCTCTCTCATTTGGGGAAGGATATTTTAATTCTCATGTTATATTTGCATGTAAGTCTCAAACATGGGAGTGACTCCCAAGGGTGTGCATATGTCATTCGTTGAAATTTAATGTGAGAAATGTCGCTCAGTTGGGATTTGCTTTTACATCTGATCTGTTCTGAAGAAAAATTCTTCATCGTTCCTAGGAGGAAAGCTCAGAAACACTTCCAGAGAGGAGATGCTTTCAAAGCTCAATTATATACCACTATCTGTATGTAGGAATAACAAGAAAAACAGGATAGTTCACATTCTGACAACAACCTCCTGCTGTGCCATTTTTTAAGTGCTTCAGGTGGCGTGTATGTGGCGCTAACACCACAAACTGACACATCGGACAGGTGAAAGGGTGCACACATTTACAATAAAGGTAATCACTACAGAGAGTTCTGTGGTGCCTTAAAGATTATATTTCTGCATTTCAGGGGATTGGACTAGATGACCCTTGGAGTCCCTTCCAACTCTACAGTTCAGTGATTCTATGATTCTATGGACTACTTCATCCACTTAATCTGCTACACTGTTTTTGGAGTTATATCTACATGTGGTGGTGGGAGCATTGTAAGAAGTAAGAGATCTAGATTTCTGAGCTAACATAACTATACTAAATTCATAGCAGCCATTCTAACTCTTTATACATATAGGTAAAATTAATAGGTAAATGACCCCCTGGACAGTTAAGCCCAGTCAAAGGCTTTCATGACATTCAAATTGTTTGTGGTTTTGGTGATTAAGCAGCATATAAAAGGTAAAGGGGCCCCTGACCATTAGGTCCAGTCACGGCCGTCTCTGGGGTTGCGGCGCTCATCTCACTTTAGTGGCCGAGGGAGCCGGCGTGCAGCTTCCATGTCATGTGGCCAGCATGACTAAGCCGCTTCTGGCGAACCAGAGCAGCACATGGAAACGCCGTTTACCTTCCCGCCGGAGCGGTACCTATTTATCTACTTGCACTTTGACGTGCTTTCGAACTGCTAGGTTGGCAGGAGCAGGGACCGAGCAACGGGAGCTCACCCCATCGTGGGGATTCGAACCGCCAACCTTCTGATCGGCAAGTCCTCGGCTCTGTGGTTTAACCCACAGCGCCACCCGCATCCCATAAGCATCATATAAATCCTACTAAATATATATATATTAAGATTCTCTTTTTGCACTGTCCATCAGTCTCTGACTTTCAGAACCAACGCTCCCCCAACTCCAGCAGTCGGTCCCAAGCCACCCACCTCCAGTTAATAATTCTTCCACTAGCTCTTCTGACACACCTAAATACACACCTGAGAATTCAGTAAGGCTTACTCAATTCTGAGGATCACCCCCCCCCTATGTATTCTACTCATGGTAACAAAAGAAGGGTGTGGCAGATGAAGTGAACTCTCCTCCAGGAAAGTTTCAACATAATCAATCTGTTAGATTTTCAGGTGCCACGAGACTATTTGCTGTTTTTTGTTGCAAAAGATTAAGATCTGGAAATAGTTGGGGGAGGGGAAAGGTTGCTTCTCTTCACTGTATACCTCCAGGCTACTCAAGCTGTAGATGAAGAACTCTATTTCAGACCAACATCTGTGAACTAACTGCAGGGTGACTGAGGCTGTAATCCTAAATACATTTACTAGGGAATAATCCCCATTGAACACCATGGGACTTCTTCCAAAAGCAAATATAAAACAAGTGAAAGACAAAAAGTCACAAAGTCATAAAAGTGATATAAAAAGAGTCAGCAGGATTAAAGGATTTTAAAAGCTCAGGATTTGTGATGGGCATCAAAATGTCAACAACAGAGATGTCAGAGAGCGTTCCACAGCTGTGGTACCACCCCTGAGATGGCCCGGTATCTACCTACACCTCTTCAAATGGTGAGACACCCATAGGAGTTCACTGAAGATCTTAATGCATTGGGTAGATACATATAGAGGCAGACCTTCAAGTAGGCCCACATTCCTGCTGTTACATTTCCCTAATATAGCATAGATTTTTACTTTATGAAAGTGTGAACACTATAGCAATTCCTTTCAGTGGCTGGGGGTGGGTGGGACTGAACTTATGCCATTAAGTGCTTGTGAGAAATAAAAATGGGTTGTAACCTGTCTCCCATACAATTCTAGATTTCTTCCTCAACTTCTCTATTCATAATTAATATCTCTCTTTATCTTGTTCCTTTTGACTATCTTTGTTCTTTCCAAGTTAAATTATTTACCACCACCTCTTCTTTTCATTTAAGCTCTCTTTATCTTGTGAGCTGCTTTCCTTTATTCTGAAATCTCTGCTGTCTAAACGCATAACCAGTTGACATCCACTGCCGTATGGCTTAAAAACCTCGGTGGGTTCGTGGAAATCATTTAACTGTGTACTTATTTGATCGTAAGGTAGGTCATGTGGATAAGGAGCCAGGTTACTTCAGAGAGATGTGAATTAGAAGGTCAAGGACTTCAGATCACCACTGAAGGAAACCATTACACATCACTCCTGACAGTCACAGATATATTTTAGCAGAATAACAGTTTAAACCAATTAGCTAATGAAACAAGGATTTTTAATAATATTCAATAAAGATAATTAAAACAACATCCTTCCATAGCTTGACCAACCCGAACACAGCTCTACAGCTATGTAAAGTGCTTTGCCAGTTAGTTGACAATTTCTCCCTTTTTTGCAGCTCTGGAATGATATCATTACAGGATGCTAATATGATATTTGAGGCCTCCAAATTTTTTCTCTTTCACACATGAGGATTGGAGAAGTTTAAAAGAGTCAAATGTTTTCTTTCATTGTTCCTTCCTTCTCACTGTACTCAAACAACAGCAGAAGTTTGAGAAAATCAAGGCTGGAGCAACACTGAGGGGCCATTTTTAAAAACAAACACACCAGTTTTAACAAGGAAAAGTAGCAGAGATTGTTACAACACAGAAGTTAACACTAAAACGCTAACACAGCCTTTCTTTCCCAACTCCCTTGTTGTTGTACTCAACCCTTGTTTATATGGCCACTTCTCCATCCTAGTGTCGCCCTTCCATCACACTTCTCAAACCTCTGCTATTGTTCAAAACCGGCATTTCCTCCCCTTTGTTTTTCTCTATTCCTGCCTTCTCTATTGCTCCCCTGCCCCACCTTGACCATGCAAATGAGGACTGTGATGTGGCACTATAAATTCTCCAATGAGGGCTGCACTCTGATTTCATGCAAATTCGAGAAAGCAAACAAATAAAAAAATAATAATGAAGTACAGTACTGGTGCTTGGAGGAGTTTATATTGTGCTATCAGTATCTATGGAGGCTTACAGAGTTTCATTGGCAAAAATGGAAAGGTCTTTTCCCCCAGGGGGCTTACAATGTAAAAAAAGACAATGTGGGAAACAAAAGGAGCCCGGGAGCTTAGGGCAAGGGACACAAAGGACCAGGGATGAATGTGAGAAAATGCACTACCTAAATTTTGATGTTTGAAAATGGAGATTAAGAAATTAAGCCAGAGGCTTTACAGAAATGGATATTGAGGAAGGATCTGAAGGACAATGAAGAAATGGCAACACATACATGTTCTAAGAGAGTATTTTATGATATGCTTTATTAGCAGAGATTTATTTAACATTGAAATAAGCCCACTGACTTTCAGGTAAAGTACAGAAGAGGATCATATATATTTTCCTAAGTCTGGGAGCAATCTTATTCAGCAGGAACTCATACATAATGAAACAGAATAAATCACAAGAGATTAAGTTGTCTTTAGTTTATAATAGGTGTGCCCTTTCCCCAAGGAATGGCAGATGTTTCAGAATCCAGTCAGGTCAAGGCTTTCAGTAGCAGAGCGTTGTATTTGCCACTAATGGTTTTATAGAATTATTGAATTAGTCATTACCCTAAAGCTAATTCTTTTCTGATTCTGGCTGTATACCAATTTTGATTCTTTGAAAAATACGGTAGCTACCGTATGTGAAAAGCAGTCTTTTTCTTTTCTTTTTTAAGAGACTTGTATAGCCTGCCTGTTATCCCCCTCTTCTGCAACTGTGATGACTTAGCAGAGCAGACCTGTCTCTTCCTTTTCTAGTCTCAGAGAAGTGCTGATCTGTGAGGAGGAAAGAGCAACTGAGAACTCAAGTTACCAGTTCAAAGAGCACAGCATTCTCTTCTAGCCATAAAAGGCTGGCAAACTCTAAGGCTAGGAGATAAATTGAATGAGTGGGCAGGAGCAGTTAGTGGATGCTCACCCAAGAAACACTTGCTACTTATCTGAAACAGGTGAATAACAAAATATAGGACTGTATAAAACACAGATAACATAATTTGGAGCACCAAAAATGGTAAGAAATGGATAGCTTCCCTGAGGCGAGCAACCAGAATCCTTTGCTTCTACTGTTTGGTCAGGCAGTTAAGCAGTTTTAAGTTTTGATGGTTGCTGCCTTTAAGCTGCCATTCAACAGTCGTACCTCAGGTTACATATGCTTCAGGTTACATACACTTCAGGTTACAAACTCCACTAACCCAGAAATAGTACCTCGGGTTAAGAACTTTGCTTCAGGATGAGAACAGAAATCATGCTCCGGCGGCACGGCGGCAGCGGGAGGCCTCATTAGCTAAAGTGGTGCTTCAGGTTAAGAACAGTTTCGGTTTAAGAACGGACCTCTAGAACGAAGTAAGTACTTAACCCAAGGTACCACTGTATTACCCAGCCACTTGCATGTAAGCCTCACTGAGTAGAGCTGCATAGACCTGCATTGCTGTCTAGACCTTTATTTCCTGTCTCTCACTCCAATACAGGGCTGCCAACCTGAACAAAATATTGGGTAGGAGGCTAGGTAAGCCACACCCTACACAATTGATCCCATGACGTGGCGCACACACAGCAACTGAATGGCAATGCCCATCAACTTTGGGGGGTCCAGCCCCCTCAAATATTTTATTGTGGTGGCTGAAGGGACCTCGGCCCCAGGAGCTGGCTCCTCTGCTCCAGTATAATTGCTAATGTTTTCCTTCTTAATGCATTGCTCCTTGTTGCTTATATACTGCTTGGTATATGCATTATGTGCGCTCCTGAAAGGACAAGCTCTAAGAGTGCTTTCCACTCAGTGGGAGCAGGAAGAATTAGCAAGGTAGGAAGCTACTTTATACCGTGTCAGAGCATCTGTCCACATAGCCAGTACAGTCTATATTGGCTGGAAGCAGCTCTTCAAGGTTTCAGACAGGAAGTCTCTCTTGACCATGCTGGAGATGCTGAGGATTGAAG
The DNA here is from genome assembly GCF_964106915.1 of Podarcis gaigeae. Lineage (NCBI taxonomy): Eukaryota > Metazoa > Chordata > Lepidosauria > Squamata > Lacertidae > Podarcis > Podarcis gaigeae. Next base: position 42,916,042 of record NC_139685.1, read on the forward strand.
CGAGGACATTTTGCATGTAATGCCATATGCTTTACCATTGAGTCATGGTCCATCCCTGATAGTTACAGGTGAACCATCACACAGAGGTTGTGCCACACCTTCAACATATATACATACACTAAAGCATAAATGCCAAAGAACAGCTGCTCTATGTCAGCAACTTTTGTGTCCCCCTGTCCCCGTCTGAATGCAAATACAGAAAAACTTTGCAAATCAGCCTCTGGCTCAGAATATACATACACTTCAAAACAAAACTGCACAGAGGATACAGAGAGAAATTCTGCTAGGTAACACTATAATATATATATATTCTTATTTGTTCATTTAATTTATGAATCACTTTTTACAATTTACAAACATAATATAAAAACAGCTATAAATAGCTTATATACAATGCAAAACAAAACCATAGAAAGACATTCATTTTGTATTGTTTTTAAACCTAAGGGAAGAGGTGTTTTGATCCAGCTAGAAAAATCTGTTGGAGCAAAAATGTCTTCACTTGTTTTCAGAAAGTTAGTAGGCACCTATTGCATCTCAGCAGGGATGCTATTCCACAAAACAGAAGCAGCCACACTAACCATAACTCTATGTTATGGGGAGAGCTTCTGCTACTTTGGGGACTCTTAAGGAGAAACTCTTTGCAGAAGGCATTGCTCTACTGGGAATATAAGAGAAAAGGCAGTCCCTCAAGGAAATAGGACCTGGGCTGCATTGGGCCTTATATATTAGTACCAAAACCTTGAATTTAGCCCAGTAGCAGATTGACAGCCAGTGAAAATTCCACAGACTAGGTGTTATGTGCTGGTGGTAGTTTGCCTCACAAGCAACCTAGACACTGCATTCTGTGCAAGCTCAAGGGTAGCCCCACACATTCCTCAATCTAGGAATAGCCTCAGCTCTCTTACTAGCTGAACCTGATAAAATGTACCCCTAGCCACTGAGATCACCTGGATCTAGAATTGTCCCCTAGAAATATTTTTCTCTCTTAATGCAAATACGCTTGAAAGCACATCAGCTTTGGCCCTACAATGCCTAAATTATCCTTTTTTCCAACAGGAGATGGATTTACAACCGGTAGAAAACATGCTCTTCTATAAACAAAGGTATCTTCCTTTTTTATATATATGCTTACACCCACAATTAAGATTTGAGCGCTTCTCCTTTCTCACACTTCTGTTTCCCCAATATAGTAGATCACCTTCTGTATTAATCCTAAGCATGTTAATTCTGAAGTCCCACTCAGATGCTGCAGGATCCACTGCGACGGTCTCAGATGGCAGGATCCACATTGTTGAGTGGGAAGGGGTCCACCTAGTCCAGGGGTCTGCAACCCGCGGCTCCGGAGCCGCATGTGGCTCTTTTACACCTTTGCCGCGGCTCCGGGGCGGATACTAGCGAGGGGAAGAGGCGCATTGTGCGCCCCGACACTCCCCACTGTGGTGGGCGCTGTACTGGCTGTGACATCATTAGTCACGCACCGTCCCGACGTCACCTTCCCGCCCGCCCGCCCGCTACATTGTAAGGGGCATGTACGCTGGTCACTGCATTGAAAGGGGGCATGTACGCTGGTCACTGTTTTGAAGGGGAGTGAAGAACACACACACAAAAAGGTAACTTGTTAATTTAACGTTTATTTCTATGAGGAGGAGTAATTCTGAGGGGTCAAACAAAGAAATAATAAAAAAGTGACAAAAAATTATTTTTATAATGACGTGTTTTGCAGGTCCCAGTTGTTTTTCTTCGGAAACTGGTCCAAGTGGCTCATTTTGTCTTAAAAGGTTGCAGACCCCTGACCTAGTCCAACTCCCCGCAGTGCAGGAATCTCAACACACACACTCCCCACCCCCCATTTGAGGGGGCAGCATTGCTTGCTGTTTAACAGCAATGCGTTATTTTGCAACGTTTATCTGCAACCATTTCTAGACCGTTCCTCTGTAAAGCTTCCAAATGCATTCTTGTGGTGGGGAGCGGATGCGCTTCTGCTCCGCAAGGGGTCCAGACTGGGGATTCCGTTTGCACCAACGCTAGCAGCCCGTCCAGATCAGCCAACACTTCCTTAGAACTTTCATAGCCGAAGCGGCAGCGACCTGGCTTTAAAATATGGAAACCCTCAATAGCGGCGCGCTTTGCACCTTCAGGTGCCCGAGAAGCAGGCCCCGCCCCGCACAACCCGGCCAGCCAATCCTGCCTCTCTCTTCGCCACGAGCCCAACTCCCGGGAAACGCGTCCCACTCCAGGAAACTGAAAGCTCCGCCCCGCCCTCCCCACGTCAAGCGCGTCGCGTCGGCGAACGGGCGTAAAGTCTCGAAGAAGCGCGCAGCCCCGCACCAACCGCCGCTCGCGAGGTTACCGTTGCCTTTTTCCCTCCCCCACGAGCAGGCACGGGGCCTCGCTGTCCCGCGCGCCGTTGGCGGGCGAAGGGGCTGCCGGGAGTTTCTCTCTCGCGCGCCTTTCCCGCTGTGAGGGAAAGAGGACGCGGGCCTTTTTCTCCCGTCTGACTGACGGGCTCTTTCGCGCTATATGCCGGCGACGCGGTGGCTGCTGCTGCTGCTGCTGCTGCTGAAGAGCTTCCCCGCGGGCTTCGGGGCGTTTCTCGGGAGCCGGCATCTCTCTGCCCTCGTCCAGCCTCAGCCGCCGCAGTACCTCGTCGCTTGCCGGCTTCCAGAGATGGGGTGCGAGTCTATTAGTAGGCGCGTGGTAGTGATGGCGGCTTTCAGGGAGACTTTTCCTGTCACTGGATACTGTTCCTACTACCGGCGGCGGCGGCGGGAGCAGCTTCTAAGTAGCCCCGCTGCTGCTGCTTCCATGCTGCACAGCCCTTCTGCAGGAGGGGCCAAAGGAAAGTCTTGACCAACTCCCCGCCTTCCTCCTCCCCTCCCTTTCCTAGCTGCCTGCAGCCGCGGGAGTCTCGCGGCCACGCCGCCGCCACCATGGGCTTTTTGGACAGGCTGAGGAAAGACTGGTTCATTCTCGGAATAGTCCTGGTCATCACGGTGGCCAAGCTGGAGCCGGCCTTTGGGGTGAAAGGGGGTAAGTCTGGCCGTGGGCATGCCGTTGCCTCATGAAATGCGTGTCAGCCCTGGATTCCACCCCCCCCTCACATGCCCCCCAACTCGCTTGTTTGCAAACAAAGAGGAAATTGGGATTTTTAAATATGTATTAAAAAGTCGGGTGTCGGGTATATGGGGTCCATTGCAAAGTGTTGCGCTCTCCACACCGTAGCAGAACTGGAGGAAGCCCACGGCCCGAATATCTGCACGCTGCTTGGGGATTGCTATCCGATCCCTTCTTTTTTTTGGCCGCTGCAGCCATTCTGAGGTTTAGTATAGCTCTTCCTTAGCGCTCCAAAACTCTTCGGCAGAGGAGCTGCGTTGACACGTTGCACACTAGGAGCGAGCGAGACGACCCAACTTCCGCGTGGTGACACCCAGCAAGCAGGAGGGGCTGAGCTCTGGGGCGGGTTGAGCAAAATTAAGTCCCAGCAACAGATAACATTGAAGGAGATACGTGGACTCCTTTAAAAAAATGATAATAAATTTGATAACTGCAAGCACCAAGCAGTTGCAAAAAAAGGGACAGGGATTTAACTCCCTCACTCCCCAAATCCATTATTGTTTCCCAGCCAGTGTAGAACCTTAAAAGTACATTGACTAGCTGGAAACTCTTGTTCTGCTATGAGGCTATGTAAATGAACATGGAGAGGGGGAAGTCATTCCCAGATTGGGAAATTATTGGGTTTGATGTAATCCTTGTATGCTCCCACCTTAAAAAATGTATGTGTGCATCAATAATTTTCACAGTAATAGTTGGTAAAACATAATCCAGAGGAGGTAGTTTTTCACATCCGTGAGGACTGAGTTAACAATGAACTTAAACGAATACACTTGTTAACAGGGAGCAACTTCCTTACTTCCACGTACTATATCCATTTCACCTGGGAAAATTACTTCTGTTGAATCTGGGATAATTACTCCTCTTCTGGAGAGAATTACTTGGAATGCATGAATTATGTATAGCCATTCCCCTAGTGCATGAGTGAGCTTATAAAGCAGTTGTGTTAGTTTTGTTTTCTTCAAATTATGGGGAAGAGCAAACTTCATTACCATTGGGCCCTTTTAAAAGCATATAGGTTCTGAACACACCACCAAAAACTGTTGTGAATAAAGCACATAGACTGCCTGTGACTCAGTAATACTGTCTATGTCTGCTGCACAAAGAAAGAAGCTTGAATATTAAGACTCAGTTTGTGGATTTGCTAAATAGCCTTTGACATACCATAAATGTACAAGCTGTTCTTGTTCAAGTGTCAAAATGAAATATTGAGCACTGAGTCAAAAATATGAGTAGGAATATCTTCCTTTTTATTTTAAAATGTACTGGTGAGTACTTAATGCCATATCCTCTCAATTAGTGTGTGCCAGTGATGTGGGATGGAAAATTTCCAAATGCTTAATTTTTATCTGCATAAAATGTTCTGTTTCAGGAGTTCATTAGAAAAAATGAATGGGTGTCCAATTGCAAATACAGTTAAGGCAAACTTGGCAGTTTCAAAGTTTTCTTTACTAAATGCAAGTAAAATAAACTTGCTAAATTAGATCACTCCCTCGGGATGCAAACTGACATTTTTCTTATGCACGTTAGCTTAATTTCCATAGAATTCCCCCTCCCTATTATCTTATGCATGTATACATGAAAGTAAGTCCTACTCATTTTGTCCCTAATGGAGTGGCAAGATGTAAGAAGTGGATGCAGCTCTGACAAAGCTATACTTGCTGAAATATCTTCTACACAGATTTCTGTTAAAATTGTAGGATACCTGTTTTCTCTTTTTCATATGGTCACCTATCCTTCCAGGTAAACATGCATAGGACATTGCTGTCATGTTTTGAAAATGGCAGTAAACAAAAAGCTTTGAAATTGATGCAAGGCAAATGGCTCTTTTAGCTAAAACTTATATAAAATGTATAGCTTACTTGGTCTGCAGATTCAACCACTTGCTTTAGCTTTTTTGTTCTATTTATCTTCTAATTTTGTGGCCAGTTTTTAGATATCCCAGAAAATGTTTATTGTCTCATAGCACATGGCTTTGTAGGAAGAGCTGCTAACTTTTGTGTAGAGCTTAACAAAAATATATTTTAAATAATGCTATGAGTTTAATTCTGCAGATTTTACTATGGGAGTGCTCCAGTGTTTAAAGAGGATTATCTGTTAAAGTAGTAATTTTAAACTGGACAGTGGGGCATTTTGTCACATACCTTTTCCTCTTCAGTGCATTGGAGCACATTTACTGATGTAATTCCCACTCAGTTCAGTGACTTTTTATTTTATCTGTGGTGATCCAGACTTGGCTCCTGCAGTTGCATCTGTCATGTATCACTGGTCTTCTGCCATCTGTAAGCTTGACAGCCTTTCAGTAGCCGGGCTAACTAGTCTTAGGCAGTTATTCTTTCAAGGTTTTTGGCCAGCAATTGTTTACAAATGTATTGAGCATTGCATTTAATCACTCTTCATTTATTAAGGAACTTTTATGTCCAGGAGACCACTTCTTTCCCTATATCTGACTGCAGGTTAAGAGCACACTTTCCAATCTAGTTTTCTGCCAGGTTGGCTTATACTGCCCAGTGGAAGGCTGGAACCTGGACATGAAGTTCTTGGGTTCTTAATCTTCAGTTCCATGACTTCATATATTTTGCACCTGAATTTAGAAATGTTGTAATTAACCCTGAGTCAGAAATCTGGCTTAATAATGGCTAGTAATCTGTTCTGTGGTAGGTAGCATGTTGTGTTTCATTGTTTTGGTAATGAAGAATTGCTTTGCTCCATTGAGAAAACACTGGTTCCCAGGAGGTTCTGATGCATTTTATGGAAGACATAAAGTGGTGATACTTCCACATTTGCCTGTATGTCAATTCAGTGAAATGTGAGGATCGTTTGTCTGGTGTTCAGGATAAATAACAGAATCACAGAACTGTAGAGTTGGATGGGATCACCCAAGGGTTATCTAGCCCAGCCCCTTGCAAAGCAGGAATCTCAACATAGAATACAAACATTACATTTCAAAAAAGTGTACAAAAATAGTGTCAACTAAGGATTCATTCTGTTGCCCAGTTAGAGAAATTGACTGTGTTGATTGTTTGATTAAATGTGAAACAATTGGCATATACATAAAAACAGTAGTTATAAACCAAGGCACATATTTCTTTTCTCGAGTTGATGTGCATGTGTGATGTATCTGAGAAAGAAGAAAGCCTCTTCTAAGATAGCGTTTGCTACCTACAATTTGTATAATTGTATTAATGATAAGCTTTTTAAAAAAGTGCTAGCCAATTAATTGGGACTTTTAAATTTATTTCCTTTAGCATGATTTACCGTATTTTTCGCTCTATAACACGCACCCGACCATAACACGCACGTAGTTTTTAGAGGAGGAAAATCCGTAGGCATGCTACCCGTAGGCATTCCCTCCATAACATGCACAGACATTTTCCCTTACTTTTTAGGAGGAAAAAAGTGAGTGTTATGGTGCAAAAAATACGGTATATACCACTTCATAAATAAAAACAATCTCTAAGCAGCTTACATAAAAAAAAGTTCATGAAACAATTACGTAGTTAATGAAACACTTTTTAATTGATTTTTACAACTGATTGTACCAGCATTACAGCCGTGCTAAGGATGCTTTGAGGCATAGCATTTTGTGAGTGATTAGCACTGACTTAGAACAGTAGCCATTTACCAGTAAGTGCACCAGTCTTTCCATAATGCTCATCCCACACCAGTTACTTCTAGGCCATATGAACCAGCAGGAACAGTACAGCTGGAGCAATTACCATGGTGTCAAAACAGTGATAGTACCTCTAAATTTTTACTTTTCCTGCGGTCCTTCCTTTTTCAGTTCTGCTAGAAACAACAATGGAAAACTTCCTAAAACTCACTAATGACACTCCTAAGGGAACACTATCCACATACCTTAAGGAGGTGTGGGGAGGGAACATTATTTGAATTTATTCAGTGTATCAGCCAGAAGTGAACATCAATAGCTTTTCTGTTTTTCCTGTTAACAGTATAACAAATGCACAATATTTACTGTATTTTTGGTTGCCAAATATCTAAAGTTCTTTGGGTGACATATAGCATATAATAAAAACAATGAAATACCAAACACAATTCTAAAAAGTAGCATTAAAACAATTAATATAAAACTGAACTAAAATCAAAGCCACAACAAAAACATTCCAGGTGTGAAACAAGGGTAAAAGCATCAGATTTAAAAGACCTGTGAGAATAAAAAGGTCTTTGCCTGGCACTGAAACATACTGCTTATTTATTATGTGAGCCAGACATCTCTCAAGGAACCAAAAAGAGGTCTAGGTTATCTCATTTCTTCAAAACTAAAGAACAATTTTTTGTTGCTGAGAGAATGCAGTTCTTTCGCCTGTTAGCCAAACTGTGCAATTAAAAGTACTTCCCGTAATGCTGTTGCACATATAGTGTGAGGGCCTATTGGACAGTGCTTGTGACATCATTAATGCAAGCATGGAGAAGCTCCTTACTACTTTCTCGTCCCACCCACTTTCTATTCCATGTTGTGTACATCTCTTGTGAACTATAGGGCACTATATAGCTCAAGTATTCCACTATCATCATCTTTGTAGTGATTCCCATCCCCCATTCATTATGTGTGAATTTGATATTGAATTGTTGACTTTGTATTTGGACTTGCTGGATTACTCTGCAAAGATTAAAATCAATAGGAGCTGGATTTCAACTGCTTGTCCAGATATGTACCCCTATTTTCCCCTATTGAAAATACACATTAGGACAGCACAGAATCTAACTTACAGTAATTTACAAGAAGTAATTGTAAAAGCTGCAATTGGGACGCGGGTGGCGCTGTGGGTTAAACCACAGAGCCTAGGACTTGGCGATCAGAAGGTCGGTGGTTCGAATCCCCGCGACGGGGTGAGCTCCCGTTGCTTGGTCCCTGCTCCTGCCAACCTAGCAGTTCGAAAGCACGTCAAAGTGCAAGTAGATAAATAGGTACCGCTCCGGAGGGAAGGTAAACAGCGTTTCCATGTGCTGCTCTGGTTCGCCAGAAGCGGCTTAGTCATGCTGGCCACATGACCCGGAAGCTGTCTGTGGACGCCGGCTCCCTCAGCCTATAGAGCGGGATGAGCGCGCAACCCCAGAGTTAATCACGACTGGACCTAATGGTCAGGGGTCCCTTTACCTTTACCTTTAATTATAAAAGCTAGGGCTTTCTTCGTAGCTGGTTTTACAGGGGAGGGTTAATGTTAAAGAAGGCCTTTGCTTTTATTCTTTAGATCACAAGTTTGTTAGATTTTTGTTTCTGCAATATCCAAATCTTATTACTTCCTTGTCTCTGTCACTCCTTTGTATATGAATCATAACCCTTCATATTGATCTTGAATGCATTGACTGCACTCTGGTAGAGCTGGGCTGCTTCTGCACTTCTGCTCTTGGCTATGGGAAGAGAAGAAGCCAGTAAGCTTGGTTTTAACCTCATATAGTCTTCAGTGGGAACCACTGTGTGTGTGGAGGGGCCTGTAAGTCTTATGTGGAAATCAATCTTGGCTGTCTTGGTTTATTTTTGTTTATTTTTTGTATTTGTATTTTCAGGACCACTGAAACCAGAAATCACCATCACATACATAGCTGTTTCAGCTATATTCTTTAACAGTGGGCTCTCGTTGAAAACTGAGGTACTGCAAATGAATGTTAATCTTTCTCACTTTTTTTGTTGATGGGAGCATCAGGCTGCTAATGGCATAGTACCAACAGCCGTCAATATGTGCTTGTAGTTTTAAGAGACTATATGCATCAAGAGTGGGAGAAAAAGATGTAATGGATTACATCCCTGTACCCATAAATGACTGTCACAAGGTCCCTTATTGCTTCTGTATTAAACTTGATATTTTGCTATTAGTTTAACATGGAAATTATCTGTATGGATTGTGTTGAGTCTACACCTGCAATCCTACAGTGGGTCATTTGCAAAGTATTTACTTGGAGTCATTTTATTGATTCAAATGGAACTTGGGTCCCAGAGAATTGTGATCAGGCGACTCTAATTTTGGTAACACAGGTGTTTCAGAGCTGATTCTGCTAGTATGGGCATGTGGCTAGTAAACTGGCATTGAACCAGCACCAGCTGAACAGCCCATGTGATCTATTGAAGTTAGGTATATTTTAGAGCAGTGACATCCTGTTTTCCCCACGCTCCTAATTATGCATTGCAGCATGACCTTGGTGTGTGGGCAGCTTTTGTAAACATGTGTTTAATATCACCACTTATCTCCAGCTGTTGTAAGTTTGTTCCCAATTTATTATTTCTCCATGTGTAATCTGAGGCTCAGAATTTAAGTCCTGCCGTATTTATGTGGTAAAGTAGGCTTGGAGCCACCTTACATAACACTGGATGGCTTTTTGCTAAGTCATTTGGGGGGGGGGGGTTAGCTTTAGATAACAGGGTTGTTTATTTAGGGTCATAGCTTGACAGATATTGAAAATATTGTTGCACTAGGACTAGCCATTTATATACATGCATATATATGCTAGCTAGTCTTTTTTTGGGTGGAGGCAGGGCTAACCTTTGGTGAAGTCTTGCTGCTATGTAAAGCTCTAAAGCAGCCTTCCCCAACCCTGGGTCACCAGATGTTGTACTGTAATTCTCATCATACCTGACTGTTGGCCATGCTGGCTAGGGATAATGGGAGTTGGACTCAAAACACCTGGGGACCCAAAGTTTTAGAAGACTGTTCTAAAGTCTTTTTTTTTTTAACATTGTAGGTACAGTTGTCACCTGTCCAGTTGTTAAAATGTTTAATTTGAATGTGTATTTTACTATTAATCTAGCTTATGCTTAGTTTTGACAATGGGTGATTAAAAATTTGCATGCATCAGGACAGGTGAAGCAAAGACCCTTTTTTACAGAATTGGAGAATAGGCTTTTTGAAGCAATATGTATCTGACATATATAATAATGATACCAACTTAAGCAATACAAAATAGAACTGACTTCAGCTGTTAAAACTGCAACCTCTTCTTCTCTTGTTGCTTTGTAGGAGCTGACAAGTGCTTTGATGCATGTGAAATTGCATCTTTTTGTCCAGATCTTCACACTTGTATTCTTCCCAACAGCAATATGGCTATTTCTTCAGCTGTTATCTATCACACCTATAAATGAATGGCTTTTAAAAGGGTATGTTTTAACATCTAAAGGGTGAAATATTTATGGCTGCTTTTCCAGAAATGTGCTTTCGGTATCATTAGGGCTGATTTTTCCCTCCTGTGTATGTGATTTTTCTGCGTACGTTCATGCTTTGACACTTGCTGTTGGAAAAAAAATATGTATGCAAAACATTACTCTTTCAAAATCTTGGTCTCATGTATCCAAAGACTTGGCAGCTAATTTTATATGTAGGGACTTACTCAGCAGATCATGCCTCTTCTTGACAAGCCTTCTGTATTGAATTTGCTAGTTTAGGTTTCAAGGACTAGGAGTAAAGATGGGGGGAAATTGGTGGTAGAATAGAAGCTTAACTGTTTGAGTATGTATGAAACAGAATATGTTTTTTCTATGATGGTCTGTTGACCCATGGGGAAAGTCAATCAGGGGTCACAGTTGATGGCAGGCAGTGCCAGAGCCAAAAGCGAGTGGAGCCGGCAAGATTACATGGTGATCTTTCTCTTTACCTATTAGCTTCCCAGCTATTAGCTTCCCAGCATCTTTAATTATTTTTTCACTCTCAAATTCTGACTAAGAAAAGTCCTTTGCCATGATGGTAATTGTTTTCAATGCAGTATGCCCCTCCCCCATTTTATCTGTAAATGCTTTCAGAGATCAAAAGCTATAGAAAATTGCAGTGTATGAATATGGCTGTCAATGTGAAGAAAAAATATCAAGCACCATATTGCAGCATATTCAGCTAAATTCTATAATGAAAGCAGTTCAAGTTGTATCCTTTTCTAGAAGTACTCTTTTTTTGCCTCTAAGGAACATAGCTGCTTTATTTATTTATTTATTTATTTATTTATTTATTTATTTATTTATTTAGTGTGCCAGTATGCTACCGTTCCATCTGCGTATTGCTCATGGCAGATGATAAAAAGAAAATCAGAATACAAACTGAAACATACTCAAAATACACCATAAAAACCACACACCAATAACCGCGCCAGTCATGCATACAAGCAGTGGAAATGGAAAATGATTAAAAATTGGTTTGATCCCAAAGAGGACTTCATTGAGGGCAGAGGAAGCCCCAAAGAGAACAGAGGCGCAGCAGGGCTTTGTTAAGGCTGCTCAGGTTCCCATGTGCAGCCCCACAACCCCAGCTGCTTTTCTGCATAGCCTTCAGCTGGCTCCAGAGCTTCAAGAGAGCTTCAAGAGAGAGTTGTGTGGAGAGAGAACCTGAAAAGAGGGAGCTGGAGAGCAGGAAAAAAATGGGTGTTTAGAGACTTTTTAGAGGGTGTTCCCACTTAGGCGATTTTAGCTTATGCCTGCAGGGGCTCAGAACATAACCCCCGCACAAGTGGGGAGACACCTGTACAAATGTAAATGCTGGTGTGTAACTATTCACAAAGATAAGACCCAAATATTTAGGAACAGGACAATTTTTATTTTACTCTCCGTGAGTGAAGTGTTGAATTGCAGGTAAGCTGTTAGAAATTCAAGGCAAAACAGTTGCAAAACAAATGTGGTTTGAGGAATATTGTTTGTACATCTTCTCCCAGTAATGCTATTTAGAAGGTTTTTTAAAGTGCAAAGCTGTGTGCCACTCCCTCAACTTTAACTCCAGTATGTAGAAAATATTACAGCAAATATCTGTTTAGGGCAATTACTTACATCTCACTCACAGGCTGTCAGTCTACATTGTATATTATTAGGCTGCTAAATACTGTATAAGAACATTTTATTGTTTACCTCTGGTATAATAATGCTGCCTCCTTTTTATTTCTTGGTCTCATCTTTGCCACATAGTATATGTTTTGTTTAGCTCATACAATATATTGTCATGGTCGTCTTTGAGACTCTTGTCCTAACTAGGGTTCATTAATAGCAAGAATGTGATCATAATGAACAGTGCTTTTCCATAAGGGAAGATCTTGTGATGCAATTCATCTGTCCTTTCATTGTGTTCTGGTTATTATTTCTCTTCTGGCAATGTTATAGTGAGAGCAATCGTACTTGAGATTTACATGGGGTCATCAGCAGGGAGCTGGACCAGATAGCTTTTGCGATTCCTTTCAACTTTATGATTCTTTAGCACTTTCTGACTTTGAGGTAGATCATGTTTCTGTCTCCTTTTTGTGGGTAGAGGGCAAAGAGAGGATAGAACACATGAAACTGCCTTATACTAGGTCAGACTAATGTCAATTTCATCCAGTATTGTCTACTCTTAACTTGGTGGCCTGTTGCTTGTTCCAGGATTGAACCTGGCACCTGGAGGCAAAACATATGTTCGTCCACCGAACCAGGGGTCCTCCCCTAAGACCACTTCAGATTTCTCTCAGCACTGTTGCTAAGCCTGCTTGCAAACCACATCCTCTGAAGCAGAGAATACTTTCTCCAATTCCAGATATATGATGGATGGGGGTGGGGTATGTAATAATGAAAATTGTACTCCGCATGTGTTCAGGGGTCCTCTTGTTTCTGGAGCTGAACCTTGAAAGCAGATTCTGGGAGTGAACCTTAGTAGGTTCAAAGTAAGCTTTATATGCACATCCTCTCAGGAAGCTTCTCAAATTAATGCATGTATTACCATATCCCCAGCAGAAACAACCACTTATAATGTAAAGGCAGAAGTTCCTGAAAAGCTACTCAGCTCTTTCATTCTCAGGGCTTGCCACCTTCCTAGATTACTCCTATCTGTACAAATTTACCAAACATTATTCACATTAAGGCAGTATTCTTCAATCTTGGTTCCCCAGAAGTCATTGGACTACAATTCCCATCATCCCTCAGCTGGCCTGGAAAGATGGGAGTTGTAGTCCAACAGCGTCTAAGGGCCCAGGTGGAAGAACATTGCATTACGATTTCTCTCTATAAATCTGGAAGGGGTAGAAAAATGCTTTTTAAAGAGCAAACATAAATGCTTGGAAATTAGATGTATTGACTACACCTGGAAGCTAGAATTTTACCATGCATGGCACAATCACAGCGTGCAGTGAGCACCTCCTTGCTTTCCTGTGAATGGTGGGACTGGTACTCCTGCCACAGGATGTAAGAGTACATCCTGTAGCAGAAGTCATCTTAGACTTTGAGTTCAGGACCGGAAGAGATTTTAGCATGTTAGTCTAGTTCAGAGCATCTGCGAAGTTGGATTTCAATTTTCAGTGTACAGTATATTCCTTGGCTTCAGTTTTTAATAACAGTTTTCTATCTCCTTTCCTGTCATGTCTAATAGATTGCAAGCAGAGATTTTTTTTATTAAAAAAATTATTGCCAAGTGCCCAGATATTTTAGACTCTGAATAAATAAAAGCAACAAAACAAAGCAGAGACAGTATGTTTACCTAGGAATGAACTGAGGCTTGACCCAGCCAAAATTTACAAGGACAAGCATCCTACAGCCGCCACTCCATGGATTATTTTCCATAACTGATGAGGGATCTTGGAACATTTTTTGAATTTAATAGATTGGTAGGTCATGCCTCAGAGCAATCTACTGCCGCACACTCCATTAACATGAATAAAGTTTGAACAGTTAAAGTGTTTAGGGAATTGTAGCTTATGCCTCAAGAGCCCTGCACTGAATATCATAACACTCTGATTTACAGAGAAAAAACAAAGCTTTATAACAAAGCTTCTTATCCTGTTTTGTGTAGAATGACTTCTGCAAGCTGCTCATGTATCTGTATACATCTGAAAAGGAATGAGCAGTAGACTGCAAATGGATTTATCAGAAGACCATGTGGTCTTCCTTAAAGGGAATATTTAGCTTCTTGGGCAGATACAGAAACAGCTTGTATGACTTGCCCATTATCCCAGTCCAGATCTACTTGTGCATTACAGTTTGAGCTACTCCATTTACTTTCATGGGGCATGTAGCATACAGATACTTGCATGCTTGTGAATGGGGTAGCCTTTGTGGACTCAACTATTTTATCACAGAATTGTGAAGTTGGACGGGACCAAGGCGGTCATCTAGTCCAACCCCCTGCAGTGCAGGAATCTTTTGTCCAATGTGGGGCTTAAACCTACAATCCTGAAATCAAAAGTCTCATGCTCTACCAGCTGAGCTATCATACCATCTCAGTTAAGAAATCTCTCCTGTTTTTGTATTCTAGTCACAAAACAAAGAATATTGGTATTCATGGTTTCTGAATGTAGTGTGTAATTTTGCCCATTCTCCTTTATGGGTTTTGTGATTAATTTCAATGAATATTACATTTGTATCTGTGTATGTTTTCTGCCCCTTAGTTTGCAGACAGTAGGCTGCATGCCGCCACCTGTGTCTTCAGCAGTGATTTTAACCAAAGCTGTTGGTGGAAATGAGGTGAGTTGATTACAGTTTTATTTTATTAATTTTTTTTTATTTAAATGCTTTTGTGCAAAAGTTTTCTTTCCTTAGAGTAAAGTTGACTGACAGATCATGAAAATGCCACTTGAGATCCCATCAAATAACAATACCTTCAAATGCAGAGGTGTAACTTTTGGTGAATATTTTGAAACCTTGGGGATACATACCCTTTAAACTTTCAAAATGCCTATCTCTTCATGACCATAGCTCTTTTGCAGTTGCACCAGAGCCAGGATGGATAGGCCTATAGAGTGATTATTGCCTGCAGTACAAGGATGAAGGGAGAGCAGGAGAGAAGCCTCTCTATCCTTAAAGGAATATCCTACTTACCTTCCCCTCTTCAAGTCAGGTAGGGAGCCTGGCAGCAGAGACCACTGGACAGGCATGGGCACACAGCCATTTGGATCTAAAGGGAATCTATAGGTTTGAAGTGGTGGTAGGGGAAGGGGATTGGACTGTGCCACATGTCCTTAAAACTCCTTTCCTCCTTGAATGGATCCCAGGTGAGGGGTTGACTTCCTCCATGTCCAATTTTCACCCCTCATCATCTTTTTGGTGAGGGGATTACTTTCCAATCATTTCTGGGTGGTTCTATGCTAAAGGTATGTTCTGTCTTCACTAAAAATCTTTAAAGGAATCCTATTTATGATTCTCATGATTTGGTGTTACGCATTTAAATCTGTACTAAATTCCTTCATTTTAATTTGGTGTTACTTAGTGTAAAGAATATTATATTTTTAGATCTAGTGATGCCTCCAAATCTAAAGCCTTTTCGGAAACGAAACCTTGGAGAGTCCCATGGGGCAAGGTAAATTATTGCATGTGGTGAACTCTTTAAGTCATAGACCAAGGTCAAGGCAGTAGGAGTCTTATTTGAAAAAGCTTTTCTCTCTGCTTGGAAAGCAAATGAAACCTCTCATCATTTAACTTTAAAATTATAGCTTTAAGAAAATTTTCACTGCAGCTGAAAGATCAAGTTCATGGCAGACATAAAGGACTCGGAAGTCCTTTCTCAGATGTAACTGTGGAACCCCTCGTGCATTCTTGATGGAAAATAAAGAGTTCACAAAGATCAGAATCTTTGTAATCTACTGAATAAAATCAAAGGCTTCACAAGGCAGAAAGGAATACATTAAGTCTTAGACTGCTTTATTTTATTTAAGACAATACTTTTAAGGTAACTTTATTTCAATTAAGATTATTTATTTAAAATGTAATGAAATAAAAGGTTTTGAACATTTTATCTGTTGAACATACCTCAGTGATCTGCTTTGCATGCAGAAGGTTCCAGGTTCAATCCTCTGCATCTCCAGGTAGGGCTGAGAAAGGCTCCCTGCCTGAAACCCCCAGAGAGCCACTGCCAGTCAGTGTAGGCAATACTGATTTAGATGGACCAGTGATCTGACTCCATATAACATTTCTTCCAAGGAACTCAAGGAAGTATACAGTTCTCTCCCTTTCCACCTTATCCTTAAATGAACCTGTGAGGTAGAATAGGGTGAGTGAGTGGACCAAGGTCATCCTGTCAGCATGAAGCTGAATGGGGATCTGATAAAGTAAACACTATACCACGCCATTCTGGATTCCATTTGGCAAATGCTCCTACATTAGCATTATAAGGTAATGCACTTGGGAGTCCTGCATTTGCATTAGGCCCTCGCATGTTACCCAAGTTTGCCATCATGTGTAATACCCATTTAGAGGAAATAGCCAGTTCCAGCTCTCTTAAGTGAATGTATGGCATTCACATTTTATATTTTTAGCAATGGATATAACTATATTACATGTACATATAAAAAAACACCCCGCAACACTATATGTGACGGTCAAGTATTTTTAAAAACTACTGTCAATTTTGCAGATAACAGTATTGTATCATACTGGTTTTTGATATCTGTGATGGTATGAGTCAGAACCGGAAAAAAAGCAAGCCATTTCTGCAGTAGTGCCATTGAAGTTTGATACTGCAGCAGAGCCACTGATTTTTCGACTTTAGCCAGAGTGGTACAATTTGTCTAGTCAGGAATGGGCACAAAGCTCATTGATGGCAACTCAGCTGCTTGATCTGTATGAATTGCCTTAAGTATCTATGACATACTAATTAGAGTGATGTCACATGCAAGTTATTACGGTTTACATCTTCTTTTAAAGAAAGTGAAGAATTTTACTAATACTATGGAAGGCACTCACAGTGCTGTTTCATTCTGTTCTCTTGGATAAAATTGGAAGGGCTGTATAGAAATGGGAAGACAGGCAGACTGTAAAATGCAGCCAGACCATCCATTGGACAGATAAAATGTTTATTGTGCCGATGATGAAGGTGAGGCAGCTATTGGGTGTATTGGGCATTGTTGCATAAAGGAAAACTCAAGAGGAAAAAAAGGAAATGAAAAAAATGCATGAATGCTCCTTGTGCTGATCTTATCAGTGGAGAAAGCAGATGTCCATCAAATGTTTTCCAAAGTCAAGCCCGGTTTTTAGTGTATTGTTGCTTTCGTTATTTTTAAAAATTCTCAATGTTCTAATCACCCCACTATCTTCAAACTGTTTATAGTTGGGAAAGGGGAGAAAAAGAATCTTCCATACTGAATTAACAATAGTTGTGGCCTTGCAAAAGATGTTATTTAAATTTGTTCAAAAATAAGGCAAAACTGTTGTATTGAGTTTTTCTTTTAATTAGCAGGTGCCAGCTGTTCTAGGCAGAGAACACCTGTGCTACTTGAGGTATTAGGGAGTTCAGGTCCCAGTCTCTTTGCACACCAGTCAAAATTAGAAATAACGGATTCCTGTGGAGATGTGGGTTGTTAATGGCCTTAGCAGCTACTGTTCTCTTGACACATTCTCAGTCTTGAGATCTGAGGAAGTTACTTCAACACCTTGAAAGTGTTGGAAAACCATTGGCAAGACCAGGGGTCAGCAAACTTTCTCAGCAGGGGACCGGTCCACTGTCCCTCAGACCTTGAGTGGGACCGGACTATATTTTGGAAAAGAAAAGAAAAAATAACTAATTCCTATGGCCCACAAATAACCCAGAGATGCATTTTAAATAAAAGGACACATTCTACTCATGTAAAAACATGCTGATTCCCAGACCGTCCACGGGCCAGATTTAGACGGCGATTGGGCCGGATCCGACCCCCGGGCCTTAGTTTGCCTACCCACGGACAAGGCGTTTGGACCACAGGTGCTTTTAGCAAAAAATTGCCCCTGCTCAAAGTGTACTGAACTCAATATTTAGCTTCTCTTTACTGGTTGATAAAATCCATTGCCCATATCTACCAATAATTTGTAGAAGAG
This sequence comes from Podarcis gaigeae, assembly GCF_964106915.1. Lineage (NCBI taxonomy): Eukaryota > Metazoa > Chordata > Lepidosauria > Squamata > Lacertidae > Podarcis > Podarcis gaigeae. Next base: position 42,933,887 of record NC_139685.1, read on the forward strand.
TTTTGAATGTAGTTTTAAAAATATATAAATTAGCATTGTTGAGTGAGTGAGTAGACTCTAATGTTTTACAAAACATCCCTTTTAACACGAATATATGAGCATATGCAAATCTTAAGCTTTACTTTTGGGTCACTCAATAAGTTTTAATCAAAATATTCATGTACTGGGGTGCCAATACAATACCATATCTAATATTATTGTGGTGGGAGCCCCCACCCCATCACTAAGAAGCATTTCACAATTTTGGAGCTTGGGCTTGATCTCCCCCTTTTAAATGACCATCATTTTTTAAAAAACAACAACCCTGGTCTGTTTTTGTTTGGTTTTTAAAAGTTCCAATTTAACACCTCCATGGATTCTTTCACCCTTTCTTCTCTTTATATAGCCTGAGTCTTGACAACCTTGTTGGAAGTGATCAGCCGGACATGAGGGAAACCTCTGCTGTGTTTTAAGAATACTGTAACAGTGGTTCAGTTAGTGGGCTTGAAGAGGTTATTAAGTTATTGCTTGTTGCCTGGCCCATATCGATTTCTGGCTAGTAAGCATATGGAGTAGTGTGGCAGTTTAGATGACAGTGCCGTTTTAGCTCTTATTATTGATGGGGCTGCTGGCTTGTCACGAATTGGGAGCAAGGATGCTATGCTTAAACAGGTGGGACAAGAATTGATGAGGGAGCCCTGCACCTGACTGGCTGTTTTGGGACCTGTTTGTGTTGTGGAGGGAAAGAAAATTTGTATCTCGCTGACAGAAGTTGTACAGTATCTGTCTTTGTACCTTGCGAGGCAAGAAAGCTCTTGTATTCATGGATGGAGAGAGAGGAGGGAGGGAAAATTGCATCTGGCTGCCACTGCCGGGAACCCACTTCAATATTTTTGAGTCTATGGAGCTTACAAGGCTGCTATTATCTTATTTATCATAATGCTATAGAAAAAATAGTCTCACTAGTGAAGTGGATGTTTGAAATCCTGGCTGCAGAGCAAAGACTAAATGCTTAATCATGTGTTCTCTCAATGTTGGGTGTTTTGTTTTTTAAAAAAGTATGTTGCTTTTACAGCAAAATACTTTATCCTTTACTGGAAAATGTATACCCAATATGCACAAAAATATTAATGCAATTATTCCTATTATTTTCTTCCTATGCAGATGTGTCCAAATTTGCATAAATTGCTGGAATATTTTTTTTTATTAATTACCAATTAATCTGCCTGCAACGCTAACTGGATCCCATGTTAAAACAGCTATACATTTTTGTTAATGTGATCTTTCCTGTGCATGATTGAATGGTGTGAACAAAGCTGTACAGGGAAGAAGGCCTGCAGGTCATACAGTTGGTACTACAGGAATGTTTGGTGAGAGAGTTTAAAATGTGGCTCCAGAACCATCCTGCAGAGATCTTTGAGTCCATAGGACTTTCCCCAACATCTGAACCACGAAGTGACAGATCAGGCAGCTTCAAATGATTTAAATTTTTTTATGAAGGTACAGCATACAAAAGAGCAACACACACAAAAGAATAAGCAGTACAGTGAAGGATATTGGTTCACATCCAGTTCAGGTCAAATTCCTTCTTTCTTCCTGACACTTCTCTTGCTACTCTCGAAGTTACTATTCATTCAAGCCATAATCTTTGACTATCACAATTCAAATAGTGTCCATGTGTCTCATTCTGATTGGCTCTCTCCCCTCAGTAATATCTTGCTTTCTACTGTTCCTACTAAAACCCTGATTTAAGATGAAATGCTGAAAATGTTAAGCATATTTGCTGCTGAAAACCTCTGTTCACCACCTATTTAGATAGAACTACTAACATATTCTCTCTGAGGAGATGAATAAGGGTAATGTGGGTCTACAGCATTTTATTTATTCATTAAAAATATTTGTATCCCATCTCTTAATTGCAAAGATAGCCAGCAACACATAAATATAAAATTCCTATAAAACTACAAAAAGCATCCACAAGTAAAGCAAAAATCAACAACTGCAGTTCAGAGGAGATACTAGTATCAAACCACATTAAAAACTTAGGAGAAAAAGCCACACTTTCAGTTGCTTTCCAAAGGCCAACACGTTATTTATTTTCACATTAAGCTTGTTTGCAGAGGACACCCTTGGGAAACCAAATGGAGCTCAGAAGAAGGATGTGGTGTTACAAGAACTGTACAAATGGCTTTTGCTGGGGCACTTCCAGTGGCAAGAAGGAGGAAAGGAATATAACTTCTTTTAAGACATCAGTAGCCTCCTTTGCCTTCAGAGCTGGGAATCGTTACAAGTGGACTGTTTCTTAAAAGGTAAAGGGACCCCTTGACCAGTCGCGGATGACTCTGGGGTTGCGGCGCTCATCTCGCTTTACTGGCCGAGGGAGCCGGCGTACAGCTTCCGGGTTATGTCGCCAGCATTACTAAGCCGCTTATGGCGAACCAGAGCAGTGCATGGAAACGCCATTTACCTTCCTGCCAGAGCAGTACCTATTTATCTACTTGGACTTTGACGTGCTTTTGAACTGCTAGGTTGGCAGGAGCAGGGACCAAGCAATGGGAGCTCACCCCGTCGCAGGGATTCGAACCGCTGACCTTCTGATCAGCAAGCCCTAGGCTCTGTGATTTAGACCACAACGCCAACTGCATTCCAAGGACTGTTCTTTAGCTTATGACTTTTGGCAGTGATTTATGGGTTGCTTTGAATTACTTGGTTATATAGACTACAGAGGACTTAAAGTGGGACTTAACTCTAAGTGACCCACCTCCGCAGTATAGCATCTTTTAATCCAGGCCCATTTCTTATTTCATATTTGCACTTGAGTGCAGATACCAAAGTACAGAATGCATGCACCTTATGGCAATAGATAATTACATACAAAGGTTTTAGATAACCAGAAAAAGATCAGTCCTATATTTTGTTATCACATCAATGACTTTTTATGGGGAAAATTGTGACTTGAATGGGTGAGCGGCATTCACAAATTATTTTACAGGTGTATTCATACTTGGGTAGTTGTATCCAATGGCTAAAAGTCTTGGCAGAAGGAAACATAGTTCTTAGACCATGTTAATCAGTTTGAGGCTAGGTTTACAGGGATACTTTTATGGCTGTGAGTAGACCAGTAACAGTAACACTTGGAAGCTTAAACTTTAGAGAGGCAATCTAAAGAAGAAAAAGGCAGCAGTCTTAGATTCCAGGGGCAGGAATAATTTTTAAATAATATTTACACCTTTTGTCATTTTAAAGAAAAACATTTAGTTTCCCCCTTTCCCCTTGTGCCTTTTTTTTGCTAGTTGACAGGGCACACTTTATTTACATTTTGACTGATAGCCCTCAAAGATGTGCTGAACTATTTCTTCCCTTTGCTGTGCTAAAGCAAAACCCCCTATAAAGCGCCAGCAGACAATATGACCTCAGCCCGTAAGAAATGTGAAGACAATTGTGATATGCCAATTCACTTTCAGGATCTGCTAATACTGTAATGTTTTTTCCCTTGCCAGCAGCCTCCTTGCCTGGTGTCATTTCTTGAGCTCTTTTGGGATGAGATTAGTCTACAAGAACAAAGTAGCCAGATGTCTGGTTCTGAGAGAGTCCCAGGGGTCAGGGTATGGTAGGCAACTGTAATCATTTGGGGCTAAGATCAAAGATACCTGAGAATTACTTATGGGCACATAGTGTGTGTCATGCCCGTTATTAACAGTCTGTGAAAATTTGTTTCCCTAATTAACCCTTTTGTTGGTTAAGCTTTAGAGAATGAATGTAGTCCTGAATGAGAGAATAATTTGTTCTTTTTAGTAGCCGATACAGACACCTTTCTTAATCTTCAACTGTGCACAATCTCATTATAGCCAAAATGCAGTATTTTGGCTGGAATACTTTGTGTCTTATCCAAAAATGAAATTGGCAGAGAAAAATTATGAATCCTTTCCCCACCTTTCCCCAACTACTGAAAATTTAATAAATGTTAAAAATATATAGTTAGGCTTCACTTAATGTAGCTAGCTTAGTTTTGTTCTAGCATTGGATGCTAATATCAAAGTGTGGGCTGAATCAGTTGGTTGATTGTATTTAAGTGAACAAATGCAGTGCACCAGTCTGAAACATGCTCTTCCTGGCTCTAGTATACTCAGCCTTTGTTATCAAGGGCCTCATTAGTGGGCCAGTTGTCTGTTTTCAGTGCTGCGACTTCCCTTTCTTTTATACAAAGTAATGTTAATGTGCTGATATGTATGTAAGCGTGTGGAGGGGGAGGGGGGAAGAGTGGTTGTGTTCATGATAAAATTGCATTTGCAATTTATTGCCTGTGATGCATGTTGAGCAGTTTTAAGGGACAAATTTGAGTGAGCAGACATTTTTAAACCCTGGTAGGAAAGCCCTCTGGAGTAATTTAAAGGACATAATTGATTTATCTGTTTCAAACTTGACAGCCTCACCATTTTCTTTCTTGCTCTCTCACTCTTACTTAAGAGCACTAAAGGAAAACAGAATAAGCTGATCATTACTGAAAGAGTGGCTTAGGCTAAACTTCCTTTCTTACTGGTGATGCCTGAGGTCTGCATGTGTAAATTGAGGGTGCTTATAATGGCGAGATTTTATTATTGCTTGCAGCAGGCTTAATAATAACAAAAGCAATGAAGGAGGTTAAAACAGTGGCTGCAGAGGGAGGTTCGCGGAGGTTTTTGGCCAATGCCATATTCTTGCACTACACTTTCCCAATGCAGGCACCCAGCCACCCCACTTATGTGCAGATTATGTTCTGGACCTCCATGTGCATAAGTGGAAAAGGTGCAAGTGGGGAGCACTCTCTAAAACACCTCTACATGCTGGTTTTCCCCCTGCTCTCCAGCCCCCCCTTTCTTTCCACATAACACTCTCTTCAACTAGAGTTGAAGCTCCGAGGCCGGCTGGAGGCAGGACCGCATGCGGAAAAGCGGCTTCTTATCCTCCCAAGTCAGTGTGTTTAGGATTTCAGCCTAAATTTCCTTGTGTCCTGAAAAAGCTTATTTAGGGATACAGTGTGCCTTTTCCTAGTGACTTGGCCCCCATTTGCTAACATTATGTAACGTCTGATTATTTGCGCACTGTAGAGATCCAAGAAGGATGAGTTGTTATTCTCAGTAAGCAAAAAAATAGAAGAAAGTTCCCTTAGATGACTGAAAGTTGAGAGTGACTCAAGTAGAGGCTTTTTATTGAAATGTTTTAGCCTTTCTGCTGATCTCTCTAACAAGATCAAAAAGCTGCTGTTCTTCCACCCTACTTTGTATGAGTTAAAACAAGGCTGTGCAGGGATCCCATGTGGATAGAGAGGCCTCTGTAGAGCATGTGTATAGCCTGGAGGGATTCTTCAGATGCCCATTGCCACCCATTTTTCTTGCAAGTGGGGGAGTGACTACACGGGTCTGGTTTCTGAATTTGTTCTTTTTGTTCTGAGAATAATTGATTTAAGTATTTCTGCCTCCCTCCGCAGTTTGGAATATAATCTCACTGCAAACGTAACATTTACTTTTTGACTATGCATTTATTGAGAAGATGAAACTTAAAGCACTCTTTAATTCTCTGTGGTGGTGTGGAAGGCTTTTGGAGATAACCTGAATGGTTATTTGCATGGTTTTTGACAGGATAAACAATGTAGTATTAGGGATTATTAGTGTAATCACATTTAAAAGTATAAAGAGGTGGTATATCTTACCTGAATGGATTGAACCAAAATGCAAATTGCTTAAAAAGTGCCTTGTAATGTTGTATTATGAAATGGGGGCTGGCGGGAAACTCCTGAAATTTATTGTAGATAAAGTGGGAGTGCTACCATTCATTAGTTCTGATAATCTGATTGAGGATAGCCAACATTTTTTTACTTCTTGAAGCAGCTAGGGTGCATTTTAGGATTACTCCTTAACCTGGCCCTTTGCTTGGATGCTCAAGTGCTGGCAGCTGCCTTGTAAAGGCTTAATCTGGTTCACATCTGCAGTCTTTCCTGAAGAACCTGGTGTGGTCTCTTTGTGGGGCTGCCCTTGGAGACAGTGCAGAAGCACCAGTTGATGCAAAATGCAGTCACAAATTTGTTTCCTGGAGCTCAAAATACATAATTTCAGGTTGGACATAGTTGGTTGTATCAAAGAAGTTGTCCTATTTGCACAAAGGCTTCTACCTGCACAACATGACTTTCTCTCCCCCTGCATCCTCCCCATTAGCTTTTGGGGATTAGGGGAATCACAGAACACATTTAAGGTATGTGCAGGTAGAAGAGAGGGAGAAGTCCTGTTGCAAAGTCCTTGTGCTAATGAGATAACTTCATTAGACAAAACCCAATGTGACTGAACACGTTTGGGATAATGCTGTTCATCTTTCATTGTCACTGGATACCAAGTTGATATTCTCTCTGAATTATTGTTTACAACCCTAAAATCTATTTACTTGGTGGCCACCACCAGTTGATAGTTCATCAGCTTATATATTAATGTTATTTAATACATAAAGTGATGGGGTTTTATATTGCCGCCATTAAAAAAAAAACCTTCCCCTGGGCAGCTTTACAAATGCATATTCACACATATCAGTACAAAGAGATCAGCAGCAATTGAAAGCAGCATAAAACTGATACCGTCAAGGCTTAATAGTTAAGTAAAAGTCATTGGAGAATACCAGCCTTTGACTGGTCTCAGAAAGAATAAGTACATACCAGCTGAAACTTCATCGGGAGAGCATGCCATAATCTGGTTGTTGCTACTGCTGCCGCCACCACCACTGAGAAGGCCCTGTTATGGGGGCAGGGTGCTGTGAAGTTAGCATTTTGTTATGTTAGTATGTACTTCTTTGTTCATACTTATACATTATGCCTAATTTGCCCTTTGTTTTTTGCCCTTTAACCCATTTTTGTTGCCACATTTGATATATTATGTGTTACTTGTAAAGCATATTTAAAAGTAAATCCAAGGCAAACAAAAGCATAACATAGTTCAATATTGGCTCGATTTAAGCGTGGTAGAAAAATGGAAATCTGTTTTTCATTTTAAAAAAATCTCATCTTAGAACAAGGAAAACCCAAAATAATGTAATGGGTTAATGCAATGTCTTCATGTTGTAACTTAATATCACTTAAAATTGTAGTATACTTTATTTATTTAAACATGTATTTATTTGTACTCTTTGAAGCATAGCAAGGGACATAGTCAGCTCAAGATTTCCTGTGTTTCATCAGAAATTTGACTGCGAACATGATCAAGTTGATAACAGTCAAAGGTTTTTGCTGGCTGGCTGGTGGACACTGTTGATTGCCTTTTCTCTTTTGGAATAGGATTGTGAAGCTTAGGGTAACACATATTTCGATTCATTCTTTACCTTGCTCTTTTTAAATTCTTCTGCTCTTCCCAAATTAATCAAGAAGTAAGCAACTGAAAGATGTGTTTTGCATTTTGCAAAGCTGTGCTTGTGGTGGAAATTTGATTTGAAGGGCTCATTTCTGCTAGATGCAGCAATATGTCCTCTAGACTTTCAAAAGTTAAAAGGCAATAAGTCAATCCCTCTGGAAACTATGCAGAAATTCAAATCATAAATAAGGAAATGCGTCAGGTACATTAAACAGACACAGAAAAATGGCTTTCTGTCCTTTGTAGCAAGGTAATTGGGCACCACAGCTTGGCAGGAGCTGGTGCTATTGAGTTGGCTGTAACTGCCACAGGTTGATAGGCAGGTGATAAGGCAGCTTCCACTTGGGTCTGCACAGGAGGCCTACCTAATATGCTGTCTGCCCTAAGGGCCTATGGGAACACAGTTGGATTATTATGTTAATGCATGAGCCTGCTGCCCTCTTCCTATCCCAGCTGGGTTCCCTGTTGTTAGGAACTGCTTTGCACTGACAGTGGAGTAATATGCTTCATGATTGAAAGGGCAAAGGGGCTTCGAAGAAAAAAGAATAGGCCTGCACAGATATGTAAATGAGGAAAGGAAGTCAGTAGGAGGGTTTCCATATAGGTATAGATAGAGAATTTATTAGAAAATGAGTAATACAGGGCTGCTAATTGCACTGTTGTTTAAAAACCCCATTAAAATAATTTCCACGTGCATTTTTACTTGTAATGTTAGCGGACGCCAGGCTGGTAAATATTTCTGAAGGAGCTGTAGGAATTCTGTTTGGTTTTTTAAATCGAATGATATTGTACAGGTCACCAGTATGCAAACCGATAGCAGTTCAGTTGTTTCAGGCTTTGATCCCAGTTTATTCCCCATTGCTAATTTTCTAAAAAAAATATATGTAATTGCCAGTGGAGGTGTACAGTTCCTGCATTGTCTTTTAAAAACCACTTTTTGATCTTTGATGGATTATGTGGTCATGGGTATAGCAGTTTTATTTTGCTTTGTTGAATATTAAATCTTTAAATATACCGTGTGTGTATACGTGCGCACACACACACACGCGCACACACACACACACTATTCAAGGGACCCAGTGATGGAGTACACCTTCTGTGTATCCTGGGCTTTATCTGCATACCTAAGGCAACAACCAGCCCACTATTTGCTATATTGGAAGGCTCTGTTTCTGGCACCAGCAAATGGATCTCCACCCTCAGTTGCTAGGGCCTAAGGCTAGCATGTTTGTGCCATTTATAGCTAATTGTAATGAAAATATACACGGTCTTATTGCCCCCTAGTATTTTTACCAAGCCTTGATAGAGACTTGTCTTGATCTTGCCAGGGTGACACCCCCCTCTGGGAAGGCTTTGATAACGAGCATACAATTTGCAGGATTGTTTGGGGACACTTCCCCATGTAATGTGCTGTGGTTGATTGGTGCTTTCAGTTGGAACACATGTCCTTGGAAAGCATGTATTGATGGTGCAGTTTCATACTATTCCAGACAGGCTAGTTTTTGTGGGGGCACATTTTAAGCTCCTACACTAGATGTTTTCTGTTTCTTGAAGTTCTTCCTTCTTCAGAGCTATAGCGGAAACTGATAATACTGTTTTAAAGTCCCTAGCATAAATAACTAGTATTGTATGTGTGACTTGAAGAATTTGGTGTCTGTTTCTTTTAAAATAATGATGATGCCGAACTAGGAGAGAAGGTTTGGGATTAATGGGAAATTGAGGCATGCATACTGTATGTTGAATTTTCAAGATAGAGTTAATTTTATTTTTTTCAAAGTTATGTGATGTGACCTGACTTTAAGCTTGTATGCAGACTTGTATTACAAGTATTATTAAAATAAAAAACATCAGGCAGCACAACACATTGTTTATTGTAGGAAACATAAACGTGTTTGATGACAAATACATCAAGTATGAAAGCAAAATATGCACACAACTTTCTATGCTCAGTGCTGCTGATAGTCAATGTAAGTGGTGGTGGTTGCACATGAGAACACACATGCAGATCAGAAAGCTGTTCCGGGTATAATACTGGGTAGATTTAGGCAACTGGTTAACAGGTAAACCACATAATGGATTATATCATTGCATGGAAGCTCTTTTCCCACCCCTACCTTACTGATTACTACTGCTTTTAACAGATGAAATGACCAGCTTGTATTGAGCAATTATGTAATGAAAGATTCAGTTGGCTAGGCTGCCATATAATAATTGCAGTTAACCATGTGAATAACATGGTTGTTCCATTCCATTAACTGTGGTTGATTGGTAACTCCTGTTTTTCACCTACCTAATGCCTCTACAGATAGTTTCACAGGAAATAGCTGGAGAGTATAGGTTCTCCACAGAAAAATATTTGTGTTCATATAGCCTTGGAGGTAAGCTTAAAAGGGCACCATTTAAGATGTGGCCTTGTTCTTTCAGTTCACTTGGAAAGTAATATTCTTTGAAGTTATGGGGATGCATTGTTTTAACTAGACCTCTAATCGTGTTATAGATTATTTGTCTTGAGGAGGATCAAGGGACAAGACCTTTAAGTGTTTTCATCACAGCTTAAGATCTCAGGAAAATTTTAGCTTTAAATGAAACCTCTGTTTGGGAGGCTGTTATTGCTCTGTATCCATTGGAGAATACATTCTGAGGTAATTTAAAAGACAGAGAGGAAAAGTCACTTAGAGATATAAAGTGCTTGACTAGAAGAGAGTCACATGTTGGCAGTTACTTAGGCATCGCTGTTCAGGGGCCTCTTCTATTAAATCATAAAAGTGACAAACCATTTGTCCTGGTATGACAGCTATTGCCTAGCCTACTAAGCTAATAAGCCTTTGGTAGTGAACAAAACTGAGCCATAAATTAAAATTTCAGATAGTTTCATAGCTGGGGGTTTGGGGTTGCCTTTTATTCATTATTGAGTAACCTTTCACTATCTGAAACCGTATATGAATAAAGTTAGGTTTTGGAAATAGCCGAGCAAAATGGGCTTCATCTCAGACAAGGAATACTGTAGAAATTCTTTGGACCAAATGCAGTCAGCTGCATTCCGGTTTGATGTCAAGGCAACGAAGCCATTATTTCATTTGTCTTCGTGTAAGTAGGTATTGGGTTACATTAGAACAACCCTAAACCCTTCAGAAAAAGAGGGGGGAAGCGTGCACATTTCTGTAAAAGAAACTACAAGTACAGTTCACTAACTACTTGTGCTTTGCAACTTCCACTTGTTTCAATGTGGATTTTGTGGTAGGCCGTGCAAGTGCCTTTGAAGTAGATGAAGGTTGCATAGTATTTTGGTGAATTGAGATATCATCTTAACTATGTCTACTTAGCAGTAAATCCCCCTGAATTTAGTGGAACTTGGGATTGCAGCCTTATACCTAATGGTTATTTGCTAAGGTTTTGAACGAAGATGCTGCAGTGCCTTTTTATCTTGTACTAATTCACTTTATATGTTAACATTTAATACTAGAAAGAGGAGAAATTATGATTTCTCTTTCTAATAAATTTGCACTCTTCTGTTGTCATTCCAACAACTAAGTTTGCATGCCAGAGGAACAAGCTGGCAGCCAGGTTGCCCATGCTCCTTCCATCAACACCACCATTGCCACTGGTGGGAAAGGGAAATGAAGAAAAAGTCTTTTTCACCCTTCCCCCTTCCCCACCACTGCCACTTCTGATGGGAGGAGGAAGCCTTTGGAACATAGGGAAGGAAGTTCTTCTCCCCTTCTGCCATGCCCCCCACCAATGATGAAGAAAAGAGAAGGGTTTTAAAATGCAGGCTTGCTTCTCTTGGCAGTGGTGGGAGGTGGGTGGATGAAGAACAGGTTAGGTGGAGAGTGGTGGCTGTGCGGTATCCTCTGTGCATCTTACCTGCATTTGACTTGCTAAGTTTCAACCATACCTGGTTGGAGGTGGGCTGGTGAGGTGAAGGATCCCAGGTCCTGGGCAAGGCCCATTTGGTAAGGTAAAGGTAAAGGTACCCCTGTCCGTACGGGCCAGTCTTGACAGACTCTGGGGTTGTGCGCCCATCTCACTCAAGAGGCCGGGGGCCAGCACTGTCCGAAGACACTTCCGGGTCACGTGGCCAGCGTGACATCGCTGCTCTGGCGAGCCAGCGCAGCACACGGAACGCCGTTTACCTTCCCGCTGGTAAGCGGTCCCTATTTATCTACTTGCACCTGTGGGTGCTTTTGAACTGCTAGGTTGGCAGGCGCTGGGACCGAGCAGCGGGAGCGCACCCCGCCGCGGGGATTCGAACCGAATCATTTGTAACCGAGTAAGATTGTCTTCCATGAACACAGTCTTAACAGTGAGTCCGTAAGTGACTCTGGAGGCCAATTCTGGATTCACAGATCCTTCCACACATCGGCAAGCCCTAGGCGCTGAGGCTTTTACCCACAGCGCCACCCGCGTCCCACAGGCCCATTTGGAGCACCCTGCAAACAAGGGAGCCTTTGGCCAGCAGCGTTCTCTTAAAGATGCTTGTACTATAAATGAAAAGTAGCATTAATAATAAAATACCGGTACTTCAAAATATTGATCTTTTCAGAGATTTTACAGATTTTTTTTTAATAATTTCAATATTTCCAGTATGGTCAAATTGCACTCTGATCAAATTCCCCTCACACCCATTTCCAGCAAAGGTTTACTCACTATTGACTTGTTTCAAATCCTGGAACTGAAAATTTGAATAAAGAAACAAATGTCTATGGCTGATCTATGTAGTAAGAGACAAAATTCTGAATTTGTAGAAGGCAGGAACTTGGAGACCGAGTTCCCAAAGTCTGCGATACAATTGGGACTCTTGAAGGACACTTGCTAATTGTAACGTTCTCAGACATGGAACATTTGCAGGTGCAATATTGCATGCAAGGAGACAACCCTGAGGCAGGTGGATTCTTTTCCTCCACCCCACTCAAAGCTGCCACCTCTTCAAACCAGCAAACCAACAACAGGGGAAATAGCTTTAGAACGTGAGAGCTGAGTGGAAGGCTCAGAGTTGAAGTATATTATATAATCTTCTAACCAGGGACTTGGGGGAGAGATCCTGTCCTTTGTGGAATAGCTGTTGTTGAGCTAATCTTCCTTCTTCACTTCCCAGGGGTGTATTGTTGCTTTCTTTCCTCCCCCTCCCCCTTTACCCACATGATAATGTTTTTCAAGATGAATTTAATAGCAAATCCCAAAGATCTGTGTTCCCTCTGTGTAGTGCATCCTGCTCTAGCCAATTAAATCAGTAATACTTTTGCTTTTAGTTTATGACTTAAATGAATGAATGAAGGCATTCAGTTGTCTCCTTCAGACGTGTCATCTACCATGGGTCATGTAACAGAGACAAGGAGGGATGTGAGGATCTAAATTTTCACCTTCAGTGTTTTTAGAGATGTGTGATAGGGTTTGCATGCCATGCAACCCTGTTTTTGTTGCCAGGAAGGTCCATGTTCCAGAAAAAGTAGTAAGCTAGTGCACATTCAACTCCAAATATGCATTCAGTTTCCACTTAGTTCAACTACAAAGGCTTATCAAAAGACAATCTGGATCTCACTGCGTGTTAAAGTGGTGGTGAAGTACTAAAAGACACAACCTGGGCAGTTTTTTGTTTGCCTTAAAGGGACCATTTTATTCATTCCCTGTCTTTTGTCAAGCAGTTAGCGCCACACTTTTATTTTGCTGTTCTGCAATACGATTTTTATATGCATTTTAACAGTTATTTAAGAGTCCCCGTGTGCTTAAAAAAGCATCTGAATATATGTACTTCCCCCCCTTCTTAAATAAAGCTGCATCATAACCAGAGTGTTCCATCAATACAGAAGAATGAGAAGGGAGCTGTGGCTGGAACAATATGTAAAAATACTGCTCGTAAAAAATTTCCTTTATTAACTGTCATCATCCCCAGAATATATGTTCAAATAAACGTTGTGTAATAACTAAATTTGAGATTAATAGGTCCCTTAAGAAACGGTGAAGTCATTCAGGATAGTCAGTGAAAAATAGGCTGTAAGACTGTAACATGCACATATTGTCCTGCTTACATGCTCTCTCTGGTGTCATTCCCATTTATCAATGTCGGCAGGCTCTGTTCTCATTAAAACACTCGTGCACAAAAGCAACTTAATTTTCTTAAGAGGAAAGGACACCTGATTCAATTTAGCACCAACAACCAATAACTTGAATATATATTCTTTTCCATTCTGATGTCAAATGAATAGTTATGAGCAGGAGCTGAGATAAAATGCATTCCTATTTTTTATTTTTTAAGCCTCAGAGGTATGTGAACATGCTTCTAAAAAGGAGAGCGTCTAATTCTTGGAAATCACAGTTAAGACTTAAACTGAGATAATATTAACTTTGGTTCCAAAAGGAGCACTTCAAAAGAAAACGGATGCTTCATGTGGCTCTTTTAGGCACAACTTCTCACTGATTCAGTTTAGTATGGGTTTGCAATTTAGGGCCAAATTAGATGTTATGCTGAACACCCAGGTGAAGCCAAAAAAAGCAGACATGGGTTTAACACCCTCTTGCCCTCTGTAGCTCCCTGTAAGACTTAACCATGGCCTGACAGTGCAGAATCCTGAATTTACGTGCTCCTGGCTGGGGCTGGCTGATGGGAGTTGTAATTCAAAACATATGAGGGGCACCGGTTACAAAGGGAAGGGGAAAGCTTAATGTGGGTAAGGGAATTGGACATGTAGTGGCAGGGGTGTGGCAGCTGTGGCTTGACTCCAACTCCCACCAGCCTCAGCCAGTGAGGAATGAAATCAAAGAAGCACCCAAAAGAGGAAATGCATTAATGGGTGACTTCAACTTCTTTTACGTAGACTGTTTGCATATGCATTCCAGGCACAACAAAGAAGTAAAAAATCTAGATACACTAAATGATTGTGCTCTAGAACAGTTGGTCATGGAACCAACCAGGACAGCAATGACCCTAGGTTTAATATTGAGTGGCACCCATGGTGTGGTGTGAGATATGTTAAGTCAGTTTGGAGCAGTGACCACAGTGCTATTAAAATAAATATACAGTGGTACCTCGGGTTACAAACTCGGCTAACCGGGAAGTGGTACCTCGGATTGCAAACTTTGCCCCAGGATAAGAATGGAAATCGTGCGGCGGCGGCAGTGGGAGGCCCCATTAGCGAAAGCATGCCTCAGGTTAAGAACGGTTTCGGGTTTAGAACCGACCTCCGGAACGAATTAAGTTTGTAACCTGAGGTACTACTGTATATGCAAAAGGTTAATTGCCAAGAAAGTCCAACATGGTCACATTTGATTTCAAATGAGCAAACTTGCCTCAAATGAGGAAATTGGTTAAAAGGAAGTTGAAAGGCAAAATCAAGAGGGTCAAATCACTCCAAAATGTTCTGGAGTTGTTAAAAAAATACAATACAGTGGTACCTCTGGTTAATAACTTAATTCGTTCTGGAGGTCCGTTCTTAGCCTGAAACTGTTCTTAACATGAGATACCACTTTAGCTAATGGGGCCTCCCGCTGCTGCCACGGCCACATGATTTCTGTTCTCATCCTGAAGCAAAGTTCTTAACCTGAGGTACTATTTCTGGGTTAGCAAAGTCTGTAACCTGAAGTGTTTGTAACCTGAACCTGAGGTACCACTGTATTAGGAACTCAGTTGGAGTGTATACTGCAGGTCCAAGAGGATGCCAGAGGACATATTCATGATCCAACAGACTCTTCTTATATTCAATATAGTGAATGATCAGGGTTGTTGGGAATTGTAGTACAGCAACATCTGAAAGGCCACAGCTCCCCTTACTCCTGTGCTATGGGCTAGGTTTCTAGGTTATGACAAAGGACATATGATTGCTTTTCCTTCTGTCCTGTGTTTACAAGTTTTAGGTTTCTATCCTCTCTCCATTTGAATATAAATTTCACTGGGGGGAAATGGCAGTTTTAAACAACAGCAGAACTTTGAGTAAAGCATGGGTGGAGAAATACTGAAGAGGAGTTTATTTTAAAACAACCCAGTTTGAAATTTATATTCTGCTTGATTGTAAAAAAAACCACAGTCAAAGCAGTTTACAAAAAAAAAAAAAAAAAAACACCTCATAATTATCAGTAAAAGTGGTTGAAAACAACTATTTAAAATATTCAAATAATAATGAAGCAATAAGCTAATAATAGAGTACAACACATATTTATTTTCCTTTCAGTTACTGCCATTCAAACTTTTGCAGCTGTTTTAAGCCACCACTTTCCCCCCTGTCTGCTTCTCTTCTTGTTCCCATGCCAAGGCAACTGCTGTTGTGCAACATGCCTTCACTTTTGCTCCCCTGCCCTGCCTTCATGCAAATCCAGGATTGTGATGAGGCCCTACAGATCTTCCAATGGGGCTGCATGATGATACTCTCTCTCTGCCCCACACCCACCCACCTAAAAACCACTTACAGCAAGGATGGGGAACCTGTTGCTGTCCAGGTGGTGTTAGAGTCTAGCTTCCATCAGCTCCACCTAAAGGTCAGGAAACATGGGAGTTGTAGTCTAGGAATATCTGGAGGGCTGCAGGTTTCCCACCCTTGCTGCTAAAGCTATTCTGGAACCATACTGTTAGGCCTCCCTGTGCTAAGTAGATTCTGAAATGGTGCGCTGTGCATGTTGGGTGCCATGGAGTGCCATGTATGTCTCTAGCCCATACAGAGCCAGAAGTGGTGAGTGTCCATCTGTGATTCCACATGACCCACTGCTTTAATAGTTATGCCCTACCTTACCCAGATGTACAAACATTACATTTTTAAAAATCTACTTAAAATCTTAGTTTCAAAATCTTAGTTTCCATGAACATGGTCTTAACAGTGAGTCCATAAGTGACTCTGGAGGCCAATTCTGGATCCACACATCCTTCCACAGTGGGAACATAGGATTCCGGGTGGGAGTTGATCACGGTGAGGGTTTGCCAAACATGCCTTTTAGCATGTTTCTCCCTTTTGTCCTGAGTTTGAGCGTCTTCAGAGTCCACGAAACCTTTGGAGAAAGCTGTTCTCCAATTGGAGCATTCGCAGGCCAGTGTTTCAGAGTTGTCTGTGTTTATACCACATTTTTAAAGATTTACCTTTAAACCTCTTTTGTTGACCACCAGCATTACGTCTTCCATTTTTAAGTTCGGAATAAAGTACAGTGGCACCTCTGGATGCGAACGGGATCCATTCCGGAGCCCTGTTCGCATCATGAGCAGAACGCAACCCACGTCTGTGCGTGCGCGGGTCATGATTCGCCGCATCTGTGCATGCACGTGATGTCATTCTGAACGTCTGCGCGAGCGGCACAACCTGGAAGTAACCCGTTCCATTACTTCCGGGTTGCCGCGGGACACAACCTGAAAAGATTTAACCTGAAGCGTCTTTCACCCGAGGTATGAGTGTAGTTGCTTTGGAAGATGATAATCAGGCATCCAAACAACATGACCAGCCCAAAAAAGTTGATGCTGAAGAATCATTGCTTCGACACTGGTGATCTTTGCTTCTTCCAGTACACTGGCATTAATTCGCCTGTCTTCCCAAGCGATGTGTAAAAATTTTCAGAGACACCGTTGATGGAATCTTTCAAGGAGTTGGAGATAGCGTTTATAAGTGGTCTGTGTTTCACAAGCATACAGTAAGGTTGGTAATACTATAGCTTTGTAAACAAGCATTTTGGCTTCCCTGCAAATGTCCCGGTCCTCAAACACTCTGCACTTCAGTTGGGAGAAAGCTCCACTCGCAGAGCTCAGGCGATGCTGGATTTCGGCATCAATTTTAACTGCCCAGGTAGGAGAAGTGATCAACACTTTCCAATGTTACACCACTGAGCTGGATTTGTGGAACTGCAGAAGGGTTGTTTTGTGCTTCTTGGTGCAGCATTTTGGTTTTTTGGATGTTGAGCAATAGGCCAAGCTTTTCATAAGCTTCTGCGAAGATATTTACACTAAAGCAGAGAAAGTACAGCAGAGAAGCATTCCATCAAATGCTCAAGAGGATAAAGCTGCATTCACTGAGTACCCTAAAATATAATATTGCTCATGCCACGTGAATGTCTTTGGGGCAGTGCAAGCCCAAGACATTTTGCTACCCAAAGGTCAAATGCTACTACCCCCCAATTAGGGTTAACACTGTGAAAATCTTTGTTGCATTTTTAATGCACCAGATCTACTATACAGAAACACCTAAAGCAGATTGCTTCATTCTAGGGCCATTCTTCTTAGTGGGTATCATTTGTGCAAAACAGGTGAAAAATGACTTATGTACAGGTAAAGTAAAGGACCCCTAACTGTTAGGTCCAGTCATAGCCGACTCTGGGGTTGCGGTGCTCATCTCGCCCTACTGGCCGAGGGAGCCAGCGTACAGCTTCCGGGTCATGTGGCCAGCATGACTAAGCCGCTTCTGGCGAACCAGAGCAGCGCATGGAAATGCCGTTTACCTTCCTGCCGGAGAGGTAGCTATTTATCTACTTGCACTTTGATGTGTTTTCAAACTGCTAGGTTGGCAGGAGCAGGGACCGAGCAACGGGAGCTTACCCCGTTGCGGGGATTCGAACCGCCGACCTTCTGATCGGCAAGTCCTAGGCTCTGTGGTTTAACCCACAGCGCTAACTCAGCAAACCTGTAAAGGCAAGGACACCTAGAAGACAGCCTTAGAAGATGATTGCAAGGGAGATAGGTTCATACTAGAGAGGGCAGTTCTTGTCTGAAGTACTTTTACAGCTTTGTGGGTGAATATTGAATATGCTTACAGGGCGCACCTGTCTCAAGGTTTGAAACTATAGCTTGGTAGACTATTAGTTAAATTCCTCCTTTTCAGAGAATACATGTTCCTGTTCTCTATCTGTGATTGCTGGCTAGCAGAGTTGTCTGGACTAGTGCCTACTCCTTATGTTCAGAAGCAGAATGCAGATGAGGTAGAGGTGTTAAAATATGTTGCTGTGGTTCTACAACTGTCAACTGTGATGTTTTATTCAGCTCTTGTCTATTCAGAAGCTCCCTGCGCAATGAAGAATGCCATATGCCATTGTCCTTGCTTGCTTGCTCGCTAGCTGGTGAGCAAGCAGCTAGGCAAAGGTTTCTAAACCTGTGTTTCCTTGTGTGTTTGGGCCACTGAGAGAGACTGTGGTCCAGTGCTATCTTTTATTGATAAGGCCAGCAAAGGATGACTCTAATGAAATTATCAAAGCTTTGAATTAATTATGAACTCGAATAAGAAAGCTAAGCTCTCTGGAGCCAAGCATCTCATTAGTCATTCATTCACATTGCAATCTCTTTATAGAGGCAGAAGGCAGGTTCAGCTTAGCCTGTGTTTGGATTTGGTTCAAACTTGCCAGCTCTTTCAAACGTCCTTGCTCTGTGGCTGCAAGACATCCTTGGTGATTAACTTGATTCTGCCTCCATTCTTCATTTAAATGGCAGGTTCTGCTCTCTCCACCCCCACTTTTCTTCCCTTCCCTCTAAACCTGGTTCTGCATCATCGAAGTGGATGTCATGCAAGGGTTTCTTCTTCTCTGATAGCAAAGGGGAAAGCTTTACAAGATTGTAAATATTTTATGTCTCGTGGAGTTTGATAGCTTATCCTTAATGCTTGTTTCCATCATTGTTTCTTGGAAATTTAGGTAAGCACAACACTTTATTTAAAATCAATTCAAAGTCATTTATTTTTCTTACTTGTTGAGTTCCTTACATTCTATCGGTATCTCTGGCCTTCAGGATTAAAAGTCTTGTGTTCTTATGGTTTACCTATTTCAAAATGTATTCAGTTAAAAGTTCATAATGTAGATGCCTAATATTAAAGTAAAATATGGCTTGCTACAGTTGAGAAGTTCAGGCATTTGGATGAGTAGCACTATTATATTCAATTATTTTTCAGAATTTTCCCAGTATTGGATTTTTATTTCCCCCAATAGTAACAGTATATTTCTAAGCACTGAGCTCAGTAAGACTTCTTCTCTAGTAAGTTTATGTTAGGATTATACTGTTGGTCTGTTTGTACTATTTGTGTCAGCCATGTAAAAAAAAAAAATTCACCCTGGACAGGTCTTTAACAGTAGTTTATAATTTGTATCATATTCACTGGCATTGGTCCGTTTGCTTTCTGTGCAGCCTCCATGTTTACATATTTGTTTTCTGGATCACATAATGTTATAGCTACTTGCCATTGTTATAAGAAGATTTGAATGAAATGAAAGGAGTGTTTTGTGTAAAGCAGAAAGACTTAATGGTTTTTCTTTTTTCTTTATTTAGGCAGCCGCTATATTTAATTCAGCATTTGGAAGTTTTTTGGTGAGTCATACTGTTTTTTTATATGCCTCTTTAATGTACCATTGTTTAATATTTGTATTGCTTGGGAGGAGAATTGGAGACTGTTATTATCTGTCCTGGTGCTCATTAAATATACCCAAGCTTGTATTTCTTTTTTGTGTCTCCTGCTGTTTGGAAAATTAGTGCATGAATAATCTCTGATCAATATAATTTAATGATGCTTAAGTACATGTTAATAGTCTCCTTAATGAGGTGACAATCTATTATTATTCAGATGTTTTGGAGGCTAGTGTCAATATATTGATTTTCTAATGAGGCTTATCACACAATCATTATTTTCTATCAAGGGGCCATGGATTTTGAAAGGAAAACATGGCCCAGATGATGAGAGAGACAATGCTAATTCACTCAGTGACGTATCACCATTTTTCTCTGCTCCATGACCCCAGGGAGGCTATTGGAAGAAGTATAAATAAGCATACAGTCAATGCTGCTCAAAGTATCATTTCTGTATTTACATGTTAGGGCTGCGCTTCCTGAGCACACACTATAAAAACATGCAGAAAGGGCAGCTCAGTAGTTCTTTCCTCTGTTTTATGTATTCAGCAAATCAAACAGTTTGGCCCCTTAAGAGACATTTTGTATAATTTTGTATCTTTATAATACACATTGCTCATCTGAAGTATGGTGCTGACAATTACTTTGATAAAAAGTTGCATTATAGTAAATACTTAAAATAAGGGGACATACAATATTACTTTGTGCCTTATGAACACATCAATAAGTTAAACATGCATATACAAAAATGCTGCAAATAATATGAGATAACCTAGGTATTTAGAGAGAGACTTCCATACTCAGATGTTATTTTCATGTATATAGCTCATAATACTTGAAGCCTGGTATTTTTCCAACTTTTACTATTTTTTAAGCACTAGAATACATCGCAGAGCAGTGGTGTTAGGCCTGTGTCAATTAGCTACAAAGCTGCCTCTTGCAGCTAGCTGTAGAACTACTGTGGCCCTGCCACGCTGCATGATCTCAAGAAAAAATGTGGAGAGGCGTAATATGGTCAGTGTACTCTATATACTTCATTTGGTTCCCAAGCCTCCAGTTAAATTTTATGTAATAAGACTAGTATGTGGTACAATATGGCGTGGTTGTCCCTGTGCCATAAACTCCGGTATATCTGCCCGTTCAGCTCCATAGTTACCTCATATAAAGTAAAGCACACTGCAAACCCTGACATTTGCAAGAGGCCTTCAAGTTGATGCTAGTTTGTATGTCAAGGCCTAATCTCCCAAAGAGTGTTGGATACTGAAAACTGGTTCACTGAGTTGGGTTCGATGACCTATAGTGTGATAATTCTATGACCAGTAAAGACGTTCCTGTAAGTGCTTTTCAGATATGCAGTCAGGTGACCTGAAAAGAGAAGAGAATGGTTCTGTATATGGTTGGGGAGATCTAGTTTTTCAGACAAAGTGCTGTGCTTTTCTTGGAGGTCCTGGAGATATGAATGAGAGCTTTCTGAAATAATATGTCTTCTCCAGTTATTTAAATATATTAGCATTTGATAGTCTGCATTTACTGGCAATGACAGAGGCATATACTGGATGTATGGTTTTTAGAATTGGAACTAAACTTCAAACCAATCTCAGAAAATGAATTGCTGTAGTTTTGCAGGCAGAAATATGTGCATATTTATAACTAATGTAATAACATCATAGGTCTAATTAAAACATAGTGTTTTAAAGAACTAATTGTTACAGAAAACTTTTTTTCCTGTAGCTAGCCTGGTAATTAACTAATGATAGATGAATTCAATTTACATAAATTTCAGACCAAGAGAATATTTTAGAATTATGCCACAGAGAATTGCTCTGAGTTTAATATCATTATCTCCTCCCCTCATTTAAAAAGTTGGGTTTAGAATAATTGTGGAACATAAGTGATTTGAGTTTTCCCCATGACAGCAACTTAATAAAATATGATAGCATTTTAGTAATTCAAAGCAGTTGGTTATCAGCAATAACTGTGGCTCTAAGATGGTAGCTCTATGCACATTTATTTGAGAATAAATCCATTGAACACAGTGGGACTTACTTTTCAGTAAACACATAGGATTAGGTTGCATAGCATGTAGCTATAAAAAAAAATGCTGATTAAATCTAGACTACACTCCTGCAATGCTCTCTACAGAGGTCTGCCTTTGAAGACAGGAAACTTTGGCTAGTGCAGAATCCAGTGTCCAGAATGCATGTGTTTATGTAGGTGGCTTTATCATATTATTATACAAATTTTCATTGATTGCAGAGGTTTCCTGTGTTTTCAGATGCTAATGTGTTAGTGATATTTGAAGTCCAGAACAGTTTGGGAGTATGTTTCTTAAAAGAGTACCTACTCTCATATGAACTTGCTGGGCCCTGCTCTCTGCCCAACAACCAATGGAAACGTTTCAGTGGTGGAATTTTCTCCCCTGAGATCTCTGCTTGGCCTTGTCTCTTGAGGCAGAACATAGTAATAATAATAAGCCACTAAGGATTTTTCTTTTTAAAAAATTGCTGGACCCCTGTTTATGACTTTATCTGATGCTTTGTTTTATCTGATGGCATTTTACCAGATGTTGTTTGTTCAATTATGTGATGTATTTTCCATTTTTATTGTAAACTGCCTTGTGAAGGCTTGTCCTAAAAGGCAGGATAGAAACAAATATAATAAAAATAATTATACAATAAAATACACATTTTATTATACTGTCGCAGACCTGGAATAATTGGTGTTGTTGGAGTTCACCTGCCAAAGGCAACTGGTTCCTGCATTAAAGGGATAAAATGCTTAAATATTAACTAATTGCACTGTTGCCCAGTTATTCTGGATGTATTGTTTTAAAGATTGTTGTGTTGAAGTGCTGGTTAGCAGCTTGGTGCTAATATAAGAACAGTGTGACTGTACATAAATTTAGATATGTACATGCACACACCATCCTTCCACAAAATGCCCTTCTAATAAAAATGTATGGAATTCTTATCTACTCCATTTTAGTAGGCATAATGCTTTATATAGCCTGACAGGACCTGTGTAAATGCATTAGGTGCAGTGTCCATTTTTCTTGCAAATTTGTGACAGAGATTTAATTATGAGAATGACCAACAACTTACAAATCTAATTTTCATTGGCTGAGCCAACTTCTTTATTTTTTTAATAATGATGGATTTTTATTTTTTTTAAGCAATGATTTCATTACTATTTAAAGAAATTCCATTGGTGTGGAACTAACCAATTGACTGGCATTTTTATTTCATTATATTGCACCAAATGCTGTTCATGCTTTTTTCTGTTAATTGTTCTACATTGTGTTAAAAAAACCAAAACATTGTGCAGAAAATTTCAGGGGAGGAGACTGGCTTGTTCATAATATCTTCTTTCCCAGTTTGTAAAATCAGGCAATTTTTTTTAAAAGAAAGAAAAATGTTTGAAGAATGTTGGCCAAACATACCTCTTTGCCTTTCTTATGAGCACTTATTTTAAGCAACTAAAGTAAGTGTTCACTACTGATGTTGAATAATAATGTGTATAACATCTAGCTGCTGCAACTATGTCTTCATAGTGTAATTTCATATTCTCAATAGTCAGTTTTCCTTTTCTCTGTTAGGAATTGTGGAGAATTGATCCTCTTTTCAGCTTTAGATTCTTTTAGCTCAGATTCCTCACTCCTTGCTGTTTATTTGAGAGGACCCATGTACAAACTTAGGTCCATTAATTTCAATAAATCTACTCTGAATAGAACATAATTGGATACAACCCAGCTTCTTTTCTTTTGAGTAGACTGGGAAATGGTGAAGCTTTGCTATGGCAGTGAATTGTTTGATGACTTAACTTGTGGAAGTTATTTCAAACTTTCATTAATCTGAAACTGGTTTTGGAGATCTTTTGATTTGATATGTCTTGGTGTCACAGATCCTAGAATGGTTTAGATATTTTAACTGCAAAGCTACCAGGGCCTGCTCAAGACACTTGGACTGCCGGAAGCAAAGATAGCACGACACCTCATTTCCATGTACAGAAGCTGACTGGACTGGCAATTGAAACTTCCTTCAACACTGGTGATAGGAAAGCCATCCTCCACCACATCTGAGGGTAGGCAGGGTTGTGTAGCAGATGCATGACAGGCCATGTAGCACATCCTATTATTTTATCCCACTGAAGGGAACAGCCAGAGGGTTGCCTATACTGCTCCACAGCCTGTCTTGTCTAAGGCAATTGCCTAATGGTAGGGCTGGCCTGAGAACCACTAGTGGCAGGCAGTTTCTTTGCACCTGGACAGATCTCATCTCTTGAGTGAATGAAATCTGCTACAGATTCTCTCCCATAAATTTATGAACAATTAGAGATCATATTGGTTGAGCTCATATAAGGGTTTATAGGCGATCAGCAAAAACTTGAATTGGTGTTCCATATATATAGGTGGTAAAAAGAAAAAGCAGTAACCTACCATGCATCTCTTATGGCTGCAGTTCTTTGAGATAAATTTCAGGAAGACGGATGACGAAATGCATACAGGAAGGTTTCCAGAAGTGTGCTGTCTTTTGAGAGTTCTCAGAATCCTTTCCATGTCTTATTGTGTCTATTAACCTTCTGCAGCCCAGCAGGAGAAATTCTTACAACTACGTATGTGAGATGAGGCCTTGAGGTTGGAAGATAGTGGCATGTACAAAAGCACCCTCGTCTATTCCCTATCTAACACTGCCTGCTGGTTCAGGAGCTGGGAATGTAAAGAAGAAAATCGGGTTGCCTTTATTAGTAAAACCAATTTCTCATCCGTATGCTAGAACACTTAAATTGCTTAGTCTGGAGTAATCCCACAGGATTTGCTGGGGGAAAGGAGAAAATATTCCTCAAGCATTATAGTCTTTATTTCTGGTTTGCTAGTTTTCTTTCTACTACAGGCTTCTGGCAACTTTTAAGCCTGCACATGGACAAACCTGTTCAATGAAAGATTGCATGTGACATCACCCAACCATAAATCTCTCTTTTTATGTTGATGTTGTGCATATTACTATAGCAACAAATAATTCTGTGGTATGCACTAATGAGCCATTGGTGCACTTATGGATTATTTGAAGTCCTCCTTGTTTTGGCCTCCTGCCTATCAATACACCTGAGGCATGTGGTTAATGGCCTATTAAGGTACACCCTGTTGTGCATTATTGCTTAATTGTACTGTAGTTTACTTCCGTTTTTAAATTTTATTTTACTTTATTTTTATTTTTTGCTGGTGGGAGTAAATGTAATGCCAGTTTTTTAAAAGACAAAATGCACATTATGTGCAAATAGGATAGCAATAATGTTACTCTTTAAAACATTTTTTTAGTAAATGGAATTTTAAATACATCAAAAACAATGTGAATAGTTTCATATCCTTCTAAAGCTAAATAATTAGCAGCCATTGTGCAGTTCTTTTTTATTATTGGCTGGACAGCATAAAGATGAAAGATTTATAGATAGTACTGCACTTCATAGCTGACTGAAGCAGGTGTTAGAAATGCAGATGATGTGCATTGACCAAAGACTGTACAAATTTGAAATGAAAATGCCAGTGGTCTGCTTGCAGTGCTATGCACATGTGATGTTTCCAGTAGCTGAATTATTAATTTTGTTGTGCAAAATTGTTCAGCTGTTCAGAAAAAGGTGCCCTTTGAAGATTCCCCCCTCACCCTTTATTTGTATTTGACAACAAGCAATCTCTGTTTTGCTTCATTTTTATTGTCTTTGCTTGAAAAAGCGACCTGAAAATTCAGTAGCCCAGAATAGTCTAATTGGCCAAGCTCCTGAGAATTTGAATGCAGAAGAGGAACTGCTGTTGCATGCAAGAATTTCTGCATATTCACTCATCTCCCAAAATTACAGTTAATTATGTGGCAGAACCAATTATGCCTGCCATCAGTTTGGGCAAGGGTGGGAAACCTGTGGCCTTCCAGATGTTTATGAGCTGCCAACTCCAGTAGTCTAGCCAATGGTCAAGGATAATGGGAGTTGGAGTCCAACAACATCTGGAGGACTACTTGTTCCAGATCTGAGTTAGGGAATGCATGCATGGACCAGAATGGCCAGGGATCAGCACAGGTGCAACCCCAAGAAGTGAATTGCTGGGTATTACAAACATGTACTGTTTTGCACAAGCACACTCCATTTACAGAGGCCTATCAAACTTACATGTATGTGTGCTGCATCCATTCACAGATGACCCTCGCTAGATTGGAATAACTGACTTAAATATGAATTATACTAGAGAAAATGGATAACGAATTGTACTGCAAATATTTTTGTTAATCTATAAAGAAATAAAAGATCTATATGAAATATGTTTAATATTCTGTGTTCAGATACAGAATACATAGTTAATGTAAATGTATACAAGTGCAGTTGTCAGCTGTTTCAGATTTGTTTTAGCTTATCAACCCTGTCTTTTAACCCATAAGCTGTTATGTTGATAAAAGCAACTGTTCTTTACATGTTCTAGATTTAGGTGAATTGACTGAGTTCACACAACATTCTTGTCTGATTGCCTTCAGGTCAAGTTCCATACTTTACTCCATTGTTGATGTATGGAATAGTTATTAACCTTTAGTTATTGCACATATTATGCCTCATGGCAGCAAACATAGTTATTCCGTCCTTTTTATCATCACAACAACACTATGAAGTAGGTAAACTGAGAGATAGTACTGGGGCAAGCTTCATGGCTGTTTGGGAATTTGAGTTGAGATCTTCCTAGTCTAGTGGTGATAAAGGGTTTGGAAACCAAGCCTTCTGAGGAACGGTTAAGGGAGCTGGTATGTTTAACCTCAATAGTAGGAGACTGAGAGGAAATATGGGGCAAGCCAGCTAGATGGGTGGGGTATAAATAGTATTATTATTGCTATCTTCAGATGTCTAAAGACTGTCACATGGAAGATGGAGCAAGCTTGTTTTCTCCTGTTTTGGAGGGTAGGACCAAAACCAATGGCTTCAAGTTACAAAAATGGAGGTTCTGATTAAACATCAGGAAGAAGTTTTTGATGGTAAGAAAGAACAGACTCCCTTGGGAGGTGGACTCCCTTGGAGGTTTTAAAGAGATTAGATGGCCATCTGGCATGTATGATCTACTTGAGATTCTTGCATTGCAAGGGGTTGGACTAGATGACCCTTGGAATCCCTTCCAGTATGGAACTTGAACCCATGACCCTGAGATTAAGAGTCTCATGCTCTACTACTGTCTGAGCTGTCCCTGAGAACACGTGAAAGGGCCCTCTCTCCAGCAGTATCCCTCCCTTGAAGTTGTGTCTAGCACTGACATTTCTGATTTTTCATTGGTTGGTGTCAGAGCCACCCGAGGTCCCAGCTCACAAGAGACCAAAATCCAGTCCAAGTTATATACAAAAGGTTTTATTGAAGAACATTGTTGTCATTACATCCAAGCTCCGTGGCTCAGCATCTGTTACCCTTAGATGTTAGAAGTCCCCTCTGAGTCAGTCCCGCCCCTGCACCAGCTTAAGAGGCTTGTACTGCTCCACCTTTTCCTCTCCTTCCTTTTCCGCAGGGTCTTCCTGCCCCCCTGTGCTCCCTCCCTTCGGGACTCCCCCGAGGCTGAGTCTTCTGACGCCTGCTCCCCCCTCCTTCGTGCTTTGGGACCAGGCTCCTCCTCAGGGCTCTCCTCATTTCCGCGCGCCTCCACATTTGAACTTGGCGCGCGTACGTTGCCTCTGACCTTCCTTTCGACCGTTACGCTACTCTCGGTACTACACTCCTCCCCTTCCGGCAGGACGTTCTGCTCCGAACTCCTTCCCCTCTCTGCTCCCTGTTCTGCTCTTTCTGACACACTGGCAACTCCACCCCCTTCACTCCGTTCCGACGGAGAGGCCGGTCCCGATCTCCAACCCCCACTGGGGATTCCCTCTTCATTCCCCTGCTTCTGACTGCTTCCCTCTCTACTGCCCCTTGGCCTGACCAGGGGGGCTCCCTTTTGGGAATCCTCGGATTCACTTGACGGACTCACTGACAACCTCGGGTCATCGTCGTCCTCTTCCTCGTCGCCCTGGGACCCCTCCCCCTCGCTCTCTGTCCCTGAAACCCTGACAGTTGGTGAAGACATACTTCTTCACACATGTCTTTGCAGGGGGAGTAAAGGGGTGGTCTATAATGAGCCACTCGGTCTGCAGCTGTTTGTCACCAGCTACTAGCTGCATATTTTAAGGATATTTTTTGATATTTTAATTTATATAAGGTTATGGTTTTACTGTGGGGATGAAGGTGGCGCTGTGGGTTAAACTACAGAGCCTAGGACTTGGCGATCATAAGGTCAGTGGCTCGAATCCCCGCAACAGGGTGAGCTCCCGTTGCTCGGTCCCTGCTTCTGCCAACCTAGCAGTTCGAAAGCACATCAAAGTGCAAGTAGATAAATAGGTACCGTTCTGGCGGGAGGTAAACGGCGTTTCCATGCGCTGCTCTGGTTCGCCAGAAGCGGCTTAGTTATGCTGGACACATGACCCGGAAGCTGTACGCTGGCTCCCTCGGCCAATAAAGCGAGATGAGCGCTGCAATCCCAGAGTCGGCCACAACTGGACCTAATGGTCAGGGGTCCCTTTACCTTTACTTATGGTTTTACTGTACTGACTTGGCTTATTATTGTGTTCTTGCCCTGAGAGCACTTGTTGGCCTAGAAATAGCATTGAATGAATTAATAAAAATCTGGAAGGAATCAGTGCATCTAAGCAGTCTGCAAGGCATCAGGTCCCTTAAAAGTACAATTCTAAGCAGGTTTATTCAGAAGTTCCAGTATATTTCAGTGGGATTTATTCTCTAGTTAACCGAGTTTAGGACTGTAGACCCTGCATTCCAAATGCTTGTTTATCAGCTGCACTGGTTAATCAGAGTTCAGATCAGTTAAACCTTGCTTTGTTGTGAATATGCCTCAAGGTAATGGTGTGATGTTTATGGGAATAAATTTACAATTGAATTGTTTACTTGTTAAAGCCAGAGGCTTTTACAAGTTATCGGATAGAGGTACAAAATAATATAACCATGACACACAAAAAATGTATAAAACAACATTAAAAGGCATCAGACTGCAAGCTGTCCCCTGTGGGTAATGCAGACTCCTACCACGGCTTGCTTGTTACCTCAAGAGAACAAGCTCCATTGCTAAAAAGCTGTGATTTACTTTGCAGTCATGCTGAGTCATGGTTTGTGCCCTGTTCTTTGAAGAAGGGCTCATGGGATTCATTTTGTTCCTTTAGTGTGTTGGGCTGAGAGAAAGTGATATAACCAGAGCCTTGGTTCATGACCAACCATGGATTTGTACCTATTTGTCCCACTTCCCTAGCCAATATTCTAACTAATACCTAGTTAAATCCACAATAATTATGTAAAGCTGAGAAAAGTGAGAAGCGTGTACGACCATACCCTGGAGTTATTGTGGGTTCCGTTCCAGACCACCGCAATAAAGTGAATATCACAATAAAGTGAGTCACACTTTTTTTGTTTTGTTTCGCAATGCATATACAGTGGTACCTCGGGTTACATACACTTCAGGTTACATATGCTTCAGGTTACAGACTCCGCTAACCCAGAAATATTACCTTGGGCTAAGAACTTTGCTTCAGGATGAGAACAGAAATCGTTCTCCGGCAGCGCGGCAGCAGCAGGAGGCCCTATTAGCTAAAGTGGTGCTTCAGGTTAAGAACAGTTTCAGGTTAAGAACGGACCTCCGGAATGAATTAAGTATGTAACCAGAGGTACCACTGTATAAGTTACGTTTACACTATGCTGTGGTCTATTAAGCAGCCAGGCTACCTGCAGCTGCACCCGTGTCCTGTAAGCAGCAGCAGGAGCCGCTGCATGGCGGGGACAGACTCCTGCAGCCTTGTCTCCAGCCCAGCAGCAGCAACTCCTGCAATTCTTCAGTTTGTAAAAAGCTCAACATCTGCGAAGCACAATAAAATGAAGTATGCCTGTATTCGGCTCCATGATATTCTGCTTTGCATTTTCTTACATGCCTGTAACTCAACCAAGGTGGGGCACATCAGTAGCCTTGGTTTCAGAAACTAGTGAACCTGCAAATATGCTGCCTGAATATGAGACCTGCAACTCCTGAGGAAGGCCCCTTGTGGCTTAGTTTATTTGTGTTGAAAGAAAGCTTTTGTTTATGTAATATGGCAGAACAGCTCTCAGGATGCAAAACGAGGTGATCAGACTGTATACTGTGCTCAAAGAAAACAAGGGGAGATATGTATGCATTGGCTCATCTTCAGCTGAGAGTTTGGTGGGAGCAAAGGGCAGGAGTAAATAATTTAAGGTTTCTAATCTATCATTTCCCCTGTAATTTACATGTAAATGAATGGAACCAGGTACAAGTTATGGAATCATAGCCAAGGGACAGTGAAAAGGAGGCCATCTGTGAAATATGGGTAAAAGGTTATTGCAGAGACTGTGGAGAGAACAGATGCCCCCTCTTTCCTGAGGACACATGCTTAAAAACCCGTATATTTTTATTCTGAAAAAATAATTTGAGAATAGCTCTGGGATAAATAGCATTTTGAGATGGTTCTCCTGGGACAAAGAATACTTTGGTTCCTAATCCCTGATAAAGAGGCTTTTTGCTCTTTTGTAATGTCTGTTATCTGATTTGACAAGGTGTTCAGGGTATTCTATAATTTACATCCCATGATCATGAGGGCACAGCTCCCATAATCTCCAAGTGGTAAGGGATGATGGGAATTGTAGTCCAAAACATCTAGAGGGGAGCAGACTGGGGTAAGTGGGTATATGGAGGAATCTGAAGCAGTAGAGCAGTTTAGTAAAGCAAATAGGTTTTAAGAGGTGGCCTGCCCTCACAATTGCAAAGTATTAAAACTTACTGTATCATACTTCAGTTAACTCCAGTATACTCCTCGGTGGTCTCCTGAAACAGACAGATGGCAGCCAGTACAGAGTCCTTACAAACTCCTGTATGAAAAGTGAGTAGCCACTTGCCAAAGCTCAGTACTACTTATACCTCCCAGTTTAACTTTTTGCTCAGAGTAAAGTGATTTTTTTTCTTTACAAGAGCAGTGGAGGAATGTGCAGCATTCCAGTTTAAGAACCTCTAGAAAGTTGTGCCCCATTGTATATCTCGGGCAGCATAAAGCTCTGCATTGCAAAGGCTTTGGCCATATTCTGTCAAGGAGCTGTTGGCCCATAGGAAAGGTGTGTGTCCTTTGTGCAAAATATTGCTAGTGCTAATAATAATATACATTCTCAAAGTGCTTTGAGAAGGTGGAATTCAAAGCACAAACGTACTGTGACAATCTATTCAGTAGGCTAAAAAGCAGTTATTTTCTGATACACACAAGGGTAAAAGTGATATACACTTGGATAAAATTTAAGTACAGTGGTACCTTGGTTTAGGAACAGTTTAGTTTATGAACAACTTGGATTCAGAACACTGCAAACCCGGAAGTAGGTGTTTTGGTTTGTGAACCTGCCTTGGAAGCAGAACGTGTTCCACTTTTTCTTGAGTGTGTTCCATTTGTAAATTGAGTCCCCCACTGCTATGGGAAAAGCACGCCTTGGAATGCTTTGGTTTAAGAACGGACTTCCTGAAAGGATTAAGTTCAGAAACCAAAACCACTGTATAAAGAACAGCACACATTCTACTGCTACACTGAATGAATGAGGAACAAACATAATTTGATTCATGCTTTATTAAAAATAAGTTCTGCTCTGTTCAGTGAGACTTACTACTAGTAAGTGTTTTTTAGAATTGTTGCCTTGAAACAATGTAAGAACAAGGTGGCACAGAATAAAAAAAAGTTTTTTTGTAAAAAGTTTGTCTTACCACAAAACATTGCCACAATTTTTTTTGAAGTATGAAAAAGGTGCATAACATAATTTGTGCAAAACAAATTAAAGTGCAAGTATGTCACTGTGAATTTGTAAACAGTTTTGTTAGCTCAATAGCATTATCTTAGTTAAATCCTCGAACATTTCCTTAGCTGTTTTAGCTTCATCATTTTGTGTACTATTATTATGATTATACCATGTTGCATGGCCATGCTATGCAATTGGATTACTTTCTTTTTCCGTTCCATTTTACGATGCCTGTATAATCACCCAAATTGCTCATTTGTGAAAAAGCACAAGACCCAGGCGCTGAGTGTATACCCAGAGAGACAGTGGCTCTTTTTTAGCATGATTTAAATAGCAATATGTGCTTAAACCCTGGGTTTTATTTTTATTTTTTTAAAATGCTCAGGAGGTTTTATTGTGTAAACTACAAAAACATCTTCTTAAAAACCGTAAGTTGAAGAAAGATAATGTTTTCCTTGCATCGTGATGAATGTAGCAATTGTGCACATATGCTGGAATAGATCATATTGAACATCCCCTGAGCTCCGTTTGCAGACAAGTTGTAGCTCCACCATGACAAAATTCCCACAAGATCTTGAATTATTAATGCTCTGGAATCTGCGGGATTCAGCAGATAACGTTCAGAATTATTGATGGCAAACTTTATCCCTTTTATTTTCTGAGATGCATAATGAAATGGGGAGCCCAACAAGATATTGTGGATAGCGTTTAGGCTAATTTTTGTAGGGGCCAACTGGCCTTTTCTCTCATCTAACGTATGTAAATATAATATTTTTCTCTTGTGGCAAAGGGGAGGAGACTGGCACTGATTTATGAAGCCTTCTAGCATTCTCTGTGCACTGCATCCTGTGAGGGCATGATGCTCTAATTACACTTGCTCTGTATAATGAGAGCTCTTAATGACAATTACGGATTATAGTTAGGGTTGCTCAGGGATTTTTTTTCCTTCTCATCTTGAGATGATATATTGACTTTTGCACAATAAGTCTTTATACCGTATGGGTGCAGTGGGCTAAGCAGTGCTCCTTTGCTAGCCCTTTGGGGGGAAATGGAAGTTGTACAGCTGAACAGCTTGATGAACTTAAGTTCCCTGTCAATATTTACACCGCACACTGGCTTCTTTGAAGTTTATGAAGGTAAAATGACATTTCAATGTGGGCCTTGGGTTCACCATCTTCTAAGCAGCTGGTCCTAATAAGCGGCTTCTGATTTGCACATAGATTTATCTCAGTGTTTAGGGTGGAGCTAGGCCTAGGCATAATACAGGGTTCCAACTCTGTTATGTCTTTGTAATGGTGGGGTGGAGAAAAGTACACTAGCAAAGCAAAATAGGTGGGTGGGTAATATTTAGTCCTTTCTTCTGCCTACCAATTACTCTCTGAAAATGCCTTCCAGGCTGATTTTAATTGATTATTTTTTTTAATGAAGCCTGGCTTTAGTGCCCTAAAAAAAGGCCTGTTTGAGGGAAAGGAATAGCTGAGGGAGGGAGGGGGCATTTACAGGGATAAACTGGTGGACTTAGGAAGTCTTAAATACCACCCCCCCCTCTATGCTCTCCTTTGGCCATGCATTCCCATTACCTTGACAAATGTGGGCTGCAGAATGTGTGTGCAGAACATCTAGTTTCACCCTAAGGCTGTTTTTTGTTTTTGTTTTTTTGTTTGTTTTTAAGAATATGGTTCAAGCTTCTGAACATTATCATAGTTGCTTCACATTTTTCATGCTTTGGCAATAAGCTTTTGCTGAAATGAAAGGTTAGACTGAAGGCCAGCTTTGTTATTCCAGCCACTGAAGAGTTAAGAAGCAAAATCTGCCATTTTCTTTAATATTATTGTAATTACTTCCCACTCACTTCCAAACACATACCATGTCTGTCCCAAACAATATTTTCCTATGTAGGTAATCTTGCCTTGTGTACCTTTCCATTGTGAACAGAACTGTTGAACCAATTGAAAATACGTTTCTCTTCTCGCTCAGCTTCGTCTGAGTGGATGCCTACCTTTTGCTGCAAGGTAACAGCAGCAAGCATTTGTCCCATGTGTCTTGGAAAATTACTGGTAGAACTGTCCAAACCCCTAGAGAAGCCTATCCTAAGTCTGCCTTTTGAGTTTTAAAGACTGACTGTGACCAGAAGAACTGTACAGATAATAAAATTTACCATGCGCTTGCCCATTACTTAAATGTATGTTAAATTGCAGCAATAATTTCAGTAATGTGTGGTTCTGGTGTTGCTGTTGCCACATCCCCTAGTCATTAACCAATTCAGTTTCTGTGGCCTGAAGTCATTGGTTTTCTAATGCCACACCCCCTTTCTTTCAGATTCTTTGATTATAGAAATAGATGGTTTTGGTGATTTGTTTTTGCGTAAGTTTTGCACTGCTTACCAAATATGTAAGTCATCGAAAAAGCAGGTTCCTTTTTAGTGGACTATCCATTGTGCACACACCCCACAATTCTTTTTAGAAAACCATAAGTTCTTTTACACCTTTTTTTTTAAAGCACCCTCATACTACATGCAGACAAATATTTTAGAGCTACTTTTTCTCAGTGAAGAGAAGCACACACACACAACACATAAATAAACAAACACCTGCTGGTAGTTATAAAGTGGTACATAAACAATAGTTGGAATTGTTAAATCTGAAACCCACTGAGAAAATACTGGGAAGACTCAAAGCATAAAGCTCAGAGGTATACCTCTCCCATGGTTTACTAATGCAGACAACCCAGGAAACCATTTAGTGATATTGCCTTACTTTACCATAGGTTGGGGGGGGGGGGAAGTATTATGGACAAAAAAGAAGGATCATCAGTTTTTGTCCACTGCTTTGTCTTCAAGTACCCGCCCCTCCCCCCGGCGCTACGGCCACCAGATTTCAGCAACTCCCAAGACAAAACAAGAAACGTGTATGCTGGGAACAATAAGTTGATTAGTTAAGCAAAATGGTTAATGAGGTGGTTGCAATTTCATGCTAAAGTATTTTGATAACCTTATTTTAATACAGTTGTACCTTGGTCCTTGAATTTAATCCGTTCTGGGAGTCTCTTCGACGCCCGAAATGGTTTGAAAACCAAGGCGTGGCTTCTGATTGGCTGCAGGAGCTTCCTGCAGCTAATCGGAAGCTCTGGAAGCCGGTTGGATGTTCGGCTTCCAAAAAATGTTTGCAAATCGGAACACTCACTTCTGGGTTTGCGACATTCGGGAGCCAATTTGTTCAACAACTAAGGTGTTTGATTACCAAGGTACCACTGTACATGTCCTAACAACTGAATTCTTAGACTGCAGTGTGGTGTCATCAGAGTCGCTACTCTGATGTTGCACCCTGATACATCATTGCAAAGTGTTAGGGTAGAAATTCAGCTGTGTGACTGTAGTATTCATTTATTTTTCCTTTGCTGCATTATATACTTGAAAGTGTCACAGTCATAAGCTTAATGTTCTTCCTCTCCCTTTACTAATGCTACTATGACACATTCATTTTTACGAAATGGGCATTTTCTTTACTCATGATTATATCCTGGACAGCTCCACTCTCCTGACCCATTTCCTAGAACCTTCACAGTTCTTTTGTTATTACAGTGGATGTAAAATCCTGTTCAGTAATTTAGCTGTTTGTCTTCCTTTCTTCAGAGCGTTGGTGAGTGCATCAACAGTAAAATGGAAAAATATTCCACTAGCAAATCTGTTACTCTGAAGTGTATAATTTGGCAAGAGCTATGGGCCATTCCTTGAGCTATGGGGACTTTGATATCCCTTAGCCATCAGTAGCACATATTGATTCATTACATAATAGTGAAAGTACACTTTGGTATTTGTGCAGTCTTAGAAAGAGTAGTGTCCATTATGATGATTTTACTCTATGTTTTTGAGCAATATGCAATAGAATGAGGAAGCTGATCAGTAGAAAGTACACAACTGCCTACAGAGGCTACATTTCTCAAATAAAACACAGGCTAAGTGTAAAACAAACTAATAACTTGCTTATGAGAGCCATTTCTTAACTTTTTGGGGACCTTCCTTCCCCATTTATCTTTTTAAGTTTTTCCAGAAATGTGACACTTTATTGAAATCATGGGTGGTGTCTGACGAAGAGCAGACCTATTTAAAAGCTTCTATTTGGAGGATGATTTAGTTGGGTACCATCCGATGGGAGTAATTATCATTAACCTTTATTTCCTTATAAGGAATTAAATCTACCTCTTAGATAAATTTTCTCATTCAGTTTTGTCTTTGAATTGTCAAGCTTGTGTGTATTTGGTCTCAATCAGGGGTTGGCAAACTATGGCCCAGGGGCTGGATGCGGCCCACCGGGCTCGTAAATCTAGCCCTGCAGACCCTGCCACCCGCTCGGTCAGTCCCCGTGCTAAACCGGCGCAGTGTGGAGGCCTCGCTGCGTGGGGACTGACTTCTGTGACACTGGCATGGCTTTGGATTAGCTGCAGGAAGCTCCTGCAGCCAATCTGAAGCCACAGATGCTTCTGGGTGACACCCGTTCCTTCCCACTGAGGTGGCCACGTATGGCCAAGAGCCAAGCGGGAGGAAGCGGTGGCAGTGGGGAGGCTGCCTCCGCTGCCCAGGCCAGCGGCATGGGCTCTGCACCGCGCAGATCACTGGCTGAGGCAGAGGACGACGATGACGCTGCCAAGTGGCGGCTGCGGCGTGAGTGGCGGGCAGGGGGGTTCCTTTCGGGAGAGGGTGGGTCTGGCCCCCCACAAGGTCTGAAGGACAGTGGACTGGCCCCCTCCTGAAAAAGTTTGCTGACCCCTGGTCTCACCTGTATGGCAACTCCTAGTCCAACTAGGCTTTTCAGGTGCTAATTATTTGTAGAGTGTCTGATCTTAAAATTGTCTAGCTGCTGAAGACACTCCAGAAATAGTATCCTTTTATCTATAAAATGGAATATTAGTTGGAGTACACAAACATTGCAGTTTTCTAGCTGTACGGGTTGTCCCCAAGCTCTGTTCTAATATATTTCTCCTTGACTTTCCACATTCTGGGCTTGTTTGTCTTTTATGTTCAACATGTAAAAATAAAAATTGAATTGTTCAGAATCAGGCTGAAGGTTCAATCAATGGACTGAAAGTTCAGGAACTGGGTGTGATTGAGTGTTCTTAGGATATCATAACTGGTCGCATTTGCTTGTGTCATGATTTCATAATTAATTGTTTTTCCTTTGAGTGCAATGGTTTGATTCCTATTTAACAGGTATATCAGTGGTTCTTACTTATTTGCCAATAATTTGTCTATTTTTAAAGCTGTCTATATCCCAGACTCTCTGTGCATACTCTCATTATCATCTTAAAGCAATTTGTGCATATTACTATATGCCCAATATCTGTTCTTTAAAAGTGTTCTCCTTTGGTGCTTGATGGCTTCATCACTTCCAATATTTCAATGGAATGCACTGGATGGGTTTACCACAGAAATGTTGGTGGGACAATAGGTGTGGGAGGGTTTAAAATTGATAGTGTTGAGCATACCTGTAAAGGTTCTTTTTCTTCTTTGCATTTTCTCTGCACAGTTTATATATAGCATAGCAACAAAGTGAGATGAATCCTGATTTGACCTTAAGTGCCTTGCCATTCAGCTGAGTGGTTTCCCTGTAGGAATAAAAGCTGACACTGCTTTGCCTGAGTTCCTTCAATCAATATTAGCGTGGGACAATACACATTATATAGATATGAAATAAAAGCATCCCTATTGATACAGATGGATAGACAGACATATTCCTGGCTCAGATCTTAAAAGGTTATGGCAAAGAGCAGACTATGTCTGGATGGGACTGAAGAATTTTCATCACTGGTGAGTTAACTATAGATAGTCAGGCATTGATTCCCACATCTTAAGGCCTTTTGATTTGGCTTGGAATTAAATACTGTTACCAAAAGAGGACTGATTTCTTTCGGCTTGCAGAATGCACTTATTAAAATTATGTAATTCATGAATATAAATCTAAAATAGAAAACCTGTAAGGAATTTGACTGAATAGAAATATGAATTATGATAAAGGTGCAGGGAACAATTTTCCTTTGACTTTATTTTTCATTAATCTCATATATGATTTTTGTGTATTTTGATCCAATGTTTATTAAATGTGTAGAAAGGAAATGGTTTTGAAATTTATTTCTATGTATGTCCTTAAGTTCCTTCTTCATGTGGCCTTTATGCTGAACATAGCTTTGAGCATGCTTTGTGCCATGTAATAGTTGTACTAATATGATGATCAAATAGTATAAGATTTCAAATACGGATTTAAAAATCAGATTCACTTGCAGTTTTCTCATCTGAATGTGTGTTTCTGGCTAATAAAAATTACTGCAATTATAAACCATCTATATACATCTTTTGATTTAGGCAGTTGACCCAATTCAGCCAACTCTTCCAGTTTGCATGTGCATTTTTCTCTGGCTGGTTGTGTATTGATTCTTTGATACATGCAAAATTGACTCCTCCATTGAATACAACTGTCAAGGCCACATGGACAGGAAGTCTATACAAATTGTAGTAAATGTGGTGTGGTTTTGAATTGGTAATGTTTTTAAGGTTCCTGTTCTAATTATAAAGTTTATGTCATCAAATATTCTTTAAACCTCACCTGTAGCAATTTTATCACTAGACGTGTGTGCAGTAGCAGTGCCCCATCCACAAAAATATACCCTGCAGAGAAATGTTAAATTGAGAAGAATGGATGGTTCTCTTTCTGGTGTTAGTCAACTTCTTTTAGTGGTAGGGAATTTCATTCAAAAGCTTAATATTAACATCATATACTTCTGAATGATTTGAATTTCTTAAATGTTATGTTTAGTAGTAAGAAAAAAAGAAACCAAGGGTGCATGGTAAGCTAGTTCTTCCTGCTAAACTCTCTCTCTCATGTTTTAGGTAGAGACAAAATCAAACCAAAGCATTTTCCCTTTCCATGAAACTTCCAAGTAGGCTGGCCATGGCATTCAACAGCTATAGCTTCAGTTTTTCTAAAAGTCTGGTTCATGCATATTACCACATGCATATGTTTTTTGCCTGTGCATGTAGAAACATGAATGAACCAGAGATTCAGTGATGTATAGACCACCAAGGCAGTTTATGTGGTAGTGATTTTGGCTTCACCCCCAGCTGTCATAATTATAGAAATGACTGCTATTACATACTACATGTAGTTTCAGCCAGTTTATACCGAGGTTGGCGGCTCACAGAAGGAAGGCATTACATGGAGTAAATCTGATGGAAGCTAACAAGTATAAACAGCTCAAAGTCTCTGTTGCTTATGCTACGGTTGAGGTGTAAATATCTTCTGCTTCTATATTTAAGGGGGAAATACTGTACCCTAGTTGCAAGTATTCACATAATTATTGCATGAATATGAGAAGAACCCTTTTGGAGCAGACCAAAGATCTGTGTAGCCCAGCACCCTGTTTCCAATAGTGCTGATCAGATATCTCCAGAAAGCCCACAAGCAGGGTTTTCAGTAGTCCTCCCTTGTTTGTTCTGAGCATGTTTTTTTTCAGGTATGTCCTGCCTCTGAACCTGGAGGCTCTATTTAGTCATCATGGTTAATAGTCTTATCTTCCATAAAGTTGATTTTAATTTTTGAAATTGCTACACTTTCTTATGGCAATGATTTCTGTATAAGAGCATTAGAGATACTAGATCTCCAGTGACTTAGGCAGAAATCTTTCCAAGCCCTGCTATTTTAACTTACCAGGGAGGGAGCCTG
Source organism: Podarcis gaigeae (assembly GCF_964106915.1). Classification (NCBI taxonomy): domain Eukaryota; kingdom Metazoa; phylum Chordata; class Lepidosauria; order Squamata; family Lacertidae; genus Podarcis; species Podarcis gaigeae. Next base: position 42,973,060 of record NC_139685.1, read on the forward strand.
GGACCATCTGCATGTAAAGCATGTCCTCTGCCAATGAACTATGAAACTTCTGTTTCAAGAGAGAGGAGAAAATGCATAGCATTTAGATCTCTGCTGCTTGAGGGCAGACCAGCAAAAGCTGCCTTCTTTTTCCTCTCGAGCCCAGTGACGCAAGAGCTGACCAGCTGCTTCTGCTTCAGGTTTTTTAGATGATATAGTGACAGCAGCACAGGTGCTGCTTCAGGCTCTCTGGGGCCATGATCTCATCTACAGTGCCTCAGTCTCAGGAAGGCCCCTACTGGGGGGTAGATGCCCTTGGAAAGCCCTGTAGCATTGCTGCTGGCTGCCCTGCTGTGGTGGCAAACAATATTTTATAAGTTTAACAGTATTTGCACTGTGGCAAAGCAACGGTAGCACATACCTCCTTCAGGACCACCTCTCCCACAACGCCTTGCTCTGAGGGAAGGACCCTGTCTTGGAATGAGGCACTATGAAGGCAGGGTGGTGGTGGCTGGGTTATGGAGCTGCAAGTGATGGCAGCCACAGCTGGGAGTCCTGCAACAAGCAGAAGGAAGGCAGCAATCAGCCATATGTCCCAATCCTATGTCTGAGTCATAGACTAATTTTGTCTCAAGGAAGGGCCACCACTGCCTACATAGGAGACAGCCTGGTGCTTCTCCCTCCCTTTGTCTTTAAAATGTTAGAATCTTTTGCTGGGGCAAAATGTAGTAGCAGCATCACTGGAAAAGGAAGGGGAAGTTGCCTGCGAGAATACTTGAACTTCTTTCTGAAAGATATAAAGGATGTGAAACATGTAAAGTAGCATGAGTGAGAGGCAGATAGATAGATATTGGTGCTGTCAACTGTAACTTCCAATCCAAGGCCTCTGTTGAGCAAAACCCCAACAGTGCTAACACACTATCAGGTATTAATATGTTGCCATGTTCCACCAAAATAATGAGGAAACATAAGTGCTGATTGAAGCTTCTGTGATGTTCACAGCCATCTTGATCTTTGTTCCTACCTCACATAGATTATATTGTAACCTTGTTGGGATCATTCATATATTTTTCAGTGTGTATGATATATGAATGCTGCAGTTCATATGTAGTGGAAGCAGGTGGGAGGGGGAAATCAATGGGCAGGCTCTCTTGCTTCTTGAAAACTCCTAACCCATCCATATCCCTGTACCTTTTAAAAAGCATTTCCAGCAGTACCATTTCCTCACAGTGTGTTCTGAGTTCCACTGCTCTAGATTTATTCCCTATGTATTAGATCACAGATGAGGGATCCATGGTTTTCCAGATGTTGTTGGACTCCCAACTCCCCCAGCCCTAGCTAGTGTGGTCAGTAGGAATGATAGGATTTGAAGTTCAACAGCATCTGGAGAGCCACAGTGTCCTTATTCCTGTAATTAGATTGTAATACAGACTGATATGTTTCATACTGATTGGAACAAAGTTCCAATTAACCAGGACATTTTATACCAAGCTTCACCAACTTTTATAAACCGATAGCCTCATTTGGATTTTAGAACATATGCTGTGAATACCACCCCTCTGGTCACTTCTGTCCCCACTCCTGCAGATCAGCCACGCCGCACGAAAAAGACAGAAAGACTGAAAGCGCATGCACACTTGATTTTTTCAAGGGATTTGAGTACAAGTTGGATTCAGTAGAATTAATCTGAACCTCAAAAATCATGTGGGTGAAAGAGGTAATAGGAAAGATTTGCACTCTTCCACCTTAAGCTCTAAGTACTTGTCAAGGGGAAAAGAGTTAACCACCCTCACTACTTCATGACTGGGGGCAGTGAATGGTGGAGGGAGGTCTCTGAGGCTCCATGGATATCAGGGGAAGATCTCAGGTGTGCCACTGTACCCATGAACACCATGCTGGTGATCCCTAAGCCCTACAGACTAGGCAGGTTTCCATATGTCTGTGATTTCTCTATTTCCTAAAATATTCTAAATTTCCTAAATATTGTCACAGTCGCTGTCTAGACTTTTGTATGAATATCCTCTCTCTACTAGTTTAATTTGAAGTAGCCAAGCTCACCATAATTATAAGCGGAGTGCTTTTCTTTTTAATGATAAAGATTTGAGAGGGCGGGTATATGTATGCATGTGTGTCATTGATTGCCAGGAAATGTGGCGATGACTAGCAAATCCAGTCAGAGGAGTCATGTGTAACATTATCATTGATGGAACATTTTTTACCATTAAGCCTTCAAACTCTCATCTTCAGCTGTCAACACATGGGCACTTTTCTGGAGCCAAATTCTCTCACGCTGTGCACTGCCTGCAGCTTGCCTGAAGCTCAACTTTGACTGAAAATGTTGATTTCACTTCTTTTAGCCTTGTTCTCATTTAGCGTTAAAACCTGCCTAGAGTCTGCCTTTTATTCTGTAATGTACACATGCATGTGTCAGCCCTCGCACACTTCTGATGTGAAGTTAAGGTGCTCAAAAGATATGCTAGTAATCTCTATGAATAATTGATTAGAGATGAGTCTGGCAGTGTTAATTGTGAGGTGCAGCTGAGTGAATGCCAAAACAAAAGCTCTTCTGAATGTTTCCGGAAAAAAACTTGTAAAGTCTTTAGCATTGAGCAACAGGGTCAGTGCACCGAAGTGGAATTTAAAGGATGCTCTTGACTGTAATGGATTTTGACTTGCTTTTGTCATGTGCCTCAGTGCATCATTGATTGGGCACTCATTTGTTAAATCAGCTCTATTTTGTTGTTTGTCAGACCATAGACTGTTGAAATCTTCTTTAAAAAAAAATCAAAACCAAAAAAAATCTCTTTACGAAAAAGATGTTAAATTATCAGATTTCATTGATGAAAATGTCATGTGGATATAACTGTGAAGAAACACATTGTGGGGATATCCACCAGCTTACTGGGGAATGAAAGGAATGAGTTAAGATTTATCTGAACTATTGATCGTTCATCTTCTTAAATGCTGCCTTTAAATTCAGCTCAGGGCTGGTCTCCAAAACTATTTCAGCTGGAAAAGGTCTTAAACAGTGTGCACTAAAAAGCATTGCTCAGGGTACGCGCTATGCCATATCCAGTTTGGAAAATGGTTATATAGGAAATCTGATGGATAAAGAGTAAGTGATGGGTAATAGGATTCTCAGCTTCAAGGAGGCTTCTGAGTATTGGAAAATGCAACCTTCTGCAGTGAGCTGGAGTTTTCAAGGTGCTGGGGGGTAGCTAGAGCACAACATTATAAAGAAGTAGACCCTGAACATGTATGATATATCTTCATAGACATAGGTGGTGTTGCCCTTGGAATGAATATTTACTTTCCCCAGATAATTGCTGATGGTTGGGAGTAAGTGTTTATGGTGAATTCTTGAGTAATTTACATAGGTGGTGGTGTTTAGTAGGAATGTTACTTTTGATATCTGAGGGAAAATAATGTGTTTATAGTTAATTGCTGGTTTGGGGGCTTGCAAATAGTTTTCTGTTGGGACACAGGAATGTTTTCATCTTTCCTATGCTCAAAGCAATTTTATCTTTTAGCCCTTATTGTTTGGCTATGTTTTATGTTGCTTCTGGAATGGGCACTTTTTCTTCAGGTAGGAAATCAACCTTTGGGATGAACAGATTTTGGATTCAACACTAATCCTTACTGCAGCCCTGGGGAACCTTTGGTCCTCCAGATGTTGCTGAACTAAACCTCTCATCAGCCTCATCAAGCATGGCCAACAGCAAAGGACAATGATATGTAGTTCACAACATCTGGAAGGTCAAAGGTTCCCCAAGCCTACTTTAGAGGGTCTCTTTGGTCACTCTACACTAGACCAACTACTGGAATGGGATTCTTCTGCATCCCCACAGGCACAGAGGCCTGATGCAGATGCTCTCCCCACCCTGCTTACCACTCTTCTTCCCATATTTTCCCAACAGTTGTGCCAGTCTGATTGCTGAAGTTGCCATCCAGCATTTAAGCTGGGCAAGTTAAAGTTTATGTTGCTGCCTTTGTGTATTCAACCAGCTAGAAGTGTGGCTAATAAAGATGTGCCCTGTTTTATTTGCTTAGCAATCATTTGCTTAGGGATTCCAGTGAACTCCTCTTCCATGGAGATCACAATGTATTTGGGAATATTATTCTTCCTAATCCTTTATAATTCTAAAATAAATAAGTAGATCAATCCATGTTTACTAACCAGCATAATGGACTGTGAGAAACTGGAAAAACTAACTTAAGTATTCAGCATTGCTTATTGCTCTTATGCGCTGAAGGATGAATGCCTTCGTCATAGACAAGACAAGGTTTTCTGTTTTTGCAACCCTTGCAGAAATGGGGAAACAGTGAGTTGGAGCAAGTCATCCTTTAATCTCAAAAGGATCACAGGAAACTGATTTTTTATACTGGGTCAGTCCATTGTCTACACTGACTAGCAGTAGTTCTTGAGGGTTTTAGACAGGAGTCTTTTTGAGACCGTCCCAGAGACACCAGGAATTGTTCCTGGGATCTTTTGTGTGCAAAGTACGCACTCTGCTTACTGAATTTCCCAATACTATAATCAGTTAGTCATAACTAACTTAATTATTTGATTTTAGTGGCATGGAAACATGCCTGACATAGCATTGCTCCAGCCCAATGTTTGTCCATCTATGGTAGCAGATCCTCCAAGGAAGCATGGGTGCTTGATCCATCAAATCTTGCTCATTTTAGATTTTGAGCAAAGATTAAGAAGTGATTGAAAAGTGAAACGTGAGCAGATGGGAGAAGAAAATGAATATACTCAGTACACATTACAGTAACCATGTAATTACTTAAACACATACCCACTCCCATCTAGTATGGTGTTTCCCAACTGGGGGCCCCCAGGATATTCCAAGGGGGGCAACAGGTGAAAATTGGATAAATGGGGGGCCATGGCACGAGACTAGGGGACCACAGAGGGAAGTGAGAAGTGAAGAAAACAGAGTAGTGACCCAGAACAGAAAACAGAGAAGAAAATAGAAAATGGAGAACTAGAGTGAACAGAGAAGTGACTTGGGCTTCCCAGTGGATGGAGCACCACATGCACTCTGCGGTAACATCACTTCTGCTTCCTTCTCCCTCCCACTTTCGCACTCCACCGCTGTGCGCACCAGGCTGTCCACATCTCGTTTGTCATAGGAAGGAGTGTGGCTAAAGAAGTACGTGGAGTCCTGTTTCTTCATGCAAGTATTACTGTGAAAGGAGATATGTTGCTGCATGCAAGAGTTACTCAGCCTAATGTGGAATTGCCTTAACATAGTGGGCACAGAGGTGAGCTTCGGTTATCCCTCATAGAAATAGAACCAGATATTAAATAGCTTGTTTCTGGTCATCAAGCAAAAGAGTCACATTGAGAAATACGTAAAGTATAAATTTTTATGTAATTGTATTTTGTATAAATTATAAATAAAGTATGTTCTATTTGAAAACAAAACATTTAAATAGCTACCTTTCTACTGGTAGGAAAGGGAGGCCACAGGAAGGAAACAAGGTCAGAAGTGGGCCATGGTCGGAAAAAGGTTGAGAAACACGGATCTAGTACTGTACACTGTTATCAAGCAAATCTTGAATTCAAGCAGCTTTGTGGGAGTAAGGCCAATGCGAAGTTGGCAGTCACTCCACAGCATAGTTTTCTTGGATTCTCTCATCCTTCATTCTCACCATGCCTTTTGATCATGTGAATTGATCATCAATCTCTAATGAAAGAGTGAAATCTAAATGTGAAACCAAATGGAACAATCATTCAATCAAACCCTTTATTGTAACTTTGTAGTCCATTATATTTAAAGTAGGGTTTTTATATTACCATTATCAGAGATGATTTAAAAGCATTTCACTTAGTGTTGAACTTAAATGATCATCCAAGCAATTTTCTTCTCCCTGAATTCAGGCAGCTGAAGTTACTATTATCATTACTATTACTATTGGCTGACTCAGTTGTCTGTTTGCATTATCCTCCAAGTTGCCATGGTGTCATTTTATGGCTTAAAAGACAGAGCAAATTTTAAAGTATTTATTGCAAGTATTATTTGGTTTTACATAGTCAAATGCTTAGCAAAGGAATCTGTCAAGTTTCTAGAGTTTGCAGTGTTTGCTGGCAAGCAGCTCATTTTGTTGATCTTGGGGCTGACAGAAAACACTTTTTACAATTGAAATAAACTTTTAAAAGCTGACCCACAACTTGCAGCAAAATGCTGATGTTCTGGGTAGGGGGAAATGCTAGAAGTCATAAAATTGTTGCTTCCTCAATCCACATCAGAGAAGTCTGATTTTAAAATTTTAATTTCAAATTCCATAGGAAGCTTAAAGCTCTCTTGTACAAATGGCTACAAGGATCTGGCTTCAATCCTAAACACACTTGGGTAGTATGTGGAACTTACTTCTGACAGTATAGGATCACATAATAAAGAGTTGTTTATTCACAAACATATGCATAACAACACATCTACAATACTGGCACTCACATTGTATTCTTCTGATTCTTTTCTAAATGTGCATTCAGTTCCAGGTTCTAACACTCCTTTTACACTTCATTACCTATTGCATTATGGAACAGTGGTTTTTTGATCAATATATATCCATGTCGTGTTAAATTTCATTCAAACCACTGGGTGTGGCATGACACAACAGCAGACATCATTGGACATATCAGCACCCTTTATGTCCATGTGTGTTTCTGTTCCCCACTTGAGTTACCCATGAAAATGTCAAGAAAGAACTGTTCATCAGAATACCACCCCAAATTTTATCTAATGCTAGTGCAAAACTTTCATGATTTTCCAAGTCAGTGGGGTTGCAAACCCTTTTTTTTTTTTTGGAAGTAATTAAAACAAAAATGAGTGCTAATCTTCTGCTAGATTCTGCTAGGACTCCATCAGTGGCTTTTACATCTTTTGAAAGATCACATAAAACACTAAAATTATCAGGCAAGAAAATATGGGGGGGGGGGAGGAATAAGGTGCTCTCATTGATGCTGTGTGGGTGCACGATAAAAGCCATTGTGACATAAGGTGCTATCTGAACTCAGCCTAAATGTTAACAAATGACCGAACACCTTTTTAGTTATTATGATTTGCCCTGTGGCTTATTGCATGGCATTGGTAGGAATGGCAACTGGTAATGTATAAACTCTACAAACCTCAGAGGCAGTCTTGAAATTCATCAACATTTGAAAGCCAGCTTTATTCTCCTCTTAACCAGGTGTCCCTGGCCTAGGGAGCTCTTTGGTTTTTGAATGGCTTTTAAAATAAAAAAATACGGCTTTGCTCCTAGCTTCTCTTCAGTGAGGAGGGCAGAGTTCACTCCATGGGAAGGGACTTTCCTGTCTACCCTTCAGCCCTCTGTGTTCCAGAACATTTTCTTCTGAGGACTGGATAATTCTTGTGAATGAGGTGGGATATGGTGCAGGGTTGTGCAGAGAATCTGCCCTTGGGTGAGCAAAATAACAACTTTGAATCCAAGCCTAATGTTTCAGATGAGACACATTAGCTGATACCAGTTGCTGGAAACTACTGTTGTGCTCAAATCCTGCTTGTGGGCTTCCCACAAGCATCTTGTTGGCTGCTGTGAAAGCAAGGATACTGAACTAAATGGGCCATTGACCTGATCCAGCAGGCCCTTCCTCTTATGTTCTTAAGTTGTGTCATACCAACAAATCTCAAGTCCTGATAGCTGCATTATCCAAGTGTTGTAGTTGCTGCGTTCCTATAGCTGCACTCTACACCGCTCCAGCAATGGTTTGAAATGTTAAAATCACATGATGAATGAAAGGCCATGTGGCAAAATCCCACCTCAGTGCTGCACACACATACATACATACATAAATACATGCTAGTGGTCCTTACGCGAATACCTTCTGCATTATTTTCTTGTTTCCATACAGGGCTGTCTAAATCCATCTTTATTTCTATCCTTTCACTTTCGCATGTGTTCATTCTGTCTTGTTTCTGCTTTAAGCTAAATTGTTTTAATCCTCATGTAAAAGGAAACTTGGCTTTGGTCCTTCTCTTCGTGATGGCCCGTTTCTGAGCTGGAAAATGGGTGAAGGAAAGCTGCTATCCACAATACCTTTCTTGTGCTGATTTATCCAGAGAGGCTGGCTTGGATCAAGAAGGTCCCTTGTATAAGTGGAAGGCAACTCTCACTTAAGCCCCACCCCTTTCTGTATGTGCCTTGCTTCCAGTGTGGTGTAGTGGTTAAGAGCAGTAGACTCGTAATCTGGTGAACCGGGTTCACGTCTCTGCTCCTGCACATGCAGCTGCTGGGTGACCTTGGGCTAGTCACACTTCTCTGAAGTCTCTCAACCCCACTCACCTCACAGAGTGTTTGTTGTGGGGGAGGAAGGGGAAGGAGAATGTTAGCCACTTTGAGACTCCTTCAGGTAGTGATAAAGCGGGATATCAAATCCAAACTCTTCTTCCACAGTAGTTTGCACCGTATACTATGCCATTTCTAAAGGCCTCTCACCCCTGAGGAGGGCTTATCAGGGGGCATTTGGTAGAGGCAGAAAAGTCTCATAGGACTCAACTATACAGCTGCAAATAAAATGTTTTAAATGTGTTTTAAGTGCAATATGCAATGTGACACTAGATGGCAATGGTGAGCATTATGGAAAATTCAATGTATTTTTTAAAAAAGCATTTTCAGAACAGTTTTTATATGTGTGTAGATTCCACCATAGTATGAGCAGCTTTTGGATACTATGTATCTGGATCCAGCCCGCTGTTTTGTTTGGTTCCATTATTTAAAAAGTACTTTAGAATCAACTTTGTCTTCCTATCTCCCAGTACAAACCTTCTGCATATTTCCTGTATATATTACTTTACTGGAGCTGCAGAAATGAGTTCTGTCTTTCTTCCGAGTCAACGGTGAATTTGTGCAGTTGTAATCTACTGTGAGCACTTTAATAAATCTGATGCAATTTGCTGAAGGCAGGTGGGAGACTAGAAATGGGATTGGATTGCAGGAACAGGAACTAGTGAGGTGTAGCTTCTCAAAGAAATTAGCGGACGAAATTTATAGGGAATCTATGTATGGCTGCAATGCCATGAATTCTTGGTAAATAACAAAGAGCGGGGAGGGGGAGGAAGACTCAGCATATAGCAACCATGGGAAACTTTTTCCAAGCCAGTTGCACAAGGTGTTTCTATTTCTCTAAATGAATTATAGGGCAAACAGTGGCAGATCACTTGGGGCAGAATGGACAACATCAACTCGTGACCATTTCTGGAAGCTGATCCACACTAAGAGGATGAATATATATTGGGAGGGGGGCATGCAATCTTGCGGAGGCATTTACCTCTGTCTTCATGTTTTCACCTAGAAAGGCATAATAATATAAAGTAATGCATTTGTCCTGTTATTTAAGTTTGTTTGTAAATGCTCACTTTTTTTAAAAAAATGGATGGGTCAGTTTGCAAAGCTTTTGAGAATTTGTCAGACAGCTCTCTCTCCTCCCTCCCTCCCTCTCCTGATAATAGTAGCTATCCTCCTAGTGCAGTAGTTCTGGGACTACTAAAGTTTAGCATTATGAAAATATAGTATGTAATTTACTAGCACAGCCAATAACGCAACGAAGGTTGGGTTTACATTGGGACTGGCTCAAGTGTTTGCAGTAGAAATTTAGTTATCCAGAACTCTGCTTATTCCCAGGGGGTATGGATTGGTAAAGTACCAGCTGGTGCTTTCTGTTTGTAAAACATGAGATAATCTCTCTTGCAATGCTACAATTGTGATATCTATGGAAATATGCTTAGGAAAAAGAGGAGGAAATTTCTAGAGATAACATCATACCAATTTGTTTTGTTAGTAGCAGCTAGGTAACATTTAACTTATTTGCAATTGTTAGAAATTTTGGGCATCTTTTAAGTTGTCTTTCAGCAAATGTTTAATTTATATGACCTGTGATTCAGTTTCTTTTCTGGACAAGTAAATTTGGTTTTCCTTTTTTCATCTTCCATTATGTCTGTCTAAAAAGTATAATAATCTTTTCTTGAATGCGGCAAGATTTCTTCCCTTAACAAGAAAGTGAGGTGTTGTTGAATTCATATTTCCTTGTTTCCCCTTATCAGCTAGTAGCTTTCCATTTCTATAAATATTATATTGCAAAACAAAACAAATGTTTTACAGAGTTAATCTTCCTTCTCATTCCCCTCCTCCTGCTTCATGCTTTACTTGATAAATGAATACTTAAAAGTTTCAAAAAAATTGCTCCCCTCTTAATTTTTTTGAAGCCAAAAATTCATTGTGGGTTTGTGGCTTTCTACATGCCAGAAAAAACAATCAAATGGCAAACCTGTGTTTTCCCCGCCCCCTCTTCTGAAATCCCCGACAAGCCCCAACACTTGGTCCTTGTACTGCTGTACAGATCTATTCATTATTGATGACTTGGGCCAGGCAGGCAGGCAGGCAAAGTGCACAAGCAACACATACATAGATTACCATAGTGTGAGGTTTGCACTCTGCATTTAGAAATTACCTTAATTCCAAAAGAGGGCCTCCACCCACCCACCCACCCACCACAACTGCTGCACAACTTCTATTAATTTATACTAGGGGCAGTATATTCCACAGAAACCATGAGCCATGCGGCTGTAGCAACAAGATCCATGAACATTTTTTACTAATTCTTTTTAATAAAATAAATAATATAGGACATGTTCCATAAGGATCTAACTATTAATGAACAAGAAAATGTTCGTTAGTTTTATTTTCCAAGCATGTCAGACATACACCTCAAACGTAGCAATTATTTTTGAAATCCTATTGACTTGAAGCCAAGCATATATTTGTCTCTCTGGTCACTGCTAGAAAATGTGAGGTTTTTCTCCGGAAGTCAAAAATACATGGAGAAGTTCCAAACTATATTTTGTGTTTCCCAGCATGTGGACTCAAGTATATTCCTGTACATGTAATGTAATTGTAAAGTCCTAAACAGCCTCGGTCCAGTATACCTGAAGGAGCCTTGTTTAGGGAAGCTTTTAATGTTTGATGCACTATTGTATTTTAATATTTTGTTGGAAGCAGCCCAGAGTGGCTGGGGATACCAAGCCAGATGGGTGGGGTATAAATAAATTATTATTATTATTATTATTATTATTATTATTATTATTATTACTATTATTATTATTATTATTATTATTATTATCATCATCATCATCATCATCATCCTATTGAAGCCAATTAGATTGTGCCAATTTTTCAATCAAGGATGTTCAGTGAAGTGATTTGGATCATAAAAACTCATAGATTGCAGTCATTTACTATAGTATGTGATTCTTTTCAAAAAGTATTTTAACTGCATTATGCATATCCAGTTTGTGACATCTATGTCTATTCTGTAGTCCAATTGCAACTAGGGAATATTGAACAAGAATCAAGAACAAAAAGCAATATGAAATTTGGTTTGAAATTCTAATAGTTTGTCAGTGTGTTTCCTTGGTTATGTCACACTGGTGCAGCACTTTCATGTGACTGGCTGCCGCTGGAGCTCTGGAGTATGGCTGCCCTGATTGGTTAGTTGCCAGTCATGTGCTTTCCTTTGTTAGCAGCTAGCTGCCCCTTCCCTCAGTGGCTGTACTGCTTCTTCCTAAGCTGCCTCCCTACCAGATGGTTGCTTGTATTTCACCAGGCAGAGGTGGGGGCAGGGCTGCCTGAAAAGCTCCACCACCCCCTTCCCTGGTTGATAACCAGGTGTTTGGCGGGGGAGGGGGGGTGGACCAGGAGCTGCCGGGAATCTTTCTCCATCTTCTGCAGTTGCACCAATTTCCTGCACTTGGGAAAGGGCTCCCTCTCAGTCTGCTAATTCCTACAAACACAGGAACAACACATATAAGCATGGCAGTGGTATTTGTTGTGCAGCACCCAGGATGAGGTAAATCATGGGGTTGTCAACTAGCAACTCCAGCAGGACAACCTTGCCTTTGGAAATGGCAGGACAGAGAGAGGAACAGTTATAGCATCTGTTTATATGGCTCCAGCTGTATGTTGGGAACATCTTCGCATAGTGCCCAAGTATTTGTTATGGAGCATGCCAGGACACAAGAGGTTCATACCATTTCCACGACTTGCCCCTGTAGGATTACCTACCTACCAGTTGAAAGTGTTAGACAGTACATTACTACATGTGTTTCTCCTTTCCTTGCTTGCTTCTGTGGAGTGCCCTTTCCTAGCACTCCCAATTTTTGGAGTGTTTGGGTATTTGTGTCTGGAGGCTAAAGATCTTAGGATTCTAGACTGAGAAGTGGTATCAGTGTTTGTGAGTCGAGGCCTCGCCCCCGCTTTGTGATGAAATAAGACACGTGGACACAAGTATTTTAGGTTAATGGGCTAAAAAAGGCCACAACTTTATTGGTTATAGAATGCGAGTGGTATTGGCTTAGGCATTGGATCTGAACAGACTATACTTGACTCCTGGCTGCTCAGCAGGGAGTCACACAAGGGTTAACAACCTGTAGGGGGAGCTTGTTGATGCAAATCACCTGGAAGCTTTCCCCTAGAGTCACCGGGGTTGTGCCATGGTCCTAGCTACCACCTGGGCATCGGACAGGAACCACGACCGCCGGATTCCTTTAACGGAATATCCTTCAAAGGGAGGAATAGGTGATGGTCACAACCTCCCCTCTAACACACAACACATTTTCCAGAGCCTAACTGCCAAACCTTACAATGTCATGCCGATTTGCTACGAGGTAGGTGAAAAACCAAGTGGCTGGTGCCAATCTGCCAAGTGGAAAAAATTCCTACCAGGCTCCTTGGACAATCAAGGTGACAAACCAAGGTCCATAGCAAGGTCAGGTGCTAAAGCAAAACCTAGAGAGAGGGTGGGTGATCTGAGGAAGCCGGAAGAACAATGGAGAGCCCGTGGGCTCACAGCGGTTTAAGTGTGGCTAAACCACACACACACCCTGCCAGCTGGATTGGCTGGCTGGGGTGCATGATGCGGGCCCAGGTCTCCAATGATGCAGGGGCCCGGCCACGCCACGCGCCCGCGAGCGCGGGAAATGATTCCCGCTCACAACCCCTCCCCTCCAGGAAGAGGAAAGGCTTGGCAAGATCCTAGGATGTTCTGGAGACAGGCTGTTTTTTCCAAAGTGCTCCTTTAGTGGGCAAAACTCATCTTCTCCATAGTTCCCCTCACCCAAATTCCCACTTGTATCTGTTAAGCGTCACAGTATTGAGGGTGGCGGGGGGGGGGGGAGAAACACCACCACCATCATGCCATCTTCCTGTCATTTTGTTCACACTGTGTGGACTGTACTAATGGTGATGTACCGTGATGATGTATTCAGTTGCATCATATCCTATGCTCTGTCTTGGCAATACAGGTGAGGTGGTCATTCATACAGAGGAAGGTGGTTTAAATAAAAATAAAATAAAAAATCCCTCCCATTAAAACCAGTCAGTAGTGTAAAGCTGCACAACAGGGCATGACTGTGAATTGAAGGGATATAGCATGTGTGTACTCCTCCCCAGAACCACCTGCCTCCCATCCATGATTCTCTCCCAGCCATTTTGGCCATTCCCTCAGCGTGTCTTCAACAGAACAGGTCTATAGGTAGCATGTTCCAATGACATATCTGTGGTGGTCTCTGAATCTTGTAGTCACTCATATAGATCTCTACTGTAGGGATTGCCTCATAAATCAATGGGAGTATCAATTTTGGCTTGATTGTGCTGATATGCATCAATAATTTCAATATACAAATGTCATGCACATTTCCCCATATAACATGCTTATTACATTGCTAAGATTTTCTTTAAAGAAAGCAGAATGGGTCATAGGCAAGAAGTTTCATGTGTGAATTTGCCCTGTAATGTATGCAAACATGAAAAATTATATTTCTTTTGATAAAAATGTCTCCCCTAATTCTTGCAATAGCTTTCATTTTATTAGATAGAGATAAAAAGTAAAGCCCTTTTAGTTTTAAATTAGAAATGAAATTGAATATGATGACTGACTGACAATGAAAACTGTTTGCTTAGAAAGGCTATATACTCTGGTTTGGAAATAGTGATGAGAAGCCATTCTGGAAGTGGGTTATATTTCACTTTCTAGAAAAGGAGTGTCTGCCAACATTAATTGTCTTTGCCATGGTGCATTATTTTCATTTCTTGTATTGCCTTTGTCACCATTTGGAAATGGCTTAACACCCTAATGTAAATTTCAGACCGTAGAATCAACAGCATAATAAAACTTCCTTTTAAGTACTGTAGTAGGTTTTTTTCCTGGAAAGTGGCATAGCACCATCTAGTGTAGAAGAACATTTCATTTTGACATAATTTTCTATTCCTAAGAATGCTATAACACTCAATTAATTGGACTGTTTCATGGAAGTTAAACTAAATTAGCACACCCAGCATCCCAGTCCAAAATATTATCCCAGAAAACAATCAACAATACTCATGTAATCTCAGTCTGGTGATATGATTTAGCACTGCTGTGGTACAGTCCTCAAAATGTACAATTCTTTGTCTATATGTGCTGAAATAGAAAATAATGAGGAACATCCAGTATCAAACTGTCCCATATCCAGATTTACAGGATTTTTGCATTTAGTACCGTATTTTTCGCTCTATAACACGCACCCGACCATAACACGCACATAGTTTTTAGAGGAGGAAAATCCGTAGCCATGCCACCCGTAGGCATTCCCTCCATAACACGCACAGACATTTCCCCTTACTTTCTAGGAGGAAAAAAGTGAGTGTTATGGTGCAAAAAATACGGTAACTTATCAACAGAAACTGGGAGCCCCTTCTTCTGTGTGTTTAGAATTGTTTATGTCCCTTCATATTATTGTAGACCCAAGGGGGCTTTGGACTTAAGTTTTAAAATGCCCAAATAGTTACTTGGATCATTGAAATCCTGAAAATTGGCCTATATACATAGTGTGCATCTGCAAACACTTTAAAAAAAAATCTTTATGAAATTTGTCAGCATGAAGACACCCAAAATAAATAGGAACAATCAATGCAAATTTTGACCCAGCAACTCAGTAATAAGCATGTATCATCAAGTAAATTCGTTTTCCAAAGCATTCAGATCAACAGAGACTGTGGAAGATAGGGGTTGACCAACACAGAGAATGTCAAGGGAACTATTCTGCATATTTTCTATAAAACGGTTTAGTAGGAACTTCTCCCTTAATCATCAACACAAGCCGCATACATTTGCAGTGCTGGGGTACCACTGCATTTCCAGGTGGGGTTGTTGCATATGTACAGCATAAGAACCATGTTTCTAGAAAAAGAGATGAGAATCCCTTGCATTTTAGCCTCACAACTCTGGTACACATGTCCAAAGCACATTGTCCATAGCAATATTAAAATAAAGCGTTATTTATTTATCTTTTGTAAATCTCTTTGAATTTCTTTTACAATCAAACAGTATATAAATTTTATGTAATAATTAATAATTACATTCAAGGCCTCAACATAACCCGATTAATGGTGATTCAGGAAATACACTGGCAAGGATCCAAACAAGCACACTCCTCAATCCACATTCCCAAGAGGAATTTGGACTGGTGAAAGTACTCTTCATGCTGCTGTAACTCTGGGAGCTTGAAAAGCAATTTGTGATATGGCATGAGGGTTTGTTTAATTGGGGGGGGGAGAGAAGCTATCCCCCCCAATAGCTATTTGGATCCCTGCCATAACTTAGGTACATAGAATTATAATTATTCCTGGCCTGTTGCTATACGTCCATAGGACAGGGTGATACAACCATGAGGCATTAGAGTAGGTAGTACCACTCGACTTTGTAGATAGGGAATACTAATTTGCAGGAACTCCTTGCAAGTGAGGGAGGAAATCTAGTATACCAAGGGAAACTTTCCAGCCTAGCCACTACTTGCCTGTTTGCTTTTTTGGTTTTATTTTATTTTTAAATAGAGTACTAAAAAAGAAAAGAAAGAAAGATACCAACCCACATACCGTCTGAAGTGGTATGGTCCACTCTACCACCTCAGGTTTCTGTTGCCTCATTCTGCTGCATTTGTAGCCTAGGCCTCCAAGAAATAGACGTTAAATTGTGTGTCTTGCTAAGATCAACAGGGACTGAATAGGCATGTATGAGGAAGCATGAAAAAAATGTACAGGGAAGTGAGGTAGAATTGAAATACACATTGCTGATGGAGACAGAATACGTGCATGAAAAAGAGAAAGTACGAGTGTGGGGTATTGACCCTTGTCTTAGAAACAGTTAAATATTATTTTCAGAACTGGACAACACTTGGACACCCATATTTCTATTTTAAATGACACATTTCTTTCCTGTGTGTATAAAATTGTCTTCACTCAACTGAGAAGTTTTTCTAGTGTGTAGAAGATGCCCTCTGCTGGAAGAGAGGGTTTCTCACATCTATATGTGTGGGTGTATGATGTATTTTATAAAATAGCATGTATATGTATGTATGCTTTTTAAAAGTGATGCTTACTCAAAAACTGTTGCTCAACATTTTTCTTCTTCTGACCCACCACACACAAGTACACACATTTCTCCTCTATTATGTAAACCAAACATTTGATTACTTTGTAAATTCTAACCTGCATATATCCCATATTTTTCTTCTTTGTTGTTATATTTACTACATTTTAAATATTACATATCTATACATCTAAGTAACATACAAACCATTCATCTAGTCAGATTATGCTTGCTGAGGGCATAGGATTGCAACTAAAGCTACAGTGCTATGCACATTTACCTGGAAGGAAGTCCTATGGAGCACAGTGGGACTTCTCAATTGATAAGCATAGGGCAATGAGCACAACATTACTGGGGGGAAATTACATTGGCTTAGTGCTATTCTTGTACCAGTGGGAGGCTGCATTGACAAAACTCTTATCCAGTCAATGGTCTTTTCCATCCTTGATGACAGAATAGCTCAAAAGAGGTGGCATAAGCTTAGAATGTTGTAATTGTAGCCAGTAGAGAGCCCTAGATAACTGCCCTTCTATCCATATCCCTACAGCCTCATTGGAGTGTAGGAACCCAACTAACCCTGAAATCAATCATGGCACACTTTCAGAAGTATAAATGCCCCAGCAAAGAAATATTATTCATGTGTCCTCTAACAAGACACACAGCATAGGGTTACATAACCCTACTACTGTGTCTAAAGCACAAGGAGCACACAAATTGGAACTTTGCCCAAACAGACATGCAACAGGTAGGGGATATGGTGTTGGGGTGGGGTTGGTGAAAGGGCAGATGAATGATGCTTGTCTTTTCAGAATCCTTCCAGATACTCTGCTTTTGAACACAAATGCCCAACAGGAACTTCATTGTTGCAACTTGGACTGCAACAACAAAGCACTCAGCACAGAAAAGCCAGGAGGTATAGCTCACTGTGGGGGTGGGGGTGGGGAGACACTATACTTCAAAGCAGGTATCCATCATATCCTCCATTCCTTCCTGCCAAACCACCAAGAAAAGACACGGATGAGCAGAGCACTATCATAAACATCCACAGTGTTAGTGTGTCATCCAGCATGGCATAGTGGTTAGATTGTCGGACTAGGACCTGGGCATCAAGGATTAAAATCTCCACTCAGCTCACTTGGATGAGTTACTCACTCTCAGCCTAACCTACCTCACAGGGTTTTTGTGAGGATAAAAATGTGGCGGGAGGAGAACTATGTATGCCACCTTGAGCTCCTTGGAGTAAACATGGGATGTAACTCAAATAATAAATAATGTGGGTAAAGAGTTTACAGTGGTACCTCGGGTAAGAACCTAATTCATTCTGGAGGTCTGTTCTTAATCTGAAACTGTTCTTAACCTGAAGCACCACTTTAGCTAATGGGGCCTCCTGCTGCCGCTACACCGCCGCTGCACGATTTCTGTTCTCATCCTGAAGCAAAGTTCTTAACCTGAGGTACTATTTCTGGGTTAGCGGAGTCCGTAACCTGAAGCGTATGTAACCCGAGGTACCACTGTACTGTACTGGCTTTATGACCCTCCATTTACTCAACAGTTTGCAGCAGTGTTTCCTGCATAAGGTACACAGGATGAATAAATACTGTGGAATACCAAGAAACCTAGGTAAGTTCTCACCAGGCACGAATGAAAAGAATGTAGAGCACCATGCATTTGATGGTGAGCACCAGAGCTGGGCAGTGGTTGGTTACAGGACTAGAGGGAGGGGATCCAGAGTAGAGCAAACAGTAACTAGAGACAAGACTTCCAGTGCAGTTTCATACGTTGACTTGGTGACTATTGTCTCTGACTTGCATTGTGAATTCCTCTTGAGATTGGGAGGAGAACCAAAGAGAGTTGAGTGCATATGGGGCATGAGGGATAGAAGAGCACATAGTAGCAGCAGTACCCTTTCTCAACCAGTCTTCAACAGCCCTTACTGAGTACTTTAACCACTGGGTTGCAACTGCTACCCATTATTCATCACTATCCCTGTGTTTCTCCACAGGCAACCAGAATGCACAGAAGCAAGTGTCTCCCTCCTCCTGTTGCCATGCAAACCACAAGCAAAAAGGCCTACAACTGTAGCAGTGACCTGTGGGGAGCTATTTATACTTATTTTCTTATGTTTATCTTCCACATTTCTTCCTTCATTAAAGGCAAGGTGGTATCTAGACAGCCACCCAACCAAGCACTGGCAATACCCAGACTTGCTTAGCTTCAGCAAGGTCGTGGTCTTGTGTGCCATCAGACCACAACTTTGGAAATTAGGTGCTCCGCTGCTTGCATAGTTCCTGTGACTTAGCAGAGTTTTCAAAGACATACAATAGGTGATGGATATCCCATGATGAAGAAAGCTACCTGTGGTACTCCTGTGTCCATCATGCCGCTCTTGAAGGCACGGAGGTCCTGCGAAAACAAGCAAGTTGGTTAGCCCATTACTATATGATGCTGTCAGAACTTAATTCCAGAAATGATGCTGCCAATAAAAGCTATGATTCATTCACCTGTGTTGCTGTTATTACTGATACTTTGTGAATAGAGTCTGCTTCCCTCAAACTCAGCTGTCTTCATAAGGGAACACACAATGGGAGGGAGCAGAAGGTTCTTTACAGTACCCCACTAGGGCTAAGAGACTGCATCTTCACCATGGTATTGCCCCTTGAACACCAGCAAGGGTAGCAGGATGGCCCCTGCAGTTCATGGTGCTGCTGGCTTTTCCTCCTAGGAATTGGTTGTATGATAAATCAGGCTGCATGAATTGAAGGAGGAAATGGATGACATGTTCTGCTGAGGAAACACCACCTACTGGCAAGCAACCAGATGCATGACCATGTGTGCGTATGGCTGGTTGCAGTGGAAGGGGGTGAGCAAAATGGCTGGTATCCTGGGCCTCACTGAGGCTGACAGTTGGCAGAGTGAGTATGCTAGTCCTTTCACTCCATTGGCAAGCACTCTCTCCTGTTTCAGGTGTGCATGTGTGTCTCCTCCCAACTCTTTCTCCTGGGAATCTAGCCCGGGATTGAACCTAAGATCGCCTGTGGTGTGTCTATGCTGTTTTCTAAGGCTAGAGCTCCATGTTGTTGAGTCCATCTAGTCCTGCCTACATGGCTTGTCCAGTAATCAGCATGCAAAAGAACAAGGAGACTACAAAAGCCCCAGCACAGATTCTTCTTCTTCTTCCTCCTGAGTATAGTACTCAGTGGTATTCCTGGGTTCTAGATCTGCTTCCTCTCTCTTTCCCCATCCAAACACCCAGTTGTCAGTGGGGCACCCATACAATCATCTTTGCCCTTTAGGAGTCATCTCACCTGGGTGGGAAATTCACACTGAACTAGCCGTCTTTAAACAAACAAACAAACAAATGCTATGCTGCTGCCTTCTGTGGTGTGCAGCTTTCTGTTTTATGTGCTCCCACCCCTTGAAAAAAGCTTCCATCTTAATGTAAACACAAATATGAACTTGTTGTGTGCTATGCTCTGAATACACTGTGTGTGGGAAAATCTTTGGATTCATCCTGCATGTACGGCTCCTGATCCGAATCTTTTGCATTGTGGTATCAAAGTGGTATGTTCTGGTGGAATAACATTATCATGGCATTTCTGCTGCTGTTGTTAGTTTATTAGTGCCATTCCTACAATGGTCAGTAGGGATGCCATTAGTTTGCAGTACCAGAATGTGTGGGTGGAACTTGTAGGGGTGCTATGGCAGTGCCTGCTCATACTGGTACATCGGCTTTTGTTTCTCATGCTATTCTTGTGCACAAGTTCATGACTACTTAATGTTGGCTTTAGTGCTGGCTTAGCAGGGCCAGAGGACTGGTCTGCCTGACTTACTAGCAGACATTCTGTGTGTGCACATTGTGTGTGTCTGGCAGGTGAAATTGTTCCCAAGGTGACTATTTTGTAAATGGTAGAAACACTATCCATTTCTGACATCTAATGCTATTACTGTGTTTTGCATATGATGTGTCTAGCTGTGTTAATGATCCAATCCCTCCTCTTAAGAGACCACAAAAGATGCTGTCCCAGGGGAAAGAAAACCATGAAGCTTCCGATTGGGATTGGATGCCCAGGGCATAATCCCACCATCGAAAATTAAAACTGGCAGATTACGTCCCTTCTAATAAAGTAAAGGTTGTCTCACAATTGCATTTCTGATTTTATAATCCAGTCATTAAAATACAAACATGGGACCTCTCTTTTTAAAAACCTTTTTTTATTTTTACCTTTTGTCACACTTGTCATTTTTAATTGACTTGGAATATAGAAGTTGCATGCATTTGTGAAAATATAATTAAGCTCAACTTTTCATAGCCAGGTGCTTAGCCAAAAATGCAAAACAGATGAATGTTAGTTTAAGAAGAGCTGATTTAGCTAATGGCTGTCAATTCACAAAGGCTGCATTTATCACAAAAGAATATTGTAAATTATATCACATGTAAATAAACTAGATGGTTTTTCTCGCTTGATCTGGAAGTGTTTTAAAGTGTGAATTTGCAAAAAGAAAAATGGAAAATACATGGGACAGAATTGTAAAAAAATTGGGAAATGCTGAAAATCGTAAACATTGGAAGAGAAAAAGACAGAGAATGAAATAATCATTTAGTATTTAAAAACTTTTATTAAACTAATGGTGCAAGATGAAAAAGGCATACATATTTGGTAAAAGCAACTATGACTATTTTTAGGAGCAGAGTAGTACTCTTATCTGTAAAATGTGTTTAGAGTAATATTCTTTTAAAAGAAAATAATCATGTCTGGTTTTTTCTTTTGTTTTTGTTCTGATGTTACTGTTTCATGGGAAATTAGTTAGTTGTCCCATAAAGGGATAAGATACTAAAATGGGAAAGGATATATATCCTCCTTGCTTAGCTTGTTCTCTCTAGTGGCAGCTGATCTTCCCTGAGTAGATAAATGGGTAATTTCCCTTCCTCCGACTGCTCAGGGAAGATCAGATGCTGCCAGAGAGAACAAAATGAACTCGCCAGCAAAGTACAGTATAGGCTAGCCGCTAGCCAATTACAAAGCTAGCCAGAGTGAGTGAGTGAGTGAGTGGCAGCAGGGGCTTTTTCCTTGCTAAAAACACCATACAAGGTAAGGGTAAAACAAGTGATTTAAAGGTGTCCCCAGCTCTTTCTTTGATGCTGGAGAGGGATGGAGAGGTGGCTGTAAAAGGCACAGAATGACTGCAGCTGGAGAGGCTGCAATTTTTAGACTACATACTTGGGAGCAATCTTTTAGCAGATCCATAAATGTCAGTGGGATAGCTCTAAAATACATGGTTTAAAGACTGGCATCTTAAGCTTTACTTCTCAGTCTCTGAAGAAGTACACCCTTAGCAAAAGTCAGCCAGAGTGATTCTTTCCTTAATAATTAACTCATGGCTTAAAATAAAAAATAAAAAATCTTCATTGTCTTCTTGCATTGCAATCTGGTTTGGCAGATAATAAGGGCATTGTGCATATTGTGGAAAACAAAACCTTCCCTATTCAAGTTAATATTCGAAACTGAAATAAGAAGTTAGTTTTTAATCTTCTGTAGGTAGATAAAAACCTACCCCTCGGTGCCTCTTTTCCTTTCAGAAAAGCATAACTGCCTTTCCCAAATATGACATGTTAGATGATCCTCACTGTAAAGAAAAGTGCATTTACAGGTTCCTGATGTGACTGCTTCTACACAGAATCATTCTTTGTATGAGCATTTTGGGTCAGGCTGTGAATTTTCCTCTTCTTCTCCTTCCCACTAAAATCATTGAAATATATTCTGTCGGTCTTTCACATCAGAGGTGTAAATGGATTTCTTGAAAGTTTTTCTTCAGAATGGTAAAAGGCAATCACTTTACAACTTTGACTCCATTACGAGCTGCAACACAAAGCTACAAAGATACCACCCTAACTTTGAGAATACTCTGCTGCTGAGTGACCTTGCCTCCACAAGGGCAGATACTGTACATACTCTGTCTGTGCAAAGAAATGCTTGGGCAGAATCTCTGTATGCTGCTTGTTTGATAGCACTTGCACAAGAAGCACAGTAGAGGGAAGAGCAGTCAAGTTTAAGTTTTGAGAATGGTTCTGTTTTACTGACGGCACTTTTGTGTGCCCTGTGGTGGAAATGAGATTATCCCTCTTTTTTCCTTATTTTTTAATGACACCAGCATTGTATGGTCATAGTTAACATACTGTACAGATACTTATATTTGCTTTTCGGAATTTAGGCGTTTCATTATACAGTAGTATTACAGTACTGAAATTGCAGTACTAAGGAAGAAGTTCTGAACAGCACTTATTTCCTCATTGGTAGTACAGTGGTGCCCCGCAAGACGAACGCCTAGCAAGACGAAAAACCCGCTAGACGAAAGGGTTTTCCGTTTTGGAGGCGCTTTGCAAAACGAATTCCCCTATGGGGTTGCTTCGCAAGACGAAAAAAATCTTGCATCCCCCCGCGGGTTTTTTTCGCTTTTTTCGCCCTTTTCTTAAGCCGCTTATCAGCTGTTCCGCTGATAAGCCGCTTAACAGCTGATCGCTGGAAGCTGCTTGACAGCTGTAGCGCTAATCTGCTAAGCTGTCAATGGGCTTGCTTCGCAAGACGAAAAAACCGCTATACGAAGAGCCTCACGGAACGGATTAATTTCGTCTTGCGAGGCACCACTGTATTTGGCTCCTGAGGAAACAGGCAACGCAACATAACCTCTTAAAATATTTAGCTTTTAAAGCTTTTATACATAGACAGTGACATAGACAGCAATGCATTTGAGTTCAGAAGAGATGCAGTTTTTAGTTACGCTGTGCAACTTTCAGCATACATTTGTTTATATTTTTAACAAAATGCAACTATCAAATGAATCTCTGGATATATAATTCTATATGTAGCAAAATATTTAGTTTGGGTCCTCCCTAATTTTTTCATGTGCTTTGTTCTATATCACCCTACCCCCTATATGTTGTCATGTACATCAAAATTCGATAAGTTGCTGATAAAGGCTTCAGACACCTTGTAAAGACCTGCATTTTCTCCCAGGCTTTCCCTGACCCATAAAATCAGACCCTTTTATGTTTCTGAATCTTTCTGACTCCTGTTTTTATTTATTTTTTTAGTTACTTTTGCTTTGCTTTTTTATTGGTTTCAGGTTGTATCTGTGTTTTCATGATATTGTTTGCTTTTTATATTGCACACCACTTAGAGATTTTAAAATATTAAGCTGTTTATAAATGCTTTTAAGTAAATAAATGCCATTTCCCCCTTAGATTCTAAATATGGGACAAGAGGCTCATATACTGTAAGACCCTTGGGTAATCGTTTAGGCTTAGCTGAGTTTCCATCACAGAACAAAATTTGCCCCTATAAATAACTGGCATAACCCCACCCTATGACCCCCACAACACATGCCAGAGACCTGCAGGAATTATCCAGTGTGTGCCAATATTTCAACAAAACCAGCTGCCTGGAAATTGGTAGAACTAAACAAGTTCTTCTCCCTCAGTCCTTTCCTGACAGTGACATTAAAGACATTAAGAAAGTAGATAGTTAAAATCTGTTGAATTATTGTAATGGAGGGCAAAACATATGTTTCAAAAGTAGTTTCTACTGTATAGAACAATCTCTTTCCAAACACATGTGAAATATAGATGTTTTGTGCTTTCGCCACAAGCGAAAGAGAATGAACAGAATTGTCTGGTCATTTTTTTCTCCTGCCTCCTCTTTCCTCCCCTCTGTTTTCTGGAAGCTCACCTGATCTTAGCTTTTTATCCTACCTTCAGACTTTCTGTCGTGAAAGTCAAAAGCATTTTAAATTTGAGCAAGCGTATGGTGGCTGGGGTGAAAACCAATGTAAGGCCGGCATTTTATTTAATTGTATCTATTTCATTGTAGCTGATCTGTATACCAGTGTGTTATAATTGAGTGTCAGAATGGGGACTGGGAGACTCAGGTTGAAATCCCCACTCAGCCAGGAAGCTCATGAGGTTACACATTCTTTGAGCCTCACTGGCTTGTTGTGAGGATAAGATGGGGGAAAGAGAAACCTTTTATATCACACTAAGCTACTTCCTGTAGTAGAAGAGTAGGACAAAAATGTTCTCTATGAAATAAATAAGGGTGCACAATTATAACTTGTGTTAAACATTTATATATGTTTATATATGTTAACAGTAACAAGTGCCCTTAGTTATCCAAGTGCCCTTTGCATTCATTGGTGAAAAAACTAGAGCCACTGAGTAGACTATTTAATCTGTGCATTTCTCCCTATATGTCCACAAATAGAAGGTCTGCATTCCAGCAGACTCTCTGAGGAGCCCAGGTCCCTACAGGCTCTCATGTGCCTCTGGCATGAAATACAAATAAATATATGGTCCAAAATAGAAAAGCCTGTGTCCTGAACTGGTGTAAGGAATCCAGATTTTTGTTATTTTTATTTCAGTTCATAGCCTCCCCTGTCCCAAAGGTCCATAGCAGCTAACAGCATGTGCATTTTATGTAGAGCCCTTGCCTCACCCTTCTTCACAACAAACTTGTGAATGGAGGTCATGAATATTTCCTTTTACGAGTGTGGAACTTAAAACTGAGAATGACATGTCAAGGTAAATCAGGGAAATATGGTAGAGCAGGGATTTAAACCCAGATCAAAGACTGTGGACTACTTTGGGTTTTGTTTAAACACATGCACACACATATATACAGATTAGTCCTTTCTAATGCAGAAAATTGTAATGCAGAAAATTATATCTAATAGATATATTTTTGGGGGGGAATAACCTTAGTTTTTAATGGAAGGGCTAAGTAAGATCTGTGAATTAATATGCATTAAGTAGCAGGCTGTTTTATTAATTTATGATAAGTATTGAAGTATGACGGAGTGGGTGAAGTGAGAATTACCATTTGCTGCTGTGAAAATGATGCTTGTCATGTTATCTCCCAATCCTAAAGCGTTGTCTTAAGCTTTGTCTTCATGAGACTTAAAATCTTGTATTATGCCCAGTGATCAGCCTTAAACCTCTTTGCTGTCACTGAAGAAAACAAATCTTTTGCCTTTCTTTGCCTGGGGGATGTGGAGAGCTGAAGTGGTCCTATGTGACTAAATTAGATGAAAGACTTGCCTTCCCACCACGGAGACACAGAGTCTAATCAAGTGAAATGAGTTCTGAGATCTCCACTCACTTCCTAGAGGATATCAGTTTACATTACAAAATCACGCGACACCTAATTCATCACAGTTGATGCAGACTTTACTCGAGAGAGGGCCACAGCTCAGACAAGGATAGTAAACCACCTGTCCCCTCTGTGGAAGGTTTGATTATTAAGGCAGTGGGAAGCAATGGTGGGAAGGGTCTTTTGACCTGTATTTTATGTATTTTACATAAAGGGAGAGGGAGATGTCAGACTTAAAAGTGGAAAGATTTATACTTTTAATTATAGTTAACATAGATCATTCCCACCCCTTCATCTACATATGAAGCTAAACTTTTTCTTTTGTTTTTTCCAATTTTTAAAATTAAATTTTCCACAATTATAACAAAATACAAAAAGTGAAGGGAAAAAAAGAAACATACCAAAGGGGGGGAGGGGAACAGTACAACACATTACAAGAGAAATACAACCAAAACCACACCATAAAAAAGGAAAAATAATCTTAATACCTTAAAACCCAACCTTGCTTACATATTGATTGATTTCCTCTAATCCCTCCCTTCTGAATTTCCTTGTATTTGAATGTAACAGCTTTCCAATATCATTATTAAACATCAATATTCCAATTATAATCAAATTTGTTCACTTTTCTTACTATTCTAAATCCCATTTATATAATTGAATCCTAATTTAATCCTAGGCCTTTTTGGTACTTTCAAGTAGTTTCTAAGTTTTTTATATTACAATATTTATTCAAATAGTCCTTAAATTTCCTCCAATCTTCTTGGTATTCCTCTTCTCTTCTCTCTGGTCGCGGATTCTTCCCGTCAGGTCAGCTAGCTCCGAAAAGTCCATCATCTTCATCTGCCAATCTTCCACTGTTGGTAATTCTTGTGTTTTCCAATTTTTGGCTAGTAAAATTCTAGCAGCTGTTGTGGCATACAAAACCAATTTAACATCTTTCTTGGGCAATTCCAAACCTGTTATTCCAAGTGAAGCTAAACTTTTTCTGTTTGTTGGCACAGAAGTGTTTTAAAAGTTGTATATCAGTTCAGCATCACAAATCATGGTTGTATGTTACCAGAAAAGTGACATTGCAGTGGCTTTGTAAATAGATGCCCAAATGTTTTTCAGGGTGATGTCTAATGTCTTCATGCTTCCATATTTGGTGTGGTGAAGAAAAACTAATCAACTTCTTGATTTCTTTCAGGGCATTGTGATAACTCCCTTACTCCTGCTGCTTTTTGTGAGTATCTTAATATTGCTTTTCTTTCTGTCATCATCACATTGACTGTTAAGTAGTGTCATATTAGATGTGGAAAAGGGGCCATTTTGAATGTTCCAGACTATTTTCAATGATCAAATACACATGATTAGTTCTTGACAACTTTCTAAGTTGATATAAATAAAAATGTGTCATGGAAGAAGTTATCACCATGTGCTCATCTAGATTAGCAGTTGCATTGATACCAAAACAAGGAGCAGCATTAAATGGCAAGTAACTTACTGGAAGATCTATCTTCTCCTATGTAGGCAGTATCTGCTCTAGATTTTGATTTGATTCCTTATACTCCTATGCTGCTTATCATTCAAATGAATCCCAAAGCAGTTTGCAAACAGTAAATAACAGTAACATGTTACAATGTAATAAAACATCATAAATACAGCATGGATCGTACGGAATAATTAACAAATCATCAGTGAAACAATTACCTTCTTTATAACACTGTTAACAAAGCAACTACTAAAAAATAAACTAGACATCACAATTAAAGCAAAAGTCATATGATCAATACATTATTTATAATTTACAAAGCAATATTAGCAACGTTAACAAAATAGCAGGCAAAAAGAAAACGTTTGCACACACACTCCACACCCCCTTGACTCATAATCTTTCAGTCTATTCTGCTCATTAAAATACACATAGAAATAAGGCCTGTGATAGCAACCTCCTCCTAAAGGTTCCTCTGGCTGGAGATTGGGCAGCAGAGATGAAACCAACCACCCTCTGATGGCAAACAGATTAAGAGGGGCCCTTAGACAATATAATGGAAATGTAAGACTTGGCAGGATTTTGTTTTTGTAAGTAACGGGATAAATGTGCTTTATATCTGTATAGTTGAAAAAAGAAGAAATATATTTGTGATTTTCAGGTTGCCATTTTTAAGTACAAGATAGGGAACCAATAAATATGTATTTCTAAATCCTTGCCTGCTCTTTTGACTGAGATAAACAATAAACTTCAATGGAGATGTTAAAACACACAGAGAGAGCTAAAATGGTGAACAGTTTTTTTTGTGTTTATCAGGACTATTATCTTGTATGGTGACAAATTGCTAAAGCCATTGGGGCTATTAACCAAATTTTGCTCACATTTACCTGCTGCTGGCCTTCAAATCAGGAGGCATATTTGTTCAACCATCTATTAGTTTGGTTGAATTATATTCCTAGAATGAAACCAAGAGACTTTATTCTGTGTTTCTCAAATGTCGTCTTTGTTGCTTGGTGCTCTGTATGTGACTTTGAAAGAGGGATTTCAGAGGAACGTTTAACAATATATTTAATTCTTATTTCAACCCTGCTGAAATAAGTAGCTAATTTCCCATTTGGTTTACATGGCTGTAGATGTGTAACAAGGGAGAAAGGAAATGACACAAAGAGAAAATCAGCTATGAATTATAACTTAGAAATCTCCAGAGAGGAAATTCTAGGTATGGTCTACTATATAGAAAATGTTTTTGTTTACCTGTGTTTAACCTAGAAGGGTTTAAATATCCTAGAAAAGGTTGTAATTTAGGATTCCATATAGTGAATTGAAGTGCTACCCTTAGAAGAACTAAGTGAAATTTCTTTATGCGTTGCTTAGCTCCCTACACATATTTTTCTGGTTTACCTGACACTGACAATGCTGGGTAATATAGCAAAATTGGAACATAAAGTTAGTTGAGACTGCCAGCACTCCCTCAGCCTTTGACTGCACCAAATCCCCAGATCAAATGCAGCAATTAAGAAAAGAAATGTGGACTTTCTTGTCTGTCAAATTTGATCACTTGTTCTGTTTGAACTATGGGACGCAGGTGGCGCTGTGGGTTAAAGCCTCAGCGCCTAGGACTTGCCGATCGAAAGGTCGGCGGTTCGAATCCCTGCGGCGGGGTGCGCTCCCGCTGCTCGGTCCCAGCGCCTGCCAACCTAGCAGTTCGAAAGCATCTCCGGGTGCAAGTAGATAAATAGGGACCGCTTACCAGCGGGAAGGTAAACGGCGTTTCCGTGTGCGGCTCTGGCTCGCCAGAGCAGCGATGTCACGCTGGCCACGTGACCCGGAAGTGTCTCCGGACAGCGCTGGCCCCTGGCCTCTTGAGTGAGATGGGCGCACAACCCCAGAGTCTGTCAAGACTGGCCCGTACGGGCAGGGGTACCTTTACCTTTACCTTTACCTTTTCTGTCTGAACTAATGGAGGTGTGTTTCAGAATACATTAAGGGTAAAGGTAAAGGACCCCTAACAGTTAAGTCCAGTCGTGAACGACTCTGGGGTTGCAGTGGTCATCTTGCTTTACTGGCCAAGGGAGCCAACAGTTTTTCCGGGTCATGTGGCCAGCATGACTCAGCCGCTTCTGGCAAAACCAGAGCAGCACACGGAAATGCCGTTTACCTTCCCACCAGAGCAGTACCTATTTATCTACTTGCACTTTGACGTGCTTTCAAACTGCTAGGTTGGCAGGAGCAGGGACCGAACAACGGGAGCAGTGGTGTAGCGTGGGTTGTCAGCACCCGGGGCAAGGCAAGTAATTTGCACCCTCTAACCCGTGGATTTGCGCCCCCTACCCCTAACCCCCAGATGTTGCACCCGGTGCAGACGGCCCCCCTGCACCCCCCATGCTACGCCACTGAACGGGAGCTCACCCCGTCATGGGGATTTGAACAGCCGACCTTCTGATCGGCAAGCCCAAGGCTCTGTGGTTTAACCCACAGCGCCACCCGCATTCTTCTCTCTAAATCAAGAAAGTGTTCTACTTAGTCCTGTTCCTAATTAGTGGCATATGTTGGTGGTGGGAGGCAGTATTCCCTTTGGAAAAGAAGCCCCATACCATGTCTCAAGGGAACAGTTTTGTCATTCCTGCTCACAGTTTTGCTTCTATTCTCAAACCACCTTAAGGTTGTCCGCATTGGTAAGATGTTGATCCATTGCAATTATTTTTAAAAACCTTGTTCCTAGTCCTCATATCAACACCTCCTTTTTGCTATCTCCCCTAGTAATCACACAGTATGCCCCTAGCCCTGCCTTCTGCCCCTAACCGTGGCTTCAGTCTTGCCTCTTCTTTTGCATCCATCCCCTATTTCTCTTTATAAAACTGAACTTAGAGATGCATGCAGACATGATTTTATGATATTTTCTGTTGTCTTGCACATGATGGTTGAAAGGTGTAAGGAAAACATTATGAGTGCAGTTTTATGTGAAAAAGAAGTTTTTGGGGAAATTATGCAATCTTTAAAATGGGAGAAATCATTAGCATGTGAATACATTGGTAGTTATTATTATCATTATAAATTGCATTTTTGTGAAGTATGAAATCATTGAAGTGGCTCGTACAAGTTGTCAAAGTTCTTGCCTTTTTTTGTTAGCTCCACATTGTCTAATTGGAGCCTTCAGAGCCCCCAATCTCTCACTCTTCTCCACCAAACTCTGTCTAAAGGCCAAATTAGGACAATTGGTTGCTTCCTGGGAAGAGTGTTTAACCTCTCCTGCCTCTGCTAATTCTCCTGCTCAAACCTCCTCAGTTCCATTTTCCTGCAACTGGGTTTCTTTGTTGTTTCAGAGCCCCAGCTAGGGCTTTACAGGGAAGATTTGCAAGAATAAATTAGTGGGTAGGAATAGGATGAAACCCTTCCACCAATATTCTTCATTGGTGTTGTGAGGGTAGCAGGATATGTCTTGGTGCCATCTTAAAGACTGGACCACCTTCCTTCCTTGCAGGGAAAGGGGTGCTTAGACTGAGGGGATGGTGTGCTTTTGACTACGTAAGGAAAGTGAATGTCATGAGCGGGATATTTGTTTGTGCCAGGAGCATGTGTTGATGAGGTTATGTATGAGGGTTAATGAGTAAAAGGGAGATTGGTGTTATTTAACTACATTTTACTCAGAGTACCTGTTGAAATTAATTAACATGACTAAATTAGGCCCATTAATTTCAGTTGAATATCATCGTATGTGTATGTAAACTCCGTGAATTTCCATATTTTCTAGTAACAATTATTATTTATTACTTGCATTTATATTTTGGTTTCCTGACCCAAAAAGGAGCCTAGAAGCAGACTTTTTAACTTTTACTTCCTATTCTGTACTGCTCTCTAAGGTTTCAAAGCAGCACAATAATGAGTATATTAATCTGTATGTGTAATGTAGTAAGATAAGAACTTCTCCTTCTAGATAGGTTTACATTTATTGATTACAGTTTATATTTTATGCTATTTGCACAAAATTTATTACTGGCAGCTTTTAATACTTCACACTGCTTTGCTTCCAGATACTTGTTAATGTAAAATGAGTAATATGAAGTAACTGTTAAAGAAATGCTGAAGTACACAAAGGGAAGAGTGAGCACTTACAATAAATTATACATTTTGCATAAATTATTAATTTTCTTAAATGAATGGTATTAAATGTAAGACAGTTTTGTATTTGAAAGAATACTGTGACCGAACTTAATATTTGATTAATTCCTTTCAAGAAAAATATTCAGGATTTATGTTACCTTAATGATGGGGTTTTTTGGGTCTCATGTAATTGTAACCTCACTTAAGAAACAGTATCTTTCAGCCTTTTCAATTTTAAAAGTCATTTCTGTGTCTAATTAAACTTTGTTAAAGTGTTACTGAGCGTTTGTTCCCAATTATACTCAGCTATATTCATATCTGTATGAAAATTTCTGAATAAGTGGACAACCTAAAGAAAATGATACCATTCATTCATATGGTAGAAAGAAAACATCTCTACTGTACTTAAAAACACTTTCCACATAGGATTAACCCATTCCAGTTGCTAATAGTGGATTTTGTTGACTCTCTTCTGTAGTACCTGACCCCTAGTACTTAATGTGAGCTATTGAGAATTGAAAATCAAGCCTGCCCCCATTCAAGGGCTAAACTCAAATGGCCCCATTTATGAATGACACATTGGGCAACATTTCAGCAGCATGCTGAAAATAAAGTCTTGAATGTGTGTGGGATTTGTTTAAGTGCTCACAATGCTTTGTATATCTGTCATGTAGTACTTCATTTATTTGAGTTCACTATCCTATGCAATGTTAGTAGCACAATATTTTTGTATGAAGAGAAACTTTCCACTTCTTTGGCTTATCCCTTTTTCTTAATTCATTCACTCACTTTTATTGAAATTCCTTTATTTGTATCAGTCATTTTGACACTAATAAAGCGAATAGTGGGGTTTTCCACTCTCCTGGAATGATGGCTGAGCTATATTTCTAAACCTGTGAGGTAAGAGGGTAGGATATGACAACAGGGAAAGAGAAAGATGAATTGTAATGTACATTTGGTCAGCGTTTTAGCAGAATTTTTGTTTGCATTTTTGCTGATTTTGCAAGGGTGAAAATAGGATGGTGAGTTCATATTTAGACTTGATTATTTAACCATAGACTCAAAACCATTTGACATGCTGCCTTTCACAATATATGTTCAGTCAGTCAAGCTCCTCCAGTGGGCTGGGGGGCGCTGAGTGCATGTTGAGTGAGCTAAATAGACACATCTGAACATTCGCAACTGTCCTGAAACCCGAATAACAGAGTTACATTCCTCTGGACCACTTCACTTAGATGTATTTTAGGAATATGTTACTAAGAATAATGTAGAAATCTGTCTGCTGAAAGAAGGACAGTGGGAAAATCTCCAGGGTTTTTTGTTG
Source organism: Podarcis gaigeae (assembly GCF_964106915.1). Classification (NCBI taxonomy): domain Eukaryota; kingdom Metazoa; phylum Chordata; class Lepidosauria; order Squamata; family Lacertidae; genus Podarcis; species Podarcis gaigeae. The sequence goes on from NC_139685.1 coordinate 43,005,507, forward strand.
AACTAGAAGTTTGGATAGATGAAGTTAAATATATGAATGCTGTCCTATCACAAATGCAATAGGAAGCATTTGGAGATACTAGAGAAGCAGTATAAGGTGCTGTTAGCAGCACATATTGTTCCAGTTTTTAGTTTCCAAGCAGTCACCAAGGACAGCATCCTGTAGGTCACACTGCAGTATTCTTACTTTTGAGTTTGCAAAGATCCTAATTACTCTCCCTTGGTCTGGGGTGACAAAAAGCAATACCTCCTTCTAACTAATTTGGTGTTGGGAAAATGTATTCCTGGCACTGCCAGTTACTAGGCTAATAGGCATAGTGTTGGATCCAGGGACATTTGAAGACTACAAACAGGAGCATCCTGGGAAATCATGGATATGGTGAATCTTCTTTTATTGGAATGCATTCCAGGAACTTCCTTTTTCATGTGTTTTGCAGAACTAGCAGGTACCATTTGGTAGACATTCCTGTCTACACCTTTACTGAACTGTAGTTTTATGCTTAGTAAAGCATATTCTGCATCCCTGTAGTGAAATACCTTCACTCTCAGTTCTCTGTAGCAGACAAAAGTGCAATCAGATGATTTCCTTTATTTATTTAAACATTTATACACGGGGCAATTGACAGCCAGTAGAAACCCATTTAAAACACTGAATCATAAAACCAGTGAGATTATTAAAACAGCAGAGTTTAAAGGAAAGTGCCAACATTTGGAATGGTGTTTGGAGACAGGTTGTGGATTCCAGATAGTAGCTTAACCAACCACTGTATCCTTTATTAGCTTGAATTCCTAGAGATGTTCTAGTGTAGATTCTACAACCTCAATATGATTAGGAGGATGCAAGAACACAACCTGGCTTTCTTTTTTAAAAAATGTTTACGCTCTGAGGAGCATAGCCCCGAAGACTGCCTCTGAAGTGGACTTAACGAAGTGGATGAGGGATTGCAATTTGGCACAACTGATATGAAGTGTTTCATCTGACTCCACTAATGCAATTGTGGCAGTTACAGATGCAGCATCTTCCTTGGAGAATACCACAGCTGTGATATTTGTCCTCTTTGCCAAAAAAAGGAGAGAAATTGAACAGCTGGTCTGAGAGAGAAATAAGGGCCTGAAAGTTGATTTCCATCTGAGAACTCTGTACCAGGGCAAATCTATCCTGTCTTTTGGTGTTTTTGTTTTGTTTGTAAACTGGAATAGAAGTAAGGTCACAATTATTTTGCAAGCCATGGTTAAAACTAGTAGCAATGTTTTAGAAAAGCCTAAAAACTAGGATACCCAATAAGGTTTCAGGACATTTTCATTGTATTTCATTTTCTTTATATTGTGCTGAGAAGCATGACTTTATGTTTTATCCTGTGATCTGGGGGTAGGAGACTTGCAGCCCCCTAGATGCTAGATTTATTACATCAGATTATGTATGTTTGTTGTATGACCTTGGATGGGGAGCCTCCTGATGTGGCTCTCCTAATGCAAGCAACATGGGAGATAGGATGGAAACCTGCAGAACTTGGTTTAACATGGGTGGCTAACTTGAGGCACTCCATATGCTGTTGGACTCCAACTCCCATGAGTCTCAGCCAGCATGGCCAGTGATTACGGATGATGGGAACTGCATCTGAAGGGGCACAGATTCCCCATCACTAATATTAGCTGTGTAATCAGTATTCAAGACTTGCAAAATTAGAACATACATAGTGCAATCCAGTACCTGTCTACTCAGAAGTAAGCCACAGTGAGTTTACACACATAAGTACAGATTTATACAGATTTATGTTTTATATATCTGGACATTTAAACTTATTGGTAATTCATTAGCAGTTAAAATTCCATATTAACATCATGCTTTTAATTTCTTTCACAGCTTGGATCCTCCTCCTCTGTGCCTTTCTCATCTATATTCTCACAACTGTTCATGACCGTTGTAGTTCCACTCATAATTGGACAGGTATGTTTTTAATATACATATATAATGTTTCTAAAGTCTTATGGACTGTAAAAGAGAGGAGTCTGACACTTAGAAAAAGGCCTCTGGATAGTGACATTTAATAACAGAGAGATGACAGTGTAATGCTCCCTGAAGCCACATTGATTTTACTTGAGAATGAGCAGCTGTCCCTCACTCCCTCTGATGAATCTTTTACATATCTATCTTTAAAAAGTGTTTGGGAACATGAAGTAGGGGAAGAAAATGGTAATCTTGGTGTAAATGAGCTGTGAAAGTATCGTAAAGGTCTGCAAATGACTTGATTTAGAAAAAGTCTCCTTGATGAAGCTGCACCGCTAATTGTTTCAAATCTTCAAATCAAATGTGGTTCATTGCATCTAAGCATGTGCTAAAGTAAAATAGATTACCCAAGAGCTAGTTGTGCTTGCTAAAAGAAATTAAGCATTTCTGGTAATCATTTTTCATGTTTGTTTGTTTGTTTATATGTGTTATATATTCTTGTAAGGGTATATAATGCATTTATTTATATTTTGAGTATTTGTATACTGCGTTTCAGGAACCTGCATGTGTGTCCATATATCCATATTGGTCAAGGCCCAAGCAATTTGTGTAGGTCTCCCAAGGTGAAAATTAGGATAAAAATACATACATGCTATTATTTTAAATAGTGTATATATGGATTTTTGGGAGTAAGATTCATGGTTTTGTACACAAAAAATAAGGTTAATATTCGGTTATACAGGCGACTCCCCACTTATGTGGGGTTTATGTTCTGGGGGGCCCCCACACATAACCGGGGAGCACCCACTAAAAAGCCTCTAAACATCCATTTTACCTGCTTTCCATGCTCTCCAGTACCTTTGCCTCTAGATTGCAAGAAAAAGCAGGGAACAATACATCTGAGCCCACTGTTGAGTGGGGTACTGGGCAGCAGCAAGAGCTCCCACCTGCCATTTTGGATCCCATAAATTAAAAAAAAAAATTAAACATTTATTTCTGGAGTTTGGGCTCACTGACATCCTCTTCAGGCCACAAGTCACAAGGATTTTCCAGCCTTCTCCCACGATTTCAGAATTTGAATTTATTTATTCCAGTTAAGTCCAGTTAAGTATAAGCAGCTAAGTTTTGCCCTGGGACCCACTTTTTGTGTACTGCCTAAATACCATATATTTCATACATGGATTTTTTCAGGAAAAATGTTTATCCTGTCATTTTTGAACTGTACTTGTGTTACAAGAATACAAGTAGGCCACTGCATGTACTTTACAGATAAGTGTACACTAAATGCCAATCTGGCTACTTTAATAACATGCTTGCACATTATACATATATGTATGAAGTTACCAGTTATATTAGTTGCATGACATGTTGATGTTCAGGTCTTTTGACTCTAAAGTCAGAACATATTTCAGCTGTTTAATAAGCTAGAAGTTAAAAGCACACATTCAGAATGTGTGTATCATTAAGCTCCCATATAAGGATCATATAATGAAAATGATGATCAAATACAAAGTACCCAGGTAGATTAAGGCTGCATGTTTACATCACAAAAGGCAAATTTAAGCACCCTACACCCCCCCTTGCCCTCACTCTGAATAGAGGTGAAAGGGAGGCATGTCCCTGTTGCCAGGCAGCGGGATGACATTCCTTTTCTTTCTGTATTGCATTGGTAGTTTCACTGCCCACTGATGTTGTCTTTAGTGAAGGAATGAAAATTGAGGTGTGCATTTAATGTGCATTTAATGTGAATCCCCATTTACCTTCTGCTGTATCAAGTTAACTCTACCCAGTTGGATTGAGAAATGTAGGAAGCCTCAGTATACTGATTCTCTACACTGACTCACAACATGTACCCCAGGATTTTAGACAGGAGTCTCCAAGCCACATCTGAAGATTCCAGTAATTGATTCTGGATCCTTCTGCATGCAGAGGATGTGCTGCATTGCTCCTAAGCTAAGGTTCTTCCCCATGTGTTATCTTCAACACCTGCCCTTCAAGACTTTGTTGAAGATTTGTCTTGACGTTATATTATTTCAGTGCCAGATAGATCTGGGTTGCATTGTGCATGAGCCACAGTGATGTGCTGGAGCCAAATATTCACAATTCTGTACCACATGTGGTAAAATATTTCTGCGTGATATAAAGCACTTTGTTCACCTGTCTCTAAGCCACATTGCCCTATTCTCCGCCCCCCCCCCCAATACTGGGACTCTGGACAAAGATTGTGGCCTCTTTTGTTTGTGTTGTCTCATTCTAACAGGATTGTGACAGGTACCAGAAAAATGAGTACCATGACAGTATTTCCCTTCCCTTTTCTGCTGTCCTTCTCCCTTCTCTAGAACTAAGTGCTTGTGACAGACTTTTATTTTATGTTTTATTTTAAAGAGTGATTTATGATTAAAAGTTAATGAAATAGAATTTTCACAGTGCTTTTATTATATTCTACCAGTTTGAACATTTTTCAAAGCAGCACACCAAAACCCACTGTTCTCTATGAATAAATAATAAAAGCCATGTCTGTACATTATCATTCATGCATTCTGTAGTTGCCCACTGGTGATTTGTTTGCCAGCCTGAAGTGGGCGCTTCATATTAAACTGTCCTTAACTAAAACTCAAATTAGTTATTACAATTGCACCGATTTAAAATGTAAATATATAGATATATGTAATTGAATTCTACTTGGTAAGCTCACTGGGTTGCTCTCTTGAGATATAGTGATTCTGCTAGTGAACTGTACAAGTGGATTTTGCAGGTGGAGTGGTCTAATCTGTCCCCAAAACATTGCTCAAGCAGGAAGCAAATAATTATTATTATTTATATTTGTTAGTCGCTTTCCTCACAAAAGCGTCCAGTTAAAACAAACACAACCAATAAAAACTATAACTAATAAAAACTATAACTAATAAAATCTATAGAGATAAGAGAACAAGGGCCAAAAGTCTGGATAAAGAGAAGTCTTTGCTTGGCTTTTAAAAATAGAGACAGATTGTGCAAGGTATTCCTCCTTGGGAAGAACAATCCATAAGCAAGGAACTGCCACTGGAAAAGCTCATTTTCATGCCTCAGATGATGATTGCAGGGTCTGGGGATAGGTAGTCCTTGGGGGAATTAGGGTCCTGAGCTGCATAGGCTTTAAATGTCAAACCCAACATTTTGAATTGAGCCTAGAAACTAAATGGTAGCCAATGCAATTGTGCCAGAATTGCTGCTATATGATCAGAGTGTCCTGTCCTGATCATCAATCTGTTTGCTGAATTCTGAACCAGCTGCAGTTTCTAAACTGCCTCCAAAGGCAGCCCCATGTAGAATACATTGTAGTAGTCCATCCTAGAGGTTACCAGAGGGTAGACAACAGAGGTTAGGCACAACTGGCCACTAGCAGAAGTTGATGGCACTCCATGCCACTGAGGGAACCTGAGCCTTAAGTAACTCTAATGGATCCAGAAGTATCTCATGTTACGTATTTGCTCCTTCAGAGGGAGTATAACCACATCCCAAGCTGGCCCCATCTCATCCCTCTGGTCCAGGGAACCACCTACAAACTGTTCCTCAGTTTTGTCAGAATAAAGCTTCAGTTTATTAGCTCTCATCCAGTCAATTCCTGAGGCAAAGCAAACTTTCCAGCACATCCACTGGCACACCTGCAGATGTAAAGGAGAAGTAGAGCTGTGTGTCATCAGCATATTACAGACAATGTAGTCCAAAATGCTGGATGGCCCCACTCAGCATTTTCATGGAGATGTTAAACAGTGTGGGGGATAAAATCACACCTCCACACTAAATGCTCTATGGCACCAAACAGTATTATCCAAGCACAACCACCTGAAAATTACCATCCAAGTAGGACTGGAACCACTGTAGAGCAGTGCCACTCAACTCCACCTTAGCTGTTTCAGAAGAATACCATGGTCAAAGGTATTGAAAACCGCTGAGAGATTGAGTAGAGTTAACAGGAACACACTCACCCTTCCTCTTTCCCAGCATAGCTCACTATTCAGTTTCCATATTGAAGTCAACTGAAATGGATCCCAACTGAAATGGATCTAGAAAGTTGGTTTCATCCAAGAGAGCCTGGATCTGTTCCACAACCATTGCTCAGAGACCTTGCCCAAGAAGGGAAGATTAGCAACTGGTCATTAATTACTTAGATTGTCTGTATAAAATAAGAATTTCTTAAGGATTGGTCTTGCCACATCCTCCTTTAAGCAGGCAGAGACCACCCAATCACCATCCTGGCCAAGGCTGACCCCTCTCTCACAGGTTGTCACCCAGATTGAACCAAGCACCTTGACCATGTCTTTGGGCTGTACTAACAGAAACTCGTCCAACCCTTAGGACTAGACAGACACTTCTTGAGATGTGTCTGCTTTAACAGTGGAGTCAAGGTCTTGGCAAATGCAAGCAATTTTATATCCATCTTGCTCACCCACTCAGGTCTTGGTGATACAGACCAGGTCAGCCTTCTTATCCACAATCAAATCATGGTTAGGAAAAATCTTATTCAAAGTCAATCTGGCGTTCAACAGTAATAGCTGCAAACCTGAAGGTTGGCGGATAGGACAACCACCATTCTTCAAGCTGGAGAGGGGCCTGGCACACTGATTGTCTATTCTGTGTCACCTGGCCTGTGCCTCCTCTCACTCTATATCTACCCTTGCTCAGAATCACTGTAATTGCCGTTTCCCCAGCTGATCTCGTCCCAGGCATATCTTTTCCTCACTCCCTAAAACTGAGTGCCATAAAACATATCTGAGCAAATTACAGTTAGACAACAACCACCCAAAAGATAAAGGAGCTATAAAGCATCAGCTACGAATCCCCCCTTTTAAGAGCAATTTTCCATGGGAAACTAAAAAAGGAAAACCAATGATAATTTACTCAAGCAAGAACTAGGTTGATTTTATGAACAGGCTTTCAGGCTGCAGTCCTGTGCACACTGAACTTGGTGGAACTTCCTTCTGACTTGTGCATAGGCTTGCCCTTTCAATATAGTTTGGCATTTAAAGTAAATAAAGCTACAGCATTTCTTAAGAAACATTTTAAACTAGAATGTAACTTTAATCCATATAGAAATGGCCCTGTTTACAGCTAAACTTCAGCTGAATTTCAGGAAGAAGCAGCAATCTTCTGGGAGGCCAACACTGCTGAAAAGCTGTTCAGAAAAATTGAGATGACAGATTAACAGCATTCATGCCATAGTTCACTCTTATCTGACACTTGACTTTAACTACAGACAGATGAATTCTTGATAGGAAGGTAAACAAAGGAAAATATAATATACAGCACCCTAAAAATGTCATGAAAGGTTTGTTTTATGGTATTGAATTGCAGTGTTTTTAACATTTAAAAATAGAAGTTTGAAAATGACCTTCAGATTGTTTAGGGAATTTTAATAAAATGCAAGAGCTTGTGTAACACTCATCTAAAACTAAATAGAACACAATATTGTGATTTGCATCCTGCTCATTGAACAAGATGTTATTCATAAACACACACATTAATGTATATGATGTTTAGAGACTGAAGTTTAAAGAAGCAATAAGCTAAAGAAAAAATAACAAAATCAAAGCAGAGAACATTTGAAGAGGCATATTCTGACATCCGTCTTTTTGGAAAGTACATTGCTACATCAGAATATTAATAGTCAATAAAGGAAATTATATTTAAAACCTTGCATTGTTTTGTGATCTTTTTCACATTTCTTCAAAGGGGAGAGCACTTGAGTCATATGTGTTTCTTTGGGATGCTCAAAGGAAAGGGATTTTGTAGATCAAAGTGGCTGGGAAGTAGCAGTCAGCAAAGGCAGCAGTTCAAAAGTAGAATCTGTTCAGAGCACAGACCCAATAAGCTCAGAACCGTTATAGGGTATTCTATCCTATCCAGGCACTAAATTGCCAATGAACTCACATCTGATTTTTATTAAGCTCCTATTTGCCCCTTTAAAAAATACAGTAAATAAAGGAGATTTGGAGGACCTCCCATGTAATTAACTTAGATCAAATTTACATTAGCATTCTCTTCCTATAGTGTCATTATTAGAATCACCACTGCAGTTGTACCAAGTGTTGTAAGTTCAATGGAAGATATATAGCATTTGCAGGCAACCCTGAATGCAGTGCATACAGTTCTAGATTCAGAAGTTCTTGAGGCCCGACTATGTGTTGCATGGAAGTAAGTGTAATTGAACCGTGATAACCCTTTTATATTAGGAAATGCTTTTTCAGTAGCAATTTCAGGTAGGGAACTGACATGAGAGGAAAGGACTAAGCACGCCACACACCCAGTTCTCTGCTTCAGATTACCACTTCCTGAAGTGCTTTTTCCTTAAATAAAAGGGCTGCCGTGGTTCAATTACATGCGTTTGCATCATGTAATGTGTAGTTATATCCTCAGATAGAAACAGGTGGATAGACCATCTTTTTCAAGTGTGATGTTGGAAAGGTGGCATATGAAAAATGTAACTAAATCCATAATAGATAACTGCAGCAATCTTGACACTCTCTTGCTCAGTGGCCTCAGATGCCTTTGTACGACGGACCATACACCCACCTTTACTTGCTGCAATAGAGTATGACATGGGCATAACTTTTCTTTCTTGGGGAGGCTCATACTATTTGTTTTCTTGTTTGGGCCAAATCATGTTTGAGATCCTTTGTTGTAGAACCACTGTAGTGTATGGCTAAGCTGGAAAGTCGCCAATTCAATCTCACCTCAACTATACACAAAGTCCTCTGCCCATATCATCTACATAGAGATAATAATACGGACCTAATATACAAGATGGTTGTAAGAATTACTGAGAAGAATGTGCATGGAGCTCTTTGAATATGCAGAAAGTGTTTTATTGTTTAGTCGTTTAGTCATGTCCGACTCTTCGTGACCCCATGGACCAGAGCATGTCAGGCACTCCTGTCTTCCACTGCCTCCCGCAGTTTGGTCAAACTCATGTTCGTAAAAGTGTTATATAAATGCTAATAATTAATTTCGTTATAGTAGCTGTGAAACTAATAGGCTACCCAATGCCTATTAAGATTTCTACCCAGCACCTGCTTTTCATTTATCCCTTTGTCAGTTGTAGCCACTAGCAAATCATTAATTTACATCATGTGATTCCCCCACCACCACGCCACTCTGGATATAGATCAGTATTTCTACCCATAAGCATATATGGGGGAGACTATGGTGTCCTTGCTGCCACTTACCAAGTTCATTGCAGTGGTTAGATTCAGACAGGTGCCTTTCATAACTCGGTCCTGTTGGCGCTCTGCTACATTGGTTTTCTCTCCCTTATCAAAGCCCCATCTCTGGACATGACACTTTCCCAGCCCTGATTTACAGAAAAGAAGCAGCAGCCAGTCTTTAAAGTCATGTGACCAACGTGACTGAGTTACTCCACCCTTAGTTTTGTGAATGAGCTTTAAATTTAGGTTTCATATTTCCAGTCCCAGTGATTACTCCACTGAGCCTGCCTGTTAGTGTGTCTCTAGTACCATACAGAAAGTTTAATATAGAGAACTGTTGTCTTGTTGGTTCCAGAGTATGAGAGGTTCAAAGTAGATTAGTGATCAGCCTTGAATAACCTGCCTTTATTTGAAGAGCAAATATTGGCTCAGTAAATGTGTTATGGCACCTGTTTGTGTGCAAAAGCACATTGCTATTAATTTGTGCTGATTTGGAGTCTGTAGTATCACTCTTGCAAAGCTCCAGGCTTTTCACAGCTGCCTTTAATTAAATTACTGCTTCCAGTCTATACACAGAGACATGTACACACACATTCATTTATTCAAAGGCCTTATGTATTCTACCTTTCAGGGGAAAGCCCTCCCAATGAAGCTTGTGAAAGATTTTGATTTCTAAAATTTTATTTAAAAGCATATCTAAACCATTTAATATTTCAAAAATCTCTCAAGTGGTGTACAGAAGCAACATCAATGAAAACAAAAAAATAACTTGAAGCCTATAAAAATATAATGGCAAATCCAACAGACTAGCTGGGGCTGATAGGAGTTGTAGTCCAAAAAAGTCCAGATCTGGAGGGTACCAAGTTGGCAACAGCTGGATTAATGGGTAGCATGAACTTTCTGTGTTACTTCATAAACACTGCAGTAATAAAATCTGTTGGGGCATCTCTTGAGAAGTCTTGTTATGTGGTGACTGAAAAATTAATGCAAGTCCTGGCTTATATAATTTCCTGCAAGTCTAATGTAAGCTGCATACTTTGATTGATGTCACATAGCACTTTCATGTAGATTAAAAAGAAAGGGGAGAAAAGATGGAACCCTGTAGGACAGGTATGGTTGAACCTGAGATTCTCCAGGTGTTGCCCAATCAGCTCCTATCAGCCCCAGCTAGTATGGCCAACAATCAAAGATGGTGGAAGTTATATTCCAGCAACATCTGGAGGACTACAGGCTAGTCACCCTGATGTACCGTAATTCCCAGGGGGAATTAGTCTTCCAGCACCACCTTCCGGAATTATGTCACAACTTTGAGGAAGTCCAGAAAGAAGGCTTTGGTCAATAGTAGCAAAATGTAATGCCTCCTGTATTTCTAGAGCCATGCTGCCATTAGTTACTGTACTTCCAAACAATAAAGGGAGAGGAAAACCGATGAAACAATTTCATTTTCAAATTCCTGAATGTGAAAAAGTTGCACTAAACATTGTAGGCTTGCTCATCTTCTTCCGTTAATTCTGGTATTCCAAAAGCATGCAACTGGCATTTGTCTTTCGATTTACAAAAACTCCATATCTTCAAACTCTGAATTATTTAAGCTCCCACAACACATGCACTTTTGCTTTTCAAGCATGAGTTATAATTTAATTAAAAACTTCTGGTGCATCGCTAGCTATTTAAATATTTAAATGTTCCATGGATCACTTTCGATTATCTGCTCACATGAAATTCCTGAAGATGTCAGATTTTTAAGATTCCCAAAGTTACACTTGGAATTGTCTGTTGATGCAAAGGGGACTGTGATAATTACATACATCCATTAGTATCAGCAGAGGAGATAAACTTTGGGGAGGCTTAATGGGCATGTCTCAGTGACAGCTAGCAAAGAACATTTGGCATGATTAAGGATAGACTTGAATGTACTTGAAAATATACTCTCATTATGGACGCCCAGTGGAAGTTGCACTACAAATGTTAAATTCCCCAGAAGAAGAGTTATGTGGCAGGGAAGCTTTGAAATCCACCGTGGCCGTCATCCAAATTATTCTCTTCTCTTTATGTCTTTCCGCTGTCAGATTCATTTTGTGATGCCCAACTTGGCTCCCTGTGTGCGTTGAAAAGAGGCAACCTGTTGATCTTTCCTCTCTCTCCTCCTGCTATGTTTCAGATTGTCCGAAGATACATCAAGGAGTGGCTTGAGAGAAAGAAGCCTCCGTTTGGTGCTATTAGCAGCTGTGTGCTCCTGATGATCATCTATACAACGTTCTGTGATACTTTTTCCAATCCAAACATTGACCTTGATAAGTTTAGCCTGATTATAATCGTTTTCATAAGTAAGTACCACCAGTTCATTTATAATCCATTTTAAGAGCTGGGAAATGTTTCAAAGGAGCTGTGTATTGCTGCCCAAGGAATCAAGAGCCCATAGTGTACTCCCACATCCATTTTGAGTTTCTTTCTATTGTGACCACATTCTAATATGTGATGAATTGTGGCTATTGAGCACTGCCATGGTCTTTGGATGCGTTTTAGAAATGTGGAAGAAGTAACACTTGCTATAATTTTCTGTCATAGAAATGGTCTGCCTTAATATGTGGGTAACGCCGCAGTAGCATAGAGTCGATTAAGACATTTGTTCCTATTTAGAAATGATGCACTCCTTGAAGAACAAGCATACTTGTGGGCAGGGGTTTACAGGGGGGGCAGGGGCGGCGCACCCCAGGTGCCAACCTGGGAGGGGTGCCTCCCCCCCAGCTGTAGCACAGCCTTTGTACTTGCAGTGACACATGCAAAAAAAGTGGCAACTTTAAAGCACGCAGTTGTAGTATTTTACAAAATGAAGGTTGATGGTGTGACCTAGCAGCAACAAATGGCCTGATACAGGGACCTGCTCATAGTCTCAGCAGTGGCAGCTGTCGTGCCACCAGTTACCCACCCTCTCTCCATGCACACACATGCACACAATATTTTGAGCAAGGGTGCGTAGCTAAGCTGTGCTGCCGTGGTGCTCTGAAAGTAGTGTTACTAGCATCTGCACTGTTGGATAGCATCCTTGGTTTGTTCTGCCACAGAGTCAGCTATCAATTTCAGTATAGATGGGCTGCCAGAACAAAGCCCCTCATTGTAAGAAGAATCCAAACACACAAACGGAAGCATATTTCTCCTCTGTGTGTGCAGAGGCATGTGTAGAAGGATTCTCTTGTGGCCCCTGCAGTACCTGATGTGGCAAAGTGTCAAGTTCTAAATTCTGTTGTGCTTCAGTTAGTCTTCCATCTCTAAGCAGTAAATAGCAGAGCCGACTAAGATATGGTTTTCTGGATATAAAATCTTAAAAGGGCATCCACTCTCCATGGGCATTATAGAGCTTACGATACTATGGTTTTCTCCATGGTTAACAGCAAGAGTGTCAGTTTTTTCATGGTGATTTTTTGTAGGATGGTTTTAGTTGAATAGCAGCATGTTAAAATATTTGTTGTTGGTAAAATATTGTTCTGTCATAAAACACAAAAACTATATTTCTTGCACAATCAGTATGTTTTGTCCTGTCCATATAATCCGTATGTTTTGGTCAGGAATAAAAAATGTCAGATAAATTGGATCAAAAAGGCCCGTGTAAGCATTTTTTTAATTGTCTGAGGAGAGAGAGGGTCCTATTCACTGAGGAGAGAGAGGGTGCTATTCACTAAATTTTACTTAGAATAGACCTACTGAAATTAATGGGCCTAACTTAGTCATCTTCATTACTTTCAATGGGTCTACTCTGAGTAAACCTCAGGTAAATACTATTTGTTGTCTTTTGTGTTCTTCCATATATTTGATGATAAATAACATGCCTTGGGATTACCCTTTTAAAGATTAAAATTAGCTCAGAAAATAAAAGTATTCTGCTGAGGACTGCCTGTAACTTAGTTGGTTAAAAAAAAGTTCCCGTTTTACTAAATAGAGATCAGAATGTGGGGAAACCATTAATGCAACCCAAAAGTGGAAGATGGTGGCAAGGAAGGGCAAGCAGCCATGTGAGACGGTCTGGTGAAGCTACAAAATTTCTAGTCCTTATTCATCCTGGAAGAAATAGACTCATAGAAAGCGTGCACATCCCACACACCCTTCGCTTCAGAAGTTATCCTCAATGTAGGAAGGGTCAGGAAGAACTTGAGATTGGGCTAGACATGTTGTCCTGTAGCTCCATGGCTCCTTTGTATCTGTGTTGACTCTGCAAGCGGCTAACACATGAAGACTTCTGTATTAACACTTTTAAATTCATAAATACTTTATGTATAATTAATAAGAAATACTGCAGTCATTTGCACACACACACACACACACACACAAATATGCATGTATATGTTCTTCCTACTATTCCTTTCAATATCCTCATCTTTTAATTGTCATAACTTTTCTTGGCTTTTAATTTCTTAGCTTCTTTGTATTTAATATGAAGCAATTTCTTTTGTCAAAAAAAAAAAATTTATCAAATTCCTCCAATTAATAAAAGTTCACCCACTCAAAGAAACCAACTTGACCTGTTACGTGAGTCTCATACTGAAAACCAACAAGCCACCAGCCTTCTTGATCATTTATTCAGAGTATGAGAGCCATTTCGAAGCACTTCATTACTTTTTCCTACTATGATATAAATTCTTTGCACAGGGGGAATAGGATAATTTTGTAAGGTATTATGACAGTGTTTAGTTCTGCAGGTACATATCTGACTTTTGTACTTGTAGCAGAATAGCAGGCATATATTTTCTCATTCTTAATAGTAAAATATATGCATTTTTTATATGAAGAGATGGGTGTATATCTAAAATGTGCATTTGTGTGGGTCTTTTCATGTTGCACTTAACATTTATCAAACTAATTTGTCTTTCAGTATTTTCAGTTCAGCTGGGATTCATGCTGTTAACTTTCTTCTTCTCTACAAGGTATGTTACAGCAGTAAAGGTTATCTCTATGGCAAAAAAGAAAAGTTGGGTGCAAAACAGGGGAGTATTGTCCTTTCTGTCAGAAACTCAAAAGTTTGTACCAGGTGTGTGGAAAGTCTTATGCACCCGAGAAATCAAAGGATGGACAGATAATCTACTCCAGTTACTGTTTGTCTGAACATTTATACCCCACCTTGCTATTATACAATCTGACTCAATAGAAAATAGAAAACAAGCATTATAATACATTCCCAGTATCTCTTAGAACAAGCCCTTTGCAGCTGTTGGGAAAATAACTGTAAATATCAGCAGAGGGTCTCTGGCTGGCTGCAGCTCCAATTAACTGCACGGTGAGTGGAGGAGGCAGCTGTAGTGAAGAAAATGCCTAACTGGGGAGTAGTTAATTAAACAATTCAGGAGGAGGGGGTAAATTGGTGTGTTGGGCTTTCCTGGACACTTGCAGTTTGGAATAATTACTACTCTAATACGTATTCACACACTCTCTTTTTACTTAATAGCCACTAATTGAATAAGGTCCAAGAGCTACGTCTCTGCAGTCACAGAGGGAATCCCTTCTGTCCCTGTGCTTTGCTTGTTAACATAGGCCTGATCTAGCCCTATTAGCATAGTGCTCTGCGATGCAACCTGGCTTTTATTACCAAGATTTCTGTGATGCAATTAATTTTTAAAGTGCCTGGGAAAATCTCCTGCACAATCAGCGTGGTTGATTGGCCTCCAGGAGGCAGTTATTAGGCACCTTTAATTTATCTTCTGTATACAGACCATATTTTTTCATAATGATCCCCAGTGGATGGTGGACAAATTTAATGTAAAACAGAGCCTACTTCCTGGTTTTACACTCATCTGTGATGTGCTAATTTTATCAGAGCCAAAAAGGTGCTGAATTCAGCACCTTCCTCAATCGCCTAACACGCCCCTAAAGTAGTAAGTAATCTATGCCTTTCTTAGAGCTGGGGTGGTTTATTTCCTTCCCATTGGGATGCAAATCGTAAGTTGTTTTTGTTTCTGTTTAAAAGGGGAAAAGATACAGCTTTCCACATACATATAGTTGGCCATTATGAGAAGAGGATGCTGAAGTAGATGGGCAAGATCTGGGTCGGGGTTTGGACAGGTGGTTCAGGCACTTGCGGTTTTCCCTCCTTCTACACACACGCTCCTAGAAATGCAGACTGAATTTTATTTAAAATACTTTGATATTTAAATTAATAATGATTTTCCTGTTGCATATGAGCAGCCATTCCTTACCCTAAGCCATGTGCCTAGGTTCAGACCTCACAACAAGCTGCTGTTACTCCAGAATGGAAAGAAAAGCCTTCCAATTCCTTGTGATATTACTGGAAGTGGAGTGGGTAGCATAAACCCAAGTGCCACTGCATCTTGTCCTTGTAACACTAAACCGTGATTTAACGCTGTGTGCAAACACACAGATAATGTTTCAGTAAGGCCGCAAGGAAAGTATGCCAGTATTTTAGGCTTCACCCTAATAGACTATTTAAAACTGTGTTTTAAGAGTACTGGTGCCCAGTTTTTGGAAAGGTGAAAATTAGCTGTAATGTGGTGCTTTACATTTGTGGAAAAGTACTCTGGGCTGGGATAAACATATGTCCCATGAGAACCAATTGGAATCCTTTCATAGGTGCCAACTCCCTGGGTGCCCGAGCACCCACAAAAGTCCCCATGAAGTGGCCAGGCACCCACAGATTTTGTTCGTTGAGCCAGGTTGACACTCCTGAACCTGCTCATTTTCCAGATAAGAATATATGCAGACAAGAATTTGCAACAACAGAGAAACTATTCCATTTAATGCAAAAATCAAAAGCTGCTGAGCGTATGTAGCTAGAACTATATTTTATGAAACCTAATGCAAAGAGATTAAAAACACACTTATAGGGTATGGAAAGTGAGCAGACGTTTGGTAGAAGAGACTTTTAAAGTGCCTTACATTTTTTCTAGGAAGAATTCTGGTTTCACACCAGCAGATACAGTGGCTATTATCTTCTGCTCTACACACAAATCTCTGACTTTGGGTAAGTCTTTACTAGAGGTTGAGTTCAACTTTTCAGTCTAATCACACTGCTCCTTATACTTCACATTGTTATGAAAGTGGTTTTCTGATATTCTGTTATCAGTTCAGCAATATGACAAGATGTAGTATAAAAGCCTAGCATTAATATTAGTACATTCATGAGAACACTTTTGGAATGGGCAAGTAAATGTTTCCTAAGAGGAAGACAACATAGTCTTCTCCTCTGGGAATTTAGTAATTGTATTGCAGTGCCATTAATCTGTTCCTTCTTTAGATAAAGTGATGTGATTTTTTTTCTTTGTTTTTGATGTTCTCTTTCTCTAATCTAATATTGATAAAGTTTGTGGTTCATTTCAGATTATGTTCTGAGTTATTACAACACAGTCAAACAGCAAAATTATTATAGCTCAAAACTGTAATGCACAAAGCATTTACAATATAAAGAAACATAAATAAAGACAGCAGTGTTTTATCAAATATCAGTGTATTTATCCTAAGCAGTCTCTGGACTATGTGTTTATTCATTACAATTCAGTATTCAAAGATCATTGACTTACTAGTCACTCAAAATTCCCTTGCAATAACATTTGTTATGGTAGATATGTAGAATAAATTTGATTAAAATATAGTTGTACTTTGAGTGGGAAGACACTGCTGAACATTGCATTTCTTTCCTGTGATTTATGGTGATTAGCGAAGATCAAAATAAGAATTTTTAATATAAAGTTTACAGATATTTGTCATAATCTGCTTCACAAGGTCTTCAACCCTCTGTGGCAGATTTGGGGGGCACATGTCTGCTTGCATTGCTTTGCTGGTGTTTGTGTTCCTTCTGGTGCCCCTCATTCCATCAATGCTTCTATTTCCTGAAGGAAGCCTTCTTTCTTCAAGTAGCTTGCTTGACTCTGCTCATTAACCACATTGGTGCCATCTTGGTGATCCCTTTACTGATGTGTAGCATATATTCTAGCAGAGCTTCTATTATTGTGCTTTGGAATAACTCTACCACTATCAGTTGCAGACCAATGTTGCAATATCCAAAACAAGAAAGGTACAATGAGCGCTCAAACCTATTGAGTGTTTTCTTCAAAGTAAGTCCCAGTAGGGCTTTCTTCAAAATGCATGTGCAATCTAACCCATTGCAGCTAAAAATGATGGTGATGTAAAATAGAGAAATATGCCATATAAGCTGGGGCCTAATATATCTTTGGGCTGGGTAACTAAAAACATTTTTGGAAATGAACTTTTTAAAATTGCCATTGGAAGCGCCCTTGGAGATTCCATATGCAAAAACATGGCACTTAGAAGTACACCACTGTCTATCAGCCCTTTTCAATTGGAAAGAACACCTCATTATACGGTAATTAATATTTGGCATTTTCTCCAAATATAACCACAAGTCAGTGTTCCGGGAAGCTGACGAAAAGTTTACCGAGCAATTTAAATAGAGAGTGGTAACCCTAGGGAAAATATTTGCAAATGCACCCAATTTATTCTTATGTTGGCGTCAATGAGGGCTTCAGTTTCTTTCAGACCTACATGTCAAGATCACTCAATGTGGACCTTTTTGGGATGGTGTATTTGTTCCATAAGACTCATCTGTTGGCTACATGTGCTGATATAGGAAAGATCCTCAAATATCTATCCACCTTTCTGGCCTTGCTGGCACACAACTCCAATGTATTGCATTAATTAAATCAGTTGGTTTTGAAATGGAACCATTGCTAGCCACTTTGCAATCTCTCTCACTGTTGTTTCCTAACCCACAGTAAGTCCTATGTTAAATTCACAGCAAACTCCTCGGTGTTAAGACATCCAGTGGTAGACGTGGAAAGTGGCATTCTAAAAAACCACTTCTGCTTTCTGTGAATCATATGGATGCATCACTTGAAGAAGAAAAAAGAAGTGGTGGATAATATGGGTGGCCATTATCATGATCATCATCATATACTCTGTTCTTGGACACTGCGTGTATAGGGAGCCCTATATCAAGTAGAAAAAGAGAAATTGATTGTGTTTTAGTATCTACATTAGGTAGTTGTTAGGGCCTAAATAATTTCCAAATGAACTTATAAAGAAGGAAGGGTAGAGAACTATCAGCAAGACAAAGGGGTCTGTATCGAAAAGCTATGAAAAGGGGTGAACATTTATAACAAGCACCAGATTTTCTATTCAAGAGAGACCACGGAGGAACACTTGTGAGTTTCCACTTTCCAAAGCAAAAGCAATTAGTATGCTTTGTAGCAATAATGATAAAGCAGTTGTTGTTGTTGGCATCCGTCTTGTCTTGAGAGATGAGTGCACCTCCAGGAGTGAAGTCAAACTGCGTTAGCAGCTCTAAAGTGACACCCCCAGGGCGCAAGCCTGGCCATCATGTAAGGAGGTCCTGGGCTGCCCAGACGACAAGGACACCAACCCCTTTTCGGCCTCACTGATGTGATCCAAAGGAAAGGAAAGCAATACATTTGGCACCAGTTCAGATGCAGGAGTTGCCAGAAGGAGGGCAGATGCAAAGAACAAGCCTTTTCAGTGGTGATGCCAGTATGTCTGAATGGCCTTCCTGGGAAGACCCAACAGCCTCATTTCTTCCCCTTTTGAGACAGGGTCTGAAAAGGTGTTGTTGTTGTTGTTGGATGGACTTTTAATAATGTTGAAGTATCCTTTAAGTTATTTTGGTTTTAATTTTGAATCCCGCCCCCTCTGTTGCAGATTTTTAAACTTGTGCCCAGGATCCCTGTATGCTGTCTTGGGTGCAGATACTATAGAAAATATATAAGTTTTATTTTTAAGAGATCTTGTCCATGAACAGCAAAAGTCTTGCACCAGCTAAGTGATTTGAGTTTTTACCTCACTGGAAGTATCAGCTGATCAAGTGGTTATGCTAGCTAAAACCTCTATTGCAGAGTAAGAGACAGAAGAGGTGAATGTCTGCCATTGTCTTTAGACGCCATTATGGGCAGAGAGCTCCTGAATAAGCATGCAGTTACTGACATAAGATGGATTGCACCAGCAGCTTCTCTACAAATTTCCTTGTTTAATTACATTTTTAAAAGAGAAGTGAAAATAGAAGAAAGTAATAGGAGAAAGAATGAGGAAAGAGAAGAGAAGAAGAAAGATGGATTCTGGTGGCTAAGAAATAAAAGTGGGTCCCTTGGTTGCCAGCTGGGGTTTATTGTTGATCTGAAAAAGGTAGATTGCTGTGTTACAAATTTCCTAAGTACTGTACTCTGATCTAAAATTCTCTATATTTAATTTTTTGTCATAGAATTTACCAGAGGTCCTAGTCAGGAAGCTTTGGGATAATTGTGAAAGCATGTTTAATCTGCCAGCTTTTTAGAGCAGATTTGTTTGTGGTGTGTTTTCTGAGGTTTCAGTGGACGCAATGGGACAAGATGCTGTAGTTCGGGGGGGGGGGAGTATAAATGGAATCTCTGGATTGAGGCCCCTGACAACATGGGAGTGATGCTTTGTCTAAAGTCACATTGTTCTGGGATAGTAATTAAGTTAATCTACTATCATCTGTTCCAAAGGCCAGATCTTTCTACCCAGGAAACCAACAAGACTTTTGCTGCCGACTTCATAACGAATGACAACTTGTCTGTTGTGGTGTTCCACTGTAATTTACCTGAACAGATTTAGGAGAGAAGCAAGATTCTGTTTTTAACACTTGTGTTTGAATATTTAAGGGCACCAGTGAACTTCAGGGCCTTCTTTTAAGTCCGCTGTGAGGATGTTTTTATCTGCCTTCAAAACTCCAGCACCACTAAGCAAACAAGAGCACTTAGGGGCCTCCTGCAACAAAAGCCATTTCACTTGGAGCTTAAACTGATTTTTCACATTCTGGCATGTGAAGCCTCCACAGGGTGCCTTGCGTCCATTCCCTGGGGAGTGCAGCATAGCACCAGCAGAGGAGGAGGAAAGATGACAGCTTTGAAGCCTTAGAAGTGGTAATAAGAGAAGCATGAGAAGACTCTTGTAAGGCATTTCTCCCACACCGTATTATGAAACCAACTAATTCCCACATGCGGCATGCTCAGGAGGCCATCTGCCACTTCCTCTGCTTGGATCCATGAAGAAGCTCTCACTCAACACTGAGACAAGCACAGTTCCCTCCCATATGTTGGGTTTCCTTCTGTAGACAGAACAGTTGATGTACCTGCATTTCCTCAAGGCACAGGGTGCATAGGTTGAATTTGTATGGATCAAAACACACGCACACATGAAAAAACATACAGTCCTCTTACATTGCTCCTTGGTATATTTCATCTAATAACATCAGCTTTGATAGAAACTGAACTCCGCTCATTCTTTTTAACAAGAATGCATAATTTCTGCCGTGACATCACTTTTATTTGTATTTTGTTTAACTAGATAATTAGGGATATAAAATCTCACTAGTGAAGATAAATGTGCCACCTGAGAATTCCCTCAGGCATATTTGCTCTCATTTTGTTTTTTCTCTCCCTGCTTCTTTGGAACATGCATGCCTAGTACATGCAAGCACATGAAACACAAGACATTTGATGCATGGCTTTTATTAGTGTATTTGCCATTGATTGATTAGTGCTTAGTATTAGTACTTCTTCTATTGATTGATTGCAGATGAAGTGACTATTTGACCTTTAATTATAAGCTTGGCTATTGAAAATGACATTGAGCTATGGCTTCACATAATCCATCTGGAAACCCTGACATGATGTCATTCCCTGGGGTTAATTCTGCGGGAGAAGGGAGGCCTAGAGGAAGTACCACAACTATCAGGATGGTTCATCTAGAACAATACTGCAGGCTTTGTTGCCTGCAGTTGATGTGCAGCCCCAGCGCTTTGGAGAAGTTAATTTGCTTTTACTATAGAGATGAAAGTGCCTGCTACAAGTTGCCAGTTCACAATGAGTACAGCAGATTACCCAGAAATTCAGAGGATGGAAACCCATTTTAAAGCTACCATTCATTATAGTGTTCAGACCTGCAGTGTATAAATACTAGAAATAATGGCATGGTTACATGGTTATTCGTGTATTTAGCTTTTTAAAAATAATTGAAATAGGTGAGACTTGCAAGTGTTTAACTAATGCTGGATTGTACCCAAACATTTTAGTTTTAATACCAGGAATAATCATGGTTCTCATGTTGAATATATATGATCAGCAAAATATCAATAAGTATCATGTTATGAGCTTTGCCTGAGCTTTCTGATTTGGCTAATAGAACAGCCTAATGTGTCTGAAGAATTGCGAAGAGGTTTTTCTCCTAGCATGGATTGAAGGAACTTCCTTATATGAATAGACAATAAGATTATATTACTTCGCACAGATTAAATGGAGTTGGTTGTTGTAGTCTGTGAAACACTTGCAATTTTATCTTTATTAAATCATGGCCTAATTTGAGGATAGGCATGGTGAATAACCCATTCTTTTACAGAAACCTAGAATGGGTATCAAAGAGGTCTCCCTACCTCTCCAAGTGTGAAATCACTGTTGTTCCAACTTGTCAACTTTCTCAGCACCGTGTTGTTCTGTGCTTATGCTAACACTAGTCAGGGTCACACATCTTTTTATTGCTGTCCTCACTTTACTTGCTCCTTGCCTAGTGCAAAGAGGGAAGAAAAGTTAGCTCGTCATTCCGGTTAGATGCATTCCAGCTAGATGCTGGCTGGTCTGTGTGCACAATCAATCCAAGCTTGTTGCTCTGGGCAGTAGTTTTAGGGGTATCACTGAAGCAATGGGTGATTAGATTGGGATGCCCCCCCCAGATCCCTTGCAGTCTTCCAAAGGATAACTGGGGTGCAGCTTTACTCCAGGAGTAAAGCTTGTCTTCGCAAACTAGTATTTCTTAGCTTGCTGGATTAATCACTGTTATAGGTGCTACAACAGTATACAGCTATAAGCAGCAAATTAAGTGAGGGAAAATTTAAGAGTAAATAGTAAAGAGAAATGGTTATATGGGAGACTGACTTTATGTGAGTAAACTGTGTGATATTGGACACATTAATTAATTGCCTCCCCCCACCTATGAACATATGGGATGATACCTCCTAATTGGCGGAATCTGTTATTTATTTGACCTGGAATGTAGGCTCTCTGGATTAAACCTTTGACGTGGGCAGGAACGCCATCACCAGAGTGCCTCCCTGATGTTCTCAATTCATCTCTGCAGTCTGCTTGTAGTAGATTTTGAATTAATATTTAGAAAGCTTGCCTGCAGCAATACTAAAATGTGCATCAGAGAACAACAGTTGTTTACTGTGTTTGAACTGAAGAATCTCACCCAGGAGATCACATTCACTTGAAGTTTACATCTCTCAATCTCAACTTGCAAAAGGGGGATCAATGAATAACAATTGTCATTTCAGAATTGCACCTCTCCAATTATTTATTTGGTTGTGTGTCTTCCCAGATATACATTTAATTGGATCAGACACTAAAAACCAGATTGCAGCTTTTCAATGACAGCAGCAAGTTCATGCCTCTTCTTTAAAATCTCATATCCAGATGTAAAACGATAATGACACAGGAGACCATATTACTGTCTCTCTCACCCAAAGTGCAGTTAAAGTTAATTTATCTACTTTAAAAAATGGCATTATACCTAGCAGATTATTGACAGGTCACCCACGAGGAAATCCCAGTTTGCTCATGATTCAACATTCCTTTATCCCAAACTGGTGTGGGCTACAGATGTCTCCTACACACAGGCTTTAAAATGTTGAAGATGTTTGAAAGCATCATTTCTGTGTAGTGCAGGCGGATCAGGTGGGAAGCCATCCCACTGCACTGCAGGTGGACCTAAACACGCACACACACGCTTCTTTTCAACGGACACCACTTTCCTTTTTCACCAATTCTGAGTGTTGTTTCTGTTCAAGTACTTGGAACCCAAGTTCATTAAAGAGCACCTTCACCAGTACTTGGTAGTGTACTCTGAGGAAACTCTACAGAGTCTCATCAACCATTTTGGCCAAGCCTGCAGGGAGTTCAGCCTTACCATAAGCCTGATGAAAACCAACATCCAGTGTCTGGATGTTGCCAGCACTCTTCCCATCAGCATTGGTGACCACATCCTTGAGGTGGTAGACAATTTTGTCTGCCTGGGTTCTACCATAACCAGCAACTTCTCCATTAACACTGAGCTGGGCAAACATACCGGCAAGGCAGACAAGGCTTGTGTGTTGAGTACACCACTTTAAGGAAGTGAATCATGGGCAACTTAAAACCGCCAGGAGCAATGCCTTTCACATGTGCTGTATCAGGAAGATTTGGGGTATGGCATGGCAGGACAGAGACTCAAAGAAAGATATGCTCTTCCAAGCCCACATTCCCACATTTTTGTACACCTGTCTCAGTGGCATCTACACTGGCTTGGACATGTCCACAGAACGCAAGATGGAAGGATCCCCAAGGATGTGCTCTACAAGGAAGTGGCTTCAGGCACCAGTCCCATTTGCAGACCAACTCTGTGTTACAAAGATGTCTGCAAACAAGACATGAAGGCTGCAACATCAACCCTGCCATGTGGGAATCCTTTGCAGACAATTGCAGTGCCTGGAGACAAACAGTCAAGTTGTGTATCCACAGCAATGACCAGAGGAGGAATGACTGCTGGGAGGAGTGCAGAGAGAAGAAACGCCATGGTGCATCTGCAGCAGCACAACCAGATGCCTTCATCTGGCCCAGCTGCAACAAAACGTGTCTCCGATATCAGTCTCTACAACCACAGCAGGCACTGTAATTCTCTCAACAGATTGACTTCACTTCCAAAGGCGCACTCCTCCATTGTCTCCCAAGACAGATGGATGCCAACAACTCTGAAATTCCGGTGATGTATATAGGATGACTGCAGAGCTATACCACAGCAAATGGCTTCTGTTCTGAATTGCAACTGGAGTAAGGATCCCCCTCCCCCCCCAAAAAAAAACCCCAACCAAGGCTGATTGATTCACCAACATTCATTTATTATTTTTTGAGCTTGTTTGTTGTCCGGTGACATATATGTGAATGCATCTTTCCCTAAAGTCTCACATATGATCTAAAACCTTAACTCATTAAAAAAAAGAAAATGCCTGATACGTTCTGATTTTTATCTATATTGTGTTGCCAAGCAGGAAGGATTCTAAGCATTCAAATTAAATAACAATGTAAAACCCATTTGGAACATTTATGATATTTGTAACATAAGATATATAATCAATTGATAAGAAGTTGGGATGAACTTTTATTTTCTGCGTAACTGATGTAAAAGTTTGCCTTTCATGTCATTTTATTTCTTGAGCTACCTCAAATTGTGTAAAATTATGGAAATAAACATATTACTGGAGATAAAAGTTTCAAGGGTGTATAACTCAATCCCATAGAAGTTTTGTTGGGGAGTGAGAGTTGTATTTCATGAGGAGGAAACCGATGGTGTTTTAGTTCTCTGTTTCTAAGATGTATATTTTCTGTGTACTGTCATTTAACCATATAGTATTTGAATTCCTGTCTTATTCTATATATACCAACTGAGTTCTTCAGTCGCTAACATAATGGTTCAAACAGCTGGAAAGTTTGGATGTTAGCAATGAAGCCAGAGCTGTGCTTGTGTAAGAAATGAGGGCACTGCCTGTGTGCGCAGTCACTTAATATTAACTAAGGCAGTCACCATCTGAGTGGTACTAAACCACGATAAGCTACCACTCATAGCACATGTACTGTTGTCCCATTTTATGGCCCACACAACTTTTAAAATCAATCTCGTCGTGACTTGATTCATTTTTTAATTCTCTGTTAACTAATTGCTACTACAACACAGTCAGACAGGTGTAGGTGTTTTTGAATCTGAGGCTGGCATCTTCAGATGTTGGCATTAAATGTTTCATCGTTAGCATCTGGAGAGAGTGCTCAGACCATCCATTAAACATCATTTCCAAGCTGTGCAAACCCACTGGAAAAAAACAAGGAATAGATCGAACACTTGTATCCTTTTCATATTTTCATTTACTTTAAAAGAAAACAGCACCAAGAAGTGCTAAACTTTCCCCTCTTTCTACTGCTTTTCTTTCCTTTTTCCTTTTATATTGAGCATCCTTTTTGTGGCAATGTGAACATTGTGAACCAGTGACCTGAACCTATTGTTAGTGAGAAACACGCTTAGGACAATGTACATCTTTCCCTTGTTTTCCCCAAGTGTTATGAAGGCCTTGCAGTTAATCTGGGATTCAGAATCATTACTTCCTATAGAGAGTCTTTCTATGCACACAATACTATCAAGTTTCTCATGCAAAAACTTTGAGAAGGAAGATCAGCAAAATAAAAAGAAAAGCTATTTCTTTCACTCTTTCATTTTCAGAAAAGCATTTCTTCCCTAACAGAAAAAGAAAACAAAATAAACTTAACAAGGAAATTTTCTTTCATACAAAAAGCCATGGGGAAGGAAAATGTGATTGTCTTTCAACCAGTAGGAAAAAAAATATTTAGGGGTGGGTGGGTGTGTAATCACCGGCCTCCTCACCGCCACCACCTCTTGCAATTTTTTCTGGCTCTCACAAAATCCCACTGATTTTAATGGTGGTGACAAAAAGAAAACAAACTTAATAGTAAACACAGCTCTGCTTTAATCAACTTGGTCCAGCCCTAGTGCCTTGATGACAGTTTAAAACCCCTCCTCCTTTCTCATCAGATTTACCATTTGATGGGCAGGGAGGGGTGAAAACCCTCTTCCTCAGATGATCTGCTCAGACAATGTGAGGCAGAGAGCTGTGTAACTCTGTATGAGTCCTCTGCCTTGCACTTGGATTTGTTCTGCATGTGTATGGGGTACGTGTGAGTGCACACAAGAGTGAGTGTGGGCGGCACTCACTTTTAGCCACATCTGCTACTGGCATTCAGCCCCTGGAGGGTTGGCCAAAGGTGAATCGTGCTCTCTGGCAAACAAAAAACAAAAGGACATTCCCCCCCCCCCCCCGCTCTGAATCCCAGGCTTCGTGTTCTTCACAGTATACTCAGCCTCTGTCTTTCACTAGAGTTCTATCTCAGGACAGAAACAAACCTTTGGTGAAACTTGGATTTCTTCCAACAATAGTATTCTCCCATGTTGTCTTTTCCCTGTCCACTCTACGTTTAAGGAAACTTGTTTGTTTCCTTGTCATGTTGCACGTTTTCCCCAGTCTCACTCTGCATCAGCCACTAGTGGCTAAAGCAAAAAATTCAATGTGATGACATCAGGACATGGGAGCCTGATCCTGTTTTCATATACTTCTTTCTCCTAATGTGTAGTTCCAAAGAAAGAGTTTCAGAATTGCCGTTACATTCTGTCATTAAATATTAGGGTGGGGGTATTTTTTTTATCCTTAATGGAAGTGTTTCATGCTTCCCCGCCCCCTCCATACTGTTCCAGAGGTGGTTTTCGTGTTGGTGTCTTTCTGTATTGATTTTTGAAATTAATTGTACTGAGGAAATATTTATATTACGGCTTACGAAAAACAAAAGTCCTCCTTTTGCATAGATCCATCAGGACGTTTGTGGCCTAAATAATCCTAGTTGACTCTGATTTCTCACAAACACTTCAATGAAACATCATCATATAAGGCAGTTTATGCCGCATTGATGGATGGCTACCTTCCAGCCATCAACAAATTCTCTCATTAATACTTACTGATCTATTGATGGGTTTTGATGCAGTCACCCATAAATGTACACTAGTGGCTAGTATTGATGGAAATACACTTAGGGGACTTTGCTGCGTTGCTTTTTGAGACACCCCAGATTATAGAGAGATTGTTAATAGTGCCTCTGTAAATGCACATTCCCACAGTTCAACTTTGCCTAGCCGCCTGGGATGAATCATAAGGCAAAGTAGACTCAAATGTCAATTACATAGACAAATTATTTCGTCTGAGGGTGTTTTCACAGACACACTTCAGTCTGTAACTAAGCTGTAGCATGACCCAGAAAGAGCAGCATGGCTTTTTATCCTCAACCATTGTAATTAGTGTGGCCATCATTGTGGGATCCACTCTATAGCACTTAGACTAGCCTTCCCCAATCTGGTGCTTGCCAGATACTTTGGATCACAACTCCCATTGGCCAGCATGACCAGTGGTCAGGAATGATGAGGCTGGTTGTCCAGCAACATCTGGAGAGCATCTCATTGGCTACCCCTTCAGGGAAAGGGAATGCAAAAGACTTGTGCTTTTTTAGAAGACACTACATTGAACTTCTTCCTTTTCATTCCTCCTCAGTTTGATCCCAGTGTTAAGTGTGTGTGAAACAAATTGGTTAGTGCAGCCAAATAACTTCTAATTTTTGTTTGGAGTTCCAGTTTTCTAAAAGGCTTGTGGTTCACTACAATCATGTGTAAGTCTGTATAAACAAGTGACACTTTTTACTGCTATGAAGCCTAGATTGTGCAGGAAAGGGGGGGGGGAACACTCTTCAATAGGTTGTCTTTCTTTTTCTGTGCCCGCAGCAATATTATTTATAAGTGGGGTAAGGGTCACAGGTTATTGTACAGAAGGATTTTCCTCCCTCAGTACATCCGTGTTACATGAACACACCTTATATTTTTCTGTAATGCCCAATCTGTAAGTAAAATATCTCTGTGTACTTACATGTGTACATAAATGATTGGACGTGTGAGAGACTTCTAAAATGAATTGTTGGTTTGGATCTGCATAGGGAAAAGAAATGTAAATGCTGGAATAAGAAAGAGCAACATCTAGCAAATTTGGGGGGATACGTGACTTGTGTGAAGGATAACTAATATTTCGGTAGTAACAAAGAGAAGTTCTCTCAAATCATAGCAGTGCCAAGCAGCAAGTGACAAATGCTACTCTGAGGAAAGCACAGAGATTCAAGGAGCATAAAATAAACATATTAAAATGGGGGGTGGGAGACCTGAGCTCCCGCTCTTACTTTTTTATCCTTTCCATCCTGGGTATAGGATAAAAGAAAACTCTTGGTTCCTTGTTAAAGGGGGGAAAAGCTCTTACTTGAAGTTCTTGCTTGGCAGATGTCAGTTGAAAGCTCAGCGAAGGAATAGGCTGCAATGTCAAACTCTGTTGGGTAATTTTAGACAAATGTGTCATGTGTGACATGGAAATATGGCGTGCTGTACATTAGTGATTTCCCAAGTGTTTGGATCAGGTAGTAATGTGCTGAGAAAGTGCTCTTTATCTATCCTCGCTGTGTACTTGTACAGCAGAGGGGGAAATGCTTTTGGTAGAAATTACTTTAGTCAGAAAAAAAGAATCCATTTACAATATGTGCCTGCTAACATCTTTCAGACAATGCATTGTATTAAAAAGGCATTTTTGATTAATGTTTTATAAACATTTTTCAGCATGACAGCTTAAAGTCCCTGTAAAATTGTAAATGCGTGCAGAGTGCTCACTTCCATAAAGTCAAATGCCATCTCCTGAAGCTTGCATGGATCCTGTCAACCATGGTGACACAGAATCAGTACCTTGGAGCATTAAAATTTATTTGCTTCATTTCTGTGGTTGCAGTGATAGCGGGATAGAAAGAGAGTCATATTTAAATTTATGTGGAAATACTTTCCTATCCTGCAAGTTTTTAAAAAATACTCTGTGTGTGTGTGTGTGTGTGTGTGTGTGTGTGTGTAGTAGTAGCTGTGAAAATGTGAAGTACAGGGAGGGGGTTGTTTAAATGTAAAAGATTCACAATCATTAAGAGGCAAGAGACTAAGGAAAGTATGAAGTTACATGCTACCACCATAGGGGTAGACCCTCCTGCCTGAGTTGACTACTAGTTTGAAGAGTAGCCCTGCTTGCTTTGGGGTTAGTCTGTGATATTGGAGGGGAATTCGGATGCTGCACATATAGCAAATTTGCTTTTTCATAGAGCGACAGGGGCCTAAAGACTTATCAGGGCTGTTCTTAAATACTTTGTGTACTGTGTCTCAGTACATAAGTACTCAGACCCTAGGAGACAGAACAGTGTCTTGTTATGGTAATTAAAATATGGCCTCAGGAAGAGGGGGTGGGCCAAAGAAGCAAAATAGGGAAAGGCAGGCTATCCCTTATGATAATGTAAGAGTAGAAAGCTGTATCTTATTTACTAAGGGATGGAAGGTACTCTTGGAAAATTGTTTCTTTCCATCTTCTTTCTCTCCCCATTAGAGCAATTTTGTGCTTCATGACTTGTGGTCCTATGTTCTGAATTGCTTTGATCATTCAAGAGACCAGATTGCTCCAGTTCATTTTTGTGTTTCCTAACCATGAGAATGTCCTATGGACATAGGAAGTCCTATCCTTGGGGAGTGAGACCCGTATTTGGAGGTCTCCTCCCTATTGTCAGAGAAACTTCCACAGCCCTTTCCATACCAATATCAGATTTCCACTGTTGGTAGGACCAAACCATGGGAGATTTGGGTACATGCTGGGTGTGAACCTGAGAAATTGCTGTATCCAAAGGACCCAACACCTCAGTCCCCTTACATGCCCCCAAAC
This sequence comes from Podarcis gaigeae, assembly GCF_964106915.1. Classification (NCBI taxonomy): domain Eukaryota; kingdom Metazoa; phylum Chordata; class Lepidosauria; order Squamata; family Lacertidae; genus Podarcis; species Podarcis gaigeae. The sequence continues at coordinate 43,035,045 of NC_139685.1, forward strand.
AAGGTGGTGAACTCAGTCCACCCTGGAGACCCTTTGATTTCCCTCCCAGTGTTTTCAGTAGTTAAGAAAAATCATGGGAGAGGAGTGGAAGAGCTCTCCTCCATTTTGCCAGCAAGAGCCCAGCAGGGTTCTGGGTTGGTTGGTCCACTATCTGTATCACTTCAAGCAATCCGACAAAGTGGTATTCCACTTACATAGTAAAGCATCAGGAGACTTCCAATGATGGGAGAAGGCACAAAAGGCCTTCAAGTCCTCTGGCTCACTCCCTAGCAATGCTCCTGACCTGGGAGTAAAACCCACTGAACATGGAACAAGGAAATGGATAAGAGTTTCAATGCCCTAGTGTGGAAACAGTCTTGGTTTCATCCCCCTCCTGATTTCACTTTCAGAAATTGGCAGGATGGGTGGAGGGATTGGAGGGTAGTAGCAAAGTTCCTGGCAGGATCCTGAATTTTGGTTCTCATTTGTTTCCTTCGGGTCCATGAACAGCAGGAGTAAAATTGTTAACACTTGTTTTCCATTCCTTACAAATCAGGTTGGAATAATAATTTCAAATGTTTCCCCTTTAAAAAAACAACAGACTAAAAGCAGCCATCAAACACAGGATCTGGTGCATCTATGGGAAGACTAATGTAACAATGTGAACCATTTTTCTGAAATTCACTTTTTAAAAAGCTATGCTTAACTTTTTGAACATTTTAGAAAAGTAGCTGGATTTGCTATGTTTTTAAATATATATATTTGTGTGTGCCGAGATGCTGCACAACTTTATACTAAAGAGATCTAATGTTGGTGTTCCTATCGTATTCCATTACATCAGAATTTATGTACTATAAGTGATGAAAGAAACTGGAGTGGACAGATGAAAATAAAGATAACCAAATCCTTTTAAGCATAGCACCTTTTGTTCTTTGCTGCCCATCTTAAAGATTTAAATTTCTCAGCAGTTCTTTGCTATTTTTGTTATAGTGGCACCTGCTCCTGTCACTGTCGTTTGAATCACTGCTCCTGTTCCATAGTTACATTAACAAACGCTGTGGACTGAAATATCCAAGAGTGGCCTGGGATTTACAATAGGCTTTGTTTCCTTGTTTGTAATGTTGTTCAAAGAATCCAGCATCCCTTCTCAGACAAAAGACCAAAAATCAAACAAGCGTGCACATCCTCATGTAGTTTCTTTTCTTCATTCAAAACTTTGTAGGATTTAATGGCACTACATTGGGCTTGATTTCCAAAAGGGTTTTGGGCCACAATCCTTTACCCACATACCCAGGAGTAAGCCCTATTCAACTCTTTGGGACTTGCCTCTTGAGTAGACATTGTGCTGTTATAACTGTGTAATGTTTGTTTGTTTGTTTGTTTGTTTGTTTGCTTGCTTGTTTGTTGCTTGCTTGCTTGCTTGCTTGCTTGCTTGCTTCCTTGCTTGCTTGCTTGCTTGCTTGCTTTCTAACATTCCTGTAACTGTATTATACACACACACACTTTCTAACATTCCAGGAATACTTTATAGCAATAATATGCAACCTGGAGGCCTCTTATAGACCCAACCACCCCAATTCAAGGCACTGCTAGGTAAACAATCAGTCATTCCTTTTGATGCACCAGTTGTCTGAAATGTCCTAGGCAAAGCGGTAAGGATTCCTTTTCCATTCCAAGGTGCAAATGTTCCCCTTTCACTGCAAAGAGAACATATTTGTTTGTGAAAAAGAGAGTAGGCTCAGCGACAGTGAGGGATATCATAAATGGGGGAGAAGGTAAGCAATTTGGCATTGAGATAAAGGAAAGCAAGAGGGTGGGGGAATCTAGGTCACCCCCCAATATTTTGTACAGTTGGCCTCTAGCAGGTTAGAAATTTGCATTCAGCCTCTGGCTGAGAGAATGCCGCTTTCGAACGGAGGGGAGATTTGTTCTTGGAGTCTCTCCAGCATTCTGTCTCGTTCCTTTTTGCCAAAAGGAAAAGGGGCTTTTCTTCACTGCAAAATTAGTTTTTCTGCCTCCTACTACATCTGTGTCTTCTGAAGTATCTTTTTTCGTCTGTTTTCTTTTTTGAAATCTTAGTGAAATGTTACAAAAAGTATAATGCTTTCCTGTGATCCCCGACAAAGAAAATACATCAATCAAAGCAGTCCTAAATTTAGCTGTCTTTCTGTCCACAGGAATACCAATGCTGAAGATAGTATTTGAAGGCTACGAGCACCTATCCTTAATCTCAGTCCCTTTACTTATCTATCACCCGGCTCAGATTCTCCTCGGTAGCGTGTTGGTACCAACAATAAAGTCTTGGATGATTTCTAGACAAAAGGTAAGGAATTGTGGCCAGAAGCACAGTTCATTATGATAGATCTAGGGAGAGAGAGAGATAAGATTAGAGAACTGTTGTGTCCGTTGCTGTTCAGGTGCTGGCAGAGCCACTCCATGATCATACCAATCTGCAGGCAAGGAGATTAGGCTGGGCTGAATGTGTGCTTTGTGTGGACTTCTGGCAATCATTTTGCACGGAAAAAGCACATCAGTAAATAGGACCTGCAGGCATACCCAGAGATGCTCACTGCATCTGAAGCACCGTACCACATTTTGTCCTTGTACAATGCTTTGGTGAGGTTCTCTGTACAATAAAGTATCTGCTCTTCCTTCCTAGATATCATAAACATTGAAGGGAAAGCATTTAGAAAAATTCCAAAGACAGGAAATTGTGACTCACTCTTTCTTTCTTTCTTTCTTTCTTTCTTTCTTTCTTTCTTTCATGCATGTGTGCCCAGTAAAGTCTTAAAAGGTCCTGTTGTGGGTGGTTTTATTTCCCCCAAATCTAGTAGGGCATTTGCCTTTTTCATCCAAGATGCATCCAAAGTCAGGTCTCTCTTTTTGTTAGTTTTAATTAACCAGGCTGTGTTGCTTGACAGATTTATTTTGATCATTTGTCATTTTTCCATACCACTGTTCTTCTTCTGGTCTTGTAGGTTATTTTTCCAAGAATATTATTCTAATTACATGACAATATTATTATTTTTGTAAATCAGGGAAGTTCATTCTTGGTTCAGTAGCAATAATTACAATAGATTTTGATGTTGTGCCTGGATAATGGTCTCCTGCTTTGAAAGTAAACATGTCAACTTCACCTTGATGTTTATTTTCTATCAACTCCTTGGCTTCACTTTGGCATTTCTTTCCTGGTGGAAAACTGTTATCCAGTCATTGTACTCAGCTCTACAGTGACATCCTTCCTTAATTATGATACCAACATTTGATTTCTTCATGAAGTAGAATTTAAATATTTAGAGGTTCGTCGACAAGAGGGCGTTTCTATTCCGGCAAGTAGTACCGTAGAAGCCTCCACACACCAAAGATCTCATTTTCCCAAACAATGTTGCAAATATATGTGTCTTCATTCGTAATGTATTGAATACAATTAACCCTAATTCTCAAATTTAAGAAACAAATAGTTCACTTTTTACAAGAGCATTGTGGACTGTGTTCGATCTGTTTTGGTAATGCTTTCTCAATAACCTGTCTTGCTGTTTTTTAAAGATGTTTAAATATAAGACGAATACCCATATCATGGTTCACAAGCTGTTGGGAACTTTTCAGCACCCAGTAAATGAGTTTTAACATTGAAGGAACCTGACAGCAACACTCACGTTACATATATGTGCACATAATTTACATGAGTGCAATTTCTCATATGATTTTTTTTTAAAAAAGAAAACAGACCAACAAACACTGGAATTAGGCCTGAAACTGGGTCAACCAAATATGGAGAGCTACTGAGACCTTTCAGTACTGTCAGAACTACTACAGTACCAGATCTCACTACTATAAAGCCAACAGGAGTCTTATCGCAAGGCATTTGACAGTGCCAGAGGCTTCTTCAAGAAAGGGGCAGCAAAGCAGTGCAACACACAGTTAAACCATGGAATTCACTCCGATAAGAGGCAGTGAGGGCTCCCAACTTTGGGAAAGGATTCATGGAGGAGAAGGCTTATCAGTGGCTACTAGCCATGATGGCTGTGCTCGTGACTCCATGGTCATAGGCAGTAATGCTTCTGAATACCAGCTGCTGGAAGCCACAAGAAGGTAGAGTGCTCTTGTGCTCAGGTCCTGCTTGCAGGTTTTCCACGGGCATCTGGATGGCCACTGTGAGAACAGAATGCTGGACTAGATGTTGTTCTAGCAGGCTCTTCTTAAGTTCTTACGCTCTTCTAAGTGTCCAAGGAGGAACTTTCTCTGCCCGGTGCCACCCTGTGGCCTGCCTTGGATGTCCAGTTCTGCCATCTTTCTCCTCTAGGAAATGCAATGGTGCCACTCTAAAGTTTTCTTAACAGGAAAGGATAACCTAGGATTTTTTCTCTCCCAGGAAATCTGCAACAGATGGCTTCTTAAAAGTTACCACCCTTCATCGTCCGCATTTTATCAGATGTGTGATTCCAGTTCCCTGTCTTTAGGAATTGCCAGGAGTGAGAGAGGAGTAGGGTATGCTGCCAGTCAGTGTCTGAGAAATAAGAAAGTGTTATGTCTCCAGGTGTAAGGGAGAGAGAAAAGGAAGAAACGGTATGTTATAGCCCATCATGAGGTGACTTGTAGAAAAAAGCTAGAGTCTTTTTGATCTTTGCTAATCCCAGAAGAAAGAATTCTTGCATAAGGTGGAGGAGAAGAAAACTAGCAAGATAGTGGGGGAACTCAGGGAAGAGTTGGCCAGAGACACCAGCATCTCTCCCTCCTGCTGTAGGAAACCTATCACCAATTTATTTCAAGTACATTGGGTTGTTTAACTTTGCTGCTGCTGCTTCTTTCAATGCAAACAAACTGATGCTGTGTTTTACTGCTTGCAGGCACTGAAATTAACAAAGCAGCCTAAGATGCCAGTGAAAGTTTAACAGTGGAAGAGATCCAATGAATGTATATATGTACTATTTTGTACATACACAGAGACAATTCAGAAGATGGGCATATGTGAATGTTGCTTCGGCATTTATTTTATTTTTATAGATACTTATATATACATATATATATTTAAAATACCTACTGAAGTGCCTTAAAATATATTTGACAAAAGCATTGATTCCAAAATCATATGGCTGCTTGGTGTAAGAGGTTGCACTAAAGTTTGGGGTCATTTGAATTTTTTTCCCCTTTATTGAGTGAATAGTTCAGACAATGAGAGACCGGAGCTTCCATCCTCACACCTTCTCAGAGGAAGTGGGCACAAGCCGCCAAGTGTTTCTTACTCTCACGTAAGCTCCACTGAACTGAATGAAGTCAGAACGAGAGCCGTGCTCTGCAGATTCTACTCACCATTCACGTGCATATATGCTAATCCCAGGCCAAAACAAACCAGGGGCAAGCAACACTCTTCGGGCTGACAACAGAAAAGCAATTTCTGAAGTTCTAGTCAAGATTAACTTGAATTTCTGTATGATTCCACAACCCTCCCTGCTCCTATGATTATGACATGCCTTTTTCTTCTAAGTTTGTGTACACTCAGCATGGGGCCACCCATTGGAGAGAAACGGAGAAACATAAATTATTTGCATTTGTTGACACAGTTGTCTAGACATTCCTTCAAAGCTAATGGTTTCTCAAGGCAATTCTCTGCATTCCATTTTTATGATTTTATGGCATTGTATATCTTAAATGCATCGTGAGCATCTTCAAAGAGAAGGCCTGGTGCTTATGGTTGTAAGGGAAGATCTGTGATCTACACGTGCAGCTAGGAGGGTTTTTATTAGTAACATTAGTATTATTGGTGTTAACCCAAACTGAGCTAAAAGATCCCCCCTCTTTTCCCCAAATTCAGTACACCATACCCCACAGCGACAGAAGAATATCCGATGCTAATATTCTCTTTACTGTCGCTTGCAGAGTGGTGTTCTTTGCAGCAAACGCAAGCTAGTAAAAATGAAAACCTAATTCTGTAATTAGATATTTCCCACAGAAAGCATATATTTGTGTACTCTTTAAATGTTTGAAAGCACTGGTATAAAAGGGGGAATATTTCTGGTCAATTTGGCTGCTGTAGCTTAAGTGATTTTTTTTTAAGATTAAATATGTTGAGTTTTCTTTACACTTCATAAAAGAGTCCAGTATACTAATGATATACACCTACCTGGGAGTAAGTTCTTCATTGGAATTTACTTCCATTCCTAATAGGAATTTACATAGGATTGCATTGCTAGTAAGCAGTGTACCTTATTCATGTCAGTTGCCTTTAGGCTAAGGCAGGATTCCTCAGCCTCAGCCCTCCAGATGTTTTGAGACTACAATTCCCATTATCCCTGACCACTGGTCCTGCTAGCTAGGGATCATGGGAGTTGTAGGCCAAAAACATCTGGAGGGCCAAGGTTGAGGAAGCCTGGGCTAAGAGGTAGTCAACCTTTTTATACCTACCACCCACTAATGCGTCTTTCTCGATGGTAAAATTTCCTTACCTCCCACCAGTGCTCAATGGAAGGAGGATTCAGCTTGTGCTGTACAACCCTCTACCGCCCACCTAGAATCCTGAAACGCCCACTAGTGGGCAGTAGGGACCAGGTTGACAACCCCTGGGCTAAGCAGTGAGCTTGGTAATCATGTGGCCCCATCCAGGAGATCCTTATGGACCTGGTAGCTTGCACCGCAACCCTGTCCACAAGGGCTTCCTGTTCACAGCCCATTCCACTGAAGTATGTGAAGAAGCCTGCTTCTGCAAGAATGTATGTGTGCATTCAACCGCATACGGAATTGTGGGAATGAAAATGTTGATTCTGACCTCTGTACATTACGGTGGAAAGAAAGGGCAGGTTCTTAGGGAATGTCATTCAGTTTCAATATTATTGACCTGGCTTGTGCAACAATGTGAGCCAAATTGGCTTAGCAAGAACATGCAACCATGTGGGCTCCCATAGAGGAGCTCACAGGTACTTTTTGATCCTCCTTAGTGCTTGTTACTGCTGTGCCTACCTAAGCCAAGGTTTGGCTTTGTGTATTGTCTGAACCAGGACTCACGCTTATGCTCTTCCCCTCATTAACTACAATCTGCAGTTTGGTTTACCATGTTGTGCGAACCTTATTAACTGCACACACACACTGTTTGAAATACATTCCTCTCCCTATACCCCAAGACTTGATAATGCATTATTCATCTTGGGATTAACAGTCCTGCCCAGATAATTGTATTTGGTGCCAAGCTGAGTTGCCTTATTATGTTGTCAACAATCTATATCAATCTGTATAAAATGACTTCCTTGTTGCTTAGGTCAAAATGTTTTTATTGATAGGCCACTTTTCGGAAATGAAGTTACCACTTCTGAATGACAGAGGTGCAAAAGATCTAAGTGCCCATTAATAAGAATTAAGGTCAGTGAAATTGAGCATAGAAGCTACTGCATTTTGCCAATTAGATAGCCTCAATCATGTTTATTTGCATATGGGTCAGAATTATAAAATGGTAACATATCAGATATGTTTCTAAGAAGACAGCCTGTATAGGTATTCCCCAAACTCATCACAAGCTAGATTCTCAGTTAAGTGGATCAGATATATGTATTTTTACACACAAATTACAAATTCACCTCGTATACATCTTGATTCAGTTGTCTAAAAATACAGGGAGCCAAAACGCCAGAAAAAGAACAGATAACATGTTTTTCTTTTTGTTTTGACAAATCCTTTCTTGGGCCTCCAAAATACAGGTTATCTAAAGTCCACAATCTTGGCCATAAGCTGAGGAAGAAAATGAGACCCTGAGTTTTGTGGCTGACTGTTCCAAAACTGGATGCAATATTGTGTGAATTTCTTTCGTGAGCAAGCCCCATGAAAAGGAGGAGATGCACCACAGTGCAAGGTTTGCTCTTATGCAAATCCAATTCATTTTGATGCCTCTTGCAAATGAAATATTCCTGGCTGTTTCTTCCACCACTGTTAAACTCACAGCCAACTAACTCTTCTGTCTTATCATTTGAGTCATGTCTGCTCTTAAACAGTCGCTACACTGCTACTCATCCAACAGATCTACCTCAAATTACTACAGTATCATCAGTTCATGACTTTTAACTATGAAAATTTGTCATGGCAATTTCATTGATATTACACTGTATTTAAGGCTTCCAGGGAAAGGCACTTCTGGCTATAATTGTTTATGGCATTGAACAGCCTAAATGGTGTTATGTTTCTTCCTCATTTTACACAAGTGAATGTTGGGTGGATTGTTCTTAAATGAACATAAAGCAAAACTGAATTACATCCTTTAAGTCCATACTTAGTAGAACTTAATTATTCATATCCAAAATGTTACATTATGTTTAAAGACTGTTAAGATGTTCATTTCATGCCTTCAGTTATAAGAGGAGCTCATTGGGTGTTAGTTGGGAAAGAGGCAAACGGATAGGTCTGCAGTTTATTTTTGTAACTTGGGTTCTTTTTTCTGCCTGGGTAAAGCTTTTGGTTTGTTTCTTTTTAAAGTCTATATGAACACTTTTTAAAAATAAAAATAAATGATAAAAATGTTTCTCTCTCTTTTTTGTGGATGACATCAAAAAGAATCAAGCAGGAGATTTAACTGCATGGACCACTTGTTATCTGGCCTCTTATTCAGATTTGTTGGGGTGTTTGCAGTGTACAGTTCTCGCAGCAGGATTTGGCTCACTTGTTGATTTCTTCCATTCTCTACTTTGAGTTGAGCATTGTTGGATACATTATTGTTGCCTCTGACTCTGTTTATTTATAAAAGCATTTCTATACCACTGTATCATAAAATATCAAGACAGTGCAACCTACAAAACATTTAAAAAAATAAATAAATGAAATACGGTTGACCATTCAAGCAACTGGCTAACAAAAAACAAATAGCTGCAAAGGGTTGTCAGCACACAAAAAGTCTTCAAGAAACACCTGAAAGTTAAAAGAGAGGCTGCCCTGTCCTGGTTTCTGATCCATAATTGACTTCTGACTTCTGCTCAATGATTGAAACTAAGACTTTCACGTCAAATCTGACTATGGACTAACATAAACTTATCTCAACTCATAAACTCTTATCTCTAATTCTGTAACAAATTATTGTGTTATACATATCCTTATGAGTTTGAGTTTGTAATCTCTGTTGGAGTTTGCAACTTCTTATTAAGGCACGTTGGGCTTCTGTAACACAGGAGGCAAGTAACAGCACTTCTCTGGGTGGCATCCTAAAACAACACCACCACAAGTGGTAAGTAAGAGATTATAGTCACTGGACTTTGATATGCAAGTAAAATAATTCAATTTACGTAGCCCTGTTCAGCTGTTTAGTACTCACAGCTCCCAAATATGTAAAGCTACTTCCAGCACCAGGCCAATTGGCGGACCAACTGAAGGCTGGCAGCATCAACCCCGCCGTGTGGAAATCCCTTGCAGACAACTGCAATGCCTGGAGGCAGACAGGTTGTGTATCCACAGCCCTGACCAGAGGAGGAATGACCACCGGGAGGAGCGCAGAGAGAAGCAGTGCCACGGTGCATCTGCAGCAGCACGACTGGACGCCTTCAGTGGTTGCAGCTGCAACAAAGCATGCCTCTCCCGCATCAGTCTCTACAGCTACAGAAGGCGCTACAACCGTCCAACAGCTTGACCCTCATCCCAAAGGCACTCTCCTCCATTGTCTCCCTAGAGTCTGGATGCCAACAAATAATGCTTTTGTGATCCCCATAATAGTAACTTTATCAGGGTGATTAGCCAAATTCATGGAGGATATGTCTCTCTGCGCCTATTAATCATGCTAGATTCGTGGAAATTCTGCATGTTGGTGAAGAAGCCCGTAATGCCAGTTGCTGGCATGAGAGGAGTGGTCATGGTGCCATACCTAATAGACTTATTTACATATCCTTAGATTGCTGATTTTGGCCCAGGCATTTTTTTTCTATTACACCCCTCTGCTAACACTTTTAAGGTAAAATTTTGTTGGAAAAGGGAGCTTGACTCTCATTGCTTTTGTAAGAGAACTGCTACTGAAAATGTATGCTAATAACAAAGGCTCTACCTAGCATTGCTGCTTCAACAGTCTGGAAAATGATCTGCTCCCCGCAGCGGGTTGTCTTTCTCAAAGGGGTGCCTTTTTCTCTCTCCCCTCCTTGACTTCCTTTCTGTTGAGAAAATGGAGCAATTGATGCTTCAAAAGGGAATTCCGCACTTGGCAATCAGCTCCCGCTTGCAGGATGTCTTTGTCAACGGCAGCTTGAATATATTTTCCTCTCATTTCTCTCTGTTGTGGCAGTGACAGACACAATTCCTTTCAGATCAGAAGCCTAGTGCCTACCTGGGACAGACTGTGAAAGGCATCTTCCCATGAGCCAATCGGATCCTTGCCATGGAACTGAGGATCTTGTTGGCTGCGGTGTGAGTTTTCCATTGAAGCAGATCTGCAGGTCCTGCTGCAGCATCATTCCATACAGAGGAAGACTTACTTCCTGGTGGCCCGCAATAAACACCTCTCACCTTCAACTTAAACTATTGTCTATCTTTCCCCAAGGGCTGCTTCACACACTGCAGACTTTTTGACTTGAGCCCCATTATGTGAAAACTCTGGCTGTACTAAAATCTTGATTATTCCCATAATATAGATCCAAACTAGGATAGAGAGCCATGCCAGATAGTGCTTCTCTGACCCTGTTATCACAGTTGTTGCCATCAGCAATTCCATAGGCAACGTTAAGGTTTCTCCTGCACCCCAACTTTCCACGTGTGTCCAGATCATGCATACATGCACCAGGAGAGAGGATGAATCACATGGTGTCTTTCCCCCAAGATTTCCAGTAAGTATACTTCCTATTTTCCATCAGTTAAAGCAAATTGCAGGAGGAATTTGAAATTTCGTGATGGGGATACTTGCACTGAATTCGGTTAACTCTTGAATAACATGGCTCTCTCCAGTTGTCCTCAAACTGCAGTGTTGCTGTAATTCACAGGTCTTTGTTACTGACATCAGTAGACCCCCATAACATTGGGATTAAAAATGAAAAACTTTATATCTTAAAAGGGATACATCATACAGGAATATCACCCACCAATAAGTTAAATGAACTTTGATTTAAGAGGAATATCCAATCTTTTCTACCCACACAAAAATAAGACGCGGGTGGCAGATAATATGTTTCCCTCAAAAAAAAAATTAAAAAATAAATTTCCTTATAGTATGGTTCAACATTTGACACATTATTCAGCAAACCTGCATTTTCACAAGGAATGAAGAAAAATGGAAAGCCCCTAATCTAATTGGCTACTGATGCCACATAAATTTCAACTCACAATTTGGCTTATTTTCATAAAATTGGCAAATTCTGCAATTTTTGTGCCTTTCCATGAGTTTAAAGTTGCAATTTATTTTTGTTCCAAAACAGCAAGAGGGTATTTAGACTTGTTGCAGGTCTTAATGTGCGCTGGTTTGATCTACTGTATTGTTTTTAAGATTGCTTTTAACACATTATAATCCTGGTGTTAAAACCTTGGGATGAGCTGGCAACTGAGAAAATGAACAGCATTGTCACATAAAATATCCAGGACTCTGCGCGTGAGGAGGAGCACTTTCCTATCCTGTGGGCTGAGGCTGTTGGGATCCAAGGACAAGTCTTGCCGATTCTTAGCTTCAGGGGGTTATTGTCTCATGTACAAAGTGTTTGCTCAGAACTTGGAAGCTGCCATCTTACACCCTGAAGGAAACAAGATTTTATAATTGACAATAATTCATTTGGATGTTATGATAATCAGAAAACAAACAAGAAGATTCCTTTGTAAACTGAGAGGTTGTTCATCTGGGATGCTTTGAAAGGAACACACATATGCTCAGTGAGAGTAAAATGTACCAATAACTGACTCTGTTCCATAGAGACTATTCCAGTGCCAAACACAGCAACTTTTTAGCAGTTCGGATTTGCCGGAGAACTATTTTGAGTGGTGTACTAGTGAAGGAACAGCAAGTTTCCTGTGGCTCTCAGCTTGGATTTTAAAGTTTCTAGCCATTATGGCTGCAAAGCTAGACTTGACACCCTATAGGCAATGCTTGGTGGATCTCAGAAGCCTGAGGTGTGACTGAATACGATTCCCAACAGATGAGGGCGTATGGGTCCTTGCAAAAGTGGACTCAAATATGCCACATTCTGTAAACCTGTGTGATTTGCGTAATTGCAATAAGGAGTAGGCACGGAATCTGGTTTTGTGGTTGAAAAGTTGCAATTTTTTGTCTGTGGAAAATATGGTGTCCCCACTGATCTTAGTGGTAAGCACATCTGGAAAATTAAGAAACTATCTTAAAATGGCTGCCGGGGGGACATATGGCCAGCCCAAAATGGCTTGCTTGATGCAAGGGGTGGGGCGTGGAGAGAACCGGCTAGTCACAAAGCAAAAGTAACTTGCCCAACAAACCAAGTACAAGGCAGAGGTTGAGACTGAGTCCTGAACCAGATATTTAACCTTACAAAGCCCAACAAAATAAGCGGGTTTTTTCCCCAAGGATAGCTGATGAGGTTCGAAAAAAAGTAACACGGACAAGTCCAAGAAACTGACTACAAGACAGGTTGGGTCTGGGTCCCATATTTAACCTGCATATTTGACTGCATATAGCAGAACAAAATCCCCATTTCACAGAATGGGAGCTAATTTATCCAGATTACATCTGAATGGTTTGTTTATGTGACTGACTGTTGATATTTGTGGTTTAAATTCTGTTTTACTGTATGCTGCTATGAGATCACATTCAAGATGAAAGATGTGCTAAAAATACCTTAAAATATTATTTTCTCTAAAATTAATTTATTCTTCAATATTAATAGGAATGTCACCCACAAACCAAGTCTCCCAATTCATTTTTAATCAACTCTCAATACGCTCATTTCAGGATGCTCCCCGTGGCCTGTTCCTCAGCAGCCTGGCTCTGCATTCACCTCAAGAGTTTTTCTAAAGCTGGACTGTTTCCTTCAAGATCAGATGCGTTGATGTTTCTTGCTTAACCAAAGAGAAGGATTTGGAGGCTTGGCTTAGAAAATCTCTGATTCTGTGCACATGATGGGCACTTCACATGCATGTAACTAACCACATTGAGTGTAACACTCACCCAGTGGCAAACACATACATGTGATTTAGGAGCTGTGTATTCATTTTAGATAAAGCATTGCACTAAATTTATACTTGTTCTGAAACAAATGCCAGAAGGAACTACTGGGTACATGTATTGTTTCTCACCTTTTCTTTGCATTGGGAGAACCCTACGATTTTACTCTGCCAGTAGCAGCAGAGATTATGTTAGTTGTCCTCCTGGTGTGTCTGCCATGTTATTTTCCTAGAAGTTCCAAGATGTTGCATTGTTCGGGAACATTGTGATTTTTTTATTTATTTTTTATTTTTTAAGATACTCACCACACACATGCAAAATGGCAGCCCCCCACTGAACTGATTAAAAAAAAAAACACAGAATGACACAATGTCTAGGGCATTTGGGGGGTGGGTAGGATGTCAGCCATTAATAGCAGCTGTCAAGGCCACTGCCACAAATGCCGTCCAAAAATTTGAAAACAGTGTAGGACAGATGCACGCCTAACAAGCAAATAACAAAACGTATCTGACAAATCAGTAACAAAAGAAGTATTTTATAACAATATATATATATATATATATATATATGCTTTCGTAGATTTTCACGGGTACAGGAATGCAGGTTTTGGTGTCCTCGGGTGTCTTCCCGTGTAAAAGTTGGGGTGTCTAGGCGACGTTTCGACGAGGTCTCACTCGTCATCTTCAGGCTGGTGCTTTCGGCTTCTTGTTACTGGAACAGAGCGGGATCTCAATGTTTGAGTTCCTATAAATACTGTAGAGGGGGTGTGGTGTCTAGCCTCCAATGTTCTGGGCAGAGAGGAAGTTCCCAGGCTAGTGTGCCTTTTCTTCTTTTGTTCCTTAATTACTTGAGAGATACCTTGAGTGATTTCTTGAGTGATATCCTGAGTACCACTTAGGTGGGTCATTAGGTGTGGATTAGTTGCTAAAGTCTTTGTGTCTTGACCTCTTGAACTTTGTGAAGAGTTTTCCTGAGAAGATGGCTGTATTGCACTTAGTTGTGCTTTGGCTTGGCTTCGTGTGTAGGGGCGAGCTGTGGTTTTGTGGCTTGTGTCAGCCAGATCTGTGTAGGGATTGCAGGGGGGTGCAGCATCCGGAGGTGCCACCATGGATTGGCTACTGGATGGTGTCAGTAATTCATCTGTGGAGAGGGTCTGGGTTTGGGTCTGGTGTGGTTGATTGGTGTTGGCGTTCTGTGTGCCTCTGGATCTGGTGTCAGTTTTTGTGGGGAGGGCTAATTTCCAGATGTCTGGCAAGCGGGATGTGTCGTCACGCTTGTTCATGTTGTGAGGGTTAACACGGAACATCACCACAAGAGAATAATCATGGAAGCCATCGAGATAGAGAAACACCCTCACAACATGAACAAGCGTGACGACACATCCCGCTTGCCAGACATCTGGAAATTAGCCCTCCCCACAAAAACTGACACCAGATCCAGAGGCACACAGAACGCCAACACCAATCAACCACACCAGACCCAAACCCAGACCCTCTCCACAGATGAATTACTGACACCATCCAGTAGCCAATCCATGGTGGCACCTCCGGATGCTGCACCCCCCTGCAATCCCTACACAGATCTGGCTGACACAAGCCACAAAACCACAGCTCGCCCCTACACACGAAGCCAAGCCAAAGCACAACTAAGTGCAATACAGCCATCTTCTCAGGAAAACTCTTCACAAAGTTCAAGAGGTCAAGACACAAAGACTTTAGCAACTAATCCACACCTAATGACCCACCTAAGTGGTACTCAGGATATCACTCAAGAAATCACTCAAGGTATCTCTCAAGTAATTAAGGAACAAAAGAAGAAAAGGCACACTAGCCTGGGAACTTCCTCTCTGCCCAGAACATTGGAGGCTAGACACCACACCCCCTCTACAGTATTTATAGGAACTCAAACATTGAGATCCCGCTCTGTTCCAGTAACAAGAAGCCGAAAGCACCAGCCTGAAGATGACGAGTGAGACCTCGTCGAAACGTCGCCTAGACACCCCAACTTTTACACGGGAAGACACCCGAGGACACCAAAACCTGCATATATATATATATATATATATATATATATATATATATAACCTCCCAGAATGAACAAACCTTATGATTTAATTCTGTCTTATTTTGTTCTTCCCACAAATCATTTTTCTTTTGACTCTTTTCTCTAGGCGTAAAAATCACTTCAGAAGTCTGGCTGCACTTTGTATCCTAAAGCCACCATTTTGATGTGGGGGTGTGGGTGTTGGAAGGGGAGAAATATGTGTATTTAAAATAAATTAATATGGCAATACAGTAAGGCTAATTATTGAACAAACTGCTGGAGTCTGTACTAGAGCAGAAATTTGGAGATAAGTGGCTTTAAAAAACCACACCTGCCTATGTGCTTCAAGCACAGCAAATCCTTGTTTAATGAGTCCAAAGGATTAGTGCTGCACACCAGCCATATTAGGAGCACATTGGCCAGAGGTGTGTATAGATCCCTTCTCCAGAATCGTACCACTTTTTTTTTTAACTGTGTGCCCCCAAGGCTATGGCTTTTGCCCCATTCTGACTCTTTCCAAAGGAGCGAATCAATACCAGTCCATTACGTACGTAGATGAAGACCATCAATAAAGGAGGAACTAGCTGGAGGTGAGAAGGCAATCATAGAGGATTTTGCGGTTTTATCAAAGGGCTTTCTCTGTGTTACAAGAGACTTTGCATAACTAAGCCTAGCTGGAAATAGTACAAAATAGCATGGAGAAATAAACAGATAAAAAACATAGTTGTAAGTGGACCAGTTGATTATTCTGAGTTACTTGAAAGGGTGTTTTTTAAAAACAAAAACCAACAACTATCAGAAGTGTTGATGTGTTCAGGACAGAAAAGATCCTTTAAATTTGGCTTGATCTGCTCTACCCAGATAGGTAAAAATTCAAATGACAAAAATGGCCTTTTGGAAACAGTCATACAAAAGGAACATAATAAATTTGTTAAATTTTGCTAACCTTTTCCACGTAGATGCACAACATTTTGAAATTGGCATCTTTTAAAACTTCTGATGGAAAACATTAAAATACATTAAATCTGTGAAAGTTACTATAAATGTTGTACCAAAAAATTAAATGAGTATCAAGTAGCCCAGCTACCCCCAGTACGATATTATTTTATATGTGATAAAAAGCAGATTGGTGAGAAAATTCTTTTGTATACTTTTATGCATGCAAATAAGGCTGAATTTTAAAAACAGGAGTGTAAGCACTGAACTGAAACAATCATTTTCTTGAAAATTTGCCTGAATAAGACAATAAGTTTAGCAATGGTGCCCTCTAGTGGGACGAAATGGCTAGTGCCGAAACAAGTGGAAAGCATGGATAGCAGTCACAAACTATCATCAGCCTGGTTTTCCAGTAACAAAGATTCTGTTGCAGAACTAAGGGGCTCTTAAGCCTGATGAGGGTTATTTCCTATTGTAACTAGTCAATTATTGTTTGCAATTGTTGGCAGTGCAGGGAGTAGCACTGGTTTTTCTTACCATGAGGACTGACATTTTTTCTTTCCTAACGAGGTCCTGTGCCTTTAATGGCTGCATAGCCGGCAGGCTTCCTAGGCAGGATGATGTAGTGACAAAAAAGGCTGCACCTGTGGAGTTTCTACCTCTCATGTGAATGTTAGAGACTGAGAGCTTGGACTGAAAGGTGCCGGAACTCCCTCATTCTCTTATCATGGCAATGTTGCCCACCTGAGAGGTGCCAGAACTGCGTTCCAGTGCATTTCGGCTGGAAAAAAGCCCATTTTCACAATCGCTATACGACTGAGGAGGTGCAGGGCATGTCCACATATTCACACACATGTGTATAAGGTACTGTGAGAGGCAAGCAGTATGCATGTGCATCTTAACATGTGCCAACCCAACTTGTGCAACCCTTCCTCCTCAGAAATGGGGGCAGAAAACAGAACAGCCACACGAATGAGGCCTACGTTGTTACTGAATGAGCATAGTGCTGGCATCATATGCATGCATCAAGGGCTGTGACTGCTTCCCACCACCACCACCTGCATAGGATCGTTGTGATCATTGAAAGCCGGTAAGTACGTCTCACCCCGGGGAGCCAAGCTGATCTAGTTGATATACAGTGGTACCTCGGGTTACATACGCTTCAGGTTACACACGTTTCAGGTTACAGACTTTGCTAACCCAGAAATAGTGCTTCCGGTTAAGAACTTTGCTTCAGGATGAGAACAGAAATCGTGCAGCAGCAGGAGGCCCCATTAGCTAAAGTGGTGCTTCAGGTTAAGGACAGTTTCAGGTTAAGAACGGACCTCCGGAACGAATTAAGTACTTAACCCGAGGTACCACTGTACAGTTGAACTTGGAACAGGAAGTACAGTAGTACTAGGTGCACATTTCCATACAGCCACAAAATTCACCGCTTCACCTTGATCCAGTCGTTCTCTCTGCCTAATCTCCAGAGACTGATCTTCTATATAAAACAAAACAAAATGGAAGAGGCCTGTGCTACTTCCAAAGGTGCTGGATGGTTGCTCCAGAGCACTGGAGTCTGTCAAGGACAAAGATGGGGAATTGGAAACACTCCATTTGCTACTGGATTACAACTTCCGCCATCCTTGACCACTGGCCATGCTGGCTGGAGCTGATAGGAGTTGGAGCTGAGAACAGGTGGAGGGCTACAGCTTTTCCATCCCTGTTCTTGGATGTGGGTGGGCAGGATGGAACCTGAGGTTGGTACCAGTGTGGTGTAGTGGTTAAGAGCGGTAGACTTGTAATCTGGTGAACTGGGTTCGCTTCCCCGCTCCTCCACATGCAGCTGCTAGGTGACCTTGGGCTCTCTGAAGTCTCAGCCCCACTCACCTCACAGAGTGTTTGTTGTGGGGGAGGAAGGGAAAAGAGAATGTTAGCTGCTTTGAGACTCCTTAAAGGGAGTGAAAGGCGGGATATCAAATCCAAACCCTGCTGCTGCTGCTGCTGCTGCTGCTGCTGCTGCTGCTGCTGCTGCTTACTTTCTGAGCGGTTTAGAATGTGGTTGTTCTTCAGACGAGTGTGGTGGGAAAACATAGCAATGCTAATACTGTTCAGAACTAAAATTCTGTGATGTTTGTTAATGTCATGACGTTTAAGTGGTAGGAACAGCTCAGGGTCATGACATAAGTTAGGTGTACTATCAAAAGGTTACCTCGTTCAAAGTCTTTATCTTGGATTAATCCCATTTGGGTCAAATACTTCTCCAAAGTAAGGATTTTAAAACTGAGACCTAAAGGCCCATTCCAGTAGATGGCTTACACCAGTTGATGGCTACTAATGGGGACAGAGTATTGGTATCAGGGGGGGAAAACCCATATAAACAGAGTACGGCTGGGAAGTTCAGAAGGACAATGGGATCATGCCTGAAGTATTGGAAGCTTTTTTTTTTTTATAGCTTATATAACGGAGTGAAATTTCCTTTCCCCTCTTGAGCTTCATGTTTCCGTAATAAACCCCAGCATGTCACATCACCATTTCTCTCCACACTGGCAGCTGAATGCCTGAGTACCTTATGCAGCAGTATCTAATGTACATCAACGCATATTAATAAAGTGATTCTGATCTTTGACTTGCCTGTAAAGTAGCAACTGTTTGTAAAGAATCAATTATGTGTTGACATTAGCAAGTGCAGAGCTGTAATGGATAGTGCAATTCCAGGAGTCAGAGAGGCCATCTGGGATCTTTGACCTTAACCTGAGGAGTAGAAGTCCTCCTCCTTGCTACCATATTAGTTGTTAGTTGATCACTACCTTGGGAGCCTGTTTTCTGACTAGTTTTTAAGCCCTATAGCAAAATCATCATCATAATCATCAGGTTCCATTAAAAAAAGCAGATGGAGAGGGTAGGGACATACTGTAATACACTCTGCATGTTACGTACTTTCCGAGCAACTCAAGGAAATGGGATTATAAACTAGAAAAAATAAGTCAGCAATATAAGCAGAGGAAGAAGCCATCCCAATAAGCAGAAGCAGAAACTCCAATCTGGTCATGATGATGAACTAGTGAGCTATTCTGTTTCAAGGGCTGCCACAAATGCAGGAAGCCCAAGCTGGGATTTGCCAACAGCACATCACAGTTGCCATGACACTGCTGCACTGCAGGAATATCATGTGACTCAATCAGGCAGTCAGCTGATCTACATACAGTAAGTGATCTAGCCATAAATTCAGTTGACCTACCGAAGCATCATGCGTTTAAGCTGTGTAAACAGAGTGAGCAGAGGATAAGGGAAGTAAAAGCAGGACATTGCACTGTGAAAGCTGGCTTGGGCCATGGAGAAATTCCAAACCCCGACTGCCAGGCCATGAGGTTGATGCCAGAATGGATGTAAACGGGCTCTCTTTCTGAGGCATCTTAAAGCACCACTTTCAAGTCAAGCGCTGAGGCTCCTGCAGCCATCTAGTGACACAGCTTGTGTGGGCAATTATCACCACTACTAAGACTGAACATGCATTAGAGTCATGTTCTTGTAGATATCATCATGATGAATGAAAAAAGATGAACACTTCATGGCTGCCAAAAACAAAAGCAATAGTTGTACTCTCCCCCCGCCCCCATCTGTCGCCTTGTCCTGTCCAGTATTTCTTCAGTAGTTTTTCTTTCTCGCTCTGGTTCGCTAGAAGCAGCTTAGTCATGCTGGCCAAATGACCCAGAATCTGTCTGTGGACAAATGCTGGTTCCCTCGGCCTATAGAGTGAGATGAGCACCACAACCCCAGAGTCATCCGCAACTGGACCTAAGGATCAGGGGTACCTTTACCTTTTTATGCTTTACATATGCATGTTTTTCTCCCAGACCTAAACCAATTCCTACTGCCAACAAGTGCTTCGTCTTATAAACCGCCTTGATTTCTCCATACCTATTTTGCTCTGATTTCTCATCCTCTGCTCTCTTGCTTATTAGCATTTCAGATATTGTATGGGTTTGATTTGCTTCCTTCCATTGGGGAGGAGTTGTGGCATTAGGGCTGAGCCAATTTTTTGTGGGCAAGGATTTTTTTGGTGTGCCATGCTATTTTACCCGTTCACAACCATTCTTAACTTTTGGTGCAAAATTTAAAACAGAGGGTAAGTTTCCTCCACTTTCTGGTTATGTCTTCTGGCCAATCCGGGGTCATATAGGCAGCATTATGATGCCATGGCACCACAAAACCAATTGATTTGGCTATGTGACAGCACACTGAAGTAAAACCAGAGTTAGGGCAACTCTTCCTGTTTTCACTTTTAAAGTGGGACTATTTACCTCAGTTGCTGAAAAGAGTATCATGTTTCACAAAAACAACTGGTTTTTTAAAAAAATAATTTTTATTAGCCGACCAATCAAATCAAATCAAATCAAATCACATCACATAAATTCTGAATTACAAAGCTGAATTTTAAATTTTTGTTGAGGGGACCCATATTTCAATTTCCGAAGGGGGATTGCGATCATCTTCTTGCTACTGCGTTAATATCCAAATCAGTCCAAATAATGTTCATAATTCTATCCAGTCTTATCTTGCTGTTTCCACATCTCATCTTGTTCGTACATTTTTTAATTTTTTCTTTATGATCTCTTCTGATAATCTCTTAAGCAGATAAACACCAATTATAGTCCTGTGTGAATTTTTCCGTTCGTCCATTCCTCATATCAAGATGGTCTCGCACATCTGTCGCTCTTAAGTCCCTCTGAGGAGTCTCACCCACAATATAGAAACAGCTCTGTTCCTCCTCCCAGACTTAAGTCCTCCGACAGAACTTGCCAACATGGCGACGGTATTTTTAACTGCGTCATTCCAAAGCTCTTATACTTTCCACTACAGTGGTGCCCCGCAAGACGAACACCTCGCAAGACGAAAAATCCGCTAGACGAAAGGGTTTTCCGTTTTGGAGGCGCTTCGCAAAACGAATTTCCCTATGGGGTTGCTTCACAAGACGAAAAAATATTGCGTCCCCCGGCGGGTTTTTTTTGCTTTTTTCGCCCTTTTCCTAAGCCGCTAAGCCGCTTATCAGCTGTTCCGCTGATAAGCCGCTTAACAGCTGATCGCTGGAAGCCGCTTGACAGCTCTAGCACTAATCCGCTAAGCTGTCAATGGGCTTGCTTCGCAAGACGAAAAAACCGCTAGACGAAGAGAATCGCGGAACGAATTCTTTTTGTCTAGCGAGGCACCACTGTATCTTCTTGAAACATGCTTTGGTTAAAAAATTATCTCCACACAGTCATAAATCCACAGCTTAAGTCATTAAAACGACATTTCTGACTTGGGGGGGGGAGAGATTCTTGGTTAATCACATAGAGGAAAGAAAGGAAAGTTTTTTCCCCTCCCCCATCCAGTCCCCTTGCCATACCGAGCCTTGGTGATCTTCTCATGATTTATTCTTGTTCCTCTGACCCGTCTTGTTTATCAGAGATCTCTTCAGTTAGCAGTCTTTACTCCCCCTCCTTCCTTGAAATATGTGCATTCGCTTCCTCCTAATTGTTCCTTTTGAAGTTATTGCAGCTAGCGGCGCGGATCAGAGACAGAGTCCAGGAGCGCCGAGATCCACACAAGGGCTTTCTGCCTAGTGCCCCCATCCCCACAAATTCGGGGGTGGTGTAGGGCACAGCTGGCAAGGGCAGCCCCCCCCCACAACCATGGGGGGGGTAGGGAGGCTATTTACTCCCATCACAGCCTCCTAATTACCTCGTGTGGGTCGGAGAGATGTTATTGTCAGCCATCTTCCGATGTGCCCCTAGTGGCCCCTCTCATAAAAACAACTGTTAACCAGGTTTATGGTTTGAGCCCACCTAGAGACAGCTGTGGGCAATATTGTAGGGGCTGGACGATAGACCCCTCAAGGTCCCTTCCAACTGTACAATTCTATGATTCTATAAAAATTTGTATTTGGAATATCACCTCTTCCTCAGTTTGGGTCAATACTAAGTCATGTGAGTGAGTGAGTGAGTGAGTGAGTGAGTGAAAGAGAATGTATCAGAGCAGTGGTAGTGGCGTTTTTCTTAATACTAGTAAATCTAGTAGTAAAATCATATTTATTTTCAGGCAGTAATTTGGTGGGTGGGAAAGAAGCCATTGTATTTAATAAATTCTGTATTTTCATGCCTAGCAATACCACTATACCCTCAGCAAAGTATAGCCAGTGCATTGCCTTCTCATTTGCAACAGAGCTACGCCAGAGTGCACACAAAAGACTGCATTTGTCCAAAATAAAAGTGTTATTGTCGTCCCCTGCCACCTCAAGCTATTCTTTGCAATAGATATTTTGAGATCACTAGAATACATTGTAAGGTGCCCAGGATCTGAGTAGCTGCTTCTTGGAACTTGGGTCTTGCATGGTTGAGGTTTCATTACTTCTAGAATCATTCATTAGAAGTATAAATTACTTGCTACTCAGTAGCTGCCAAGAATAACTCGCACATCATCCTCTGCCAAGCTCTAACATTGGCACTGGGCTCATGCCCTGTCAAAATAAGCTCAGTTCATGTAGTCAAGCTTTTGGCCAGCACTCAGTATGTTAATATTAGGCACTCATGCTTATGGCAGTGAAGGTCATAGGTGTGACAGTGTCATTTGGTACTAAAAAGGTAATGTGTGCTTTAATTAGCTAATACAGTGTTGATAGTGACTGATTTGCCATTGCTATATTTGATCAGTATTGCTAATTTTAATTATCACTCCTCTTTTCCAGAGATGCCCACTTTTGGCTTTGTGTTTCATTACTCCTTACAGTTCGCTTGACTTAGATGGCTCATGGCTTGGTGTTCTTTCCTAATGAATACCAGTTGTAACCTTATTATGATCCACAGCGATTGGGTGATGGAAGTGCCTACACAATCTAGGGTAATATATTTCCATGTGCTCCGTGGTGTCCCTGAAAACAGGGTCCAAGGCAGAAGACCCGGTTTGCCTCGCAACTACGTTATCCACAAGCTCCACATTGTCATTCTTCCCATATGCAGCAACAACAGATATTTATATGGGAGAAAGGAAAAGGGCACAATATCAGGCAGGAGTGGCTAATCTGGCCCCCACGCAATTTTTTCTGACCCTCAGCCCTAATACTTTTGGTGACAGTAGCATCAACACACACACAGCTTTGGTGTGGGCAGTGTTGGGCTGATGATGTGAATCAGCCTCTTCCCATTCATCATCTCAACCATGTGATGAGCAGAGAGGGAGTGATGATCCCTTTCCTTGACCAATTTGAGGAGCTCAGCTGTGTGCATGTGTGAGCAGGATGAGTATGAGGTGGCCAAATTCACACCCACCAGTGGCATGCAGCCCCATGCAGCTCCTGTCCAGTTCCCGGTGACACTAGTATAGGAAGGGAAGCACAAAAGGTTTTGCACTTCTTAACTATGTTGCTGTCTGCAGTCCATTGTCTTTGTCCTATAGAGCTCATCGTGAACTGTTGAGAGCCATACCACCCTTCTTTGGATAATCGCACCTTGGTTTGCACTGCTTGTTCATGCTACTGCGTGATAAAGAAATTGTTTTTAGGTATGTAAGTAACTTCACTACTGATATTAATTTACAAAGTGCTTCATGACTGGTCTTCTTCACCCTTGGAACACTGTGAGATATAATCTTGCTCTCTTCCTAGAGGCATAGAGCTGAGGACTAGAGGTTGTGATGGCAAGGTTACCCTTACCCACTGAATTAAGTTCATTAAAATAAATAAATACGCTTATAATCCTGCCTTTCTGCCATGTGGCTCTTAAAGAGGTCTCCATAGGGTGCTCAGGCACTGATTAGAATCAGACCCTGAGCAGCTCAGCTTCAGCAAGGTTGCTGCATGAGGCACCTTCAGACAGGGTCCTGATCTGGGGGTTGAACTTCAACCCGTATTTGATCTATTTTTAGTTCACACAAAACAGGGAACAAAAAATGCTCAGTTAGTGGGTTAAATATATATGTCGACTGAGCAAAAGCTGGGAGCAAATTTTATCACTCGCATAACCTCACACTGCCATCTTGCTCCACGTTTACTAAACTCACCTCGCCAAATGGTCCTGGGAGGCACCCAGGTTACTAAAATATGGCTGTCCATGACAAGTAGAGACAAACTATGATACCATCAATTAATCTATGTGCACTTCAAGTTGCACATTTAACCTTCTCTACAGAAGATAGGACTAGGCAAGGGCGTGTGTGTGTGTGTGTGTGTGTGTGTGTGTGTGTTTAAAAATCCTAAGCTATAACAATCTAGTATTATTAAACATAGACAGACAGAAATAGTGCAGGAGGACTTAAGAATTTGTAATTTATTCATAAACTGCTAAGCCATCATAGCAAACTTTTTAAATGAAATCTGATAGTTCTTTAAATATTTACCAGCTTGTTGACCCATTTTCTCAGTTAATTAGGGATTGCATTAACAATGTACTGAACAGAGGCAGCTTTTAAAATTAAGCAGCCCAACTATTGTGCATTGCACAAAGTTTTTATTTTGTTCAATGAAGCTAGAGAAAGGATGCTCAATTGAAAACATCCCAATTCTTTAACAAAAAAGACACCTAATATATGACTAGATTAATCACTTTTCCTATGACTTAGTTGACAGATCCAGATCATCTTTCTAGAAAGAACATTCATTTTGCAGTCTTCTCTGTTTCTGTAATAGCTTTTTACTGACTTCAGCTGCACATATTTTCTTACCATGATTTCTGTGATAGCCTGCATTATTTTCCAGTGAAAGGTTTTGCAGTATTTGCTTCTAATGAAAATGAATGAGTAATTCATCATACTTTCTCAACCTTTTTCAGTGCACTCGTTCATTTCCATCTTTAAGCTGAATCCCTTCATCTGAAACACATAATTGTGCAGCTGAAAATAATTCAGGGAAGATGTGGCCACACACCCTGTACGGCCTGTTGCCAAAAGGGATTGAGAGATGTTTTAGTTGTTTGTTTCTTCCTGGTCATCACCTTTATTCTCCCTCACTATTTCCCTGTTATTAGCTGCTGCCTTGTACTTCATTTTGCATATATTTTGAGTTTTGAAGTCTTTTCAAAAATCCTTTTACAGAGTGTTTCATATTGAGGATGAAAGGTAGGATATAAATGTTTCTAATAAATACATAGCAAGCTCTGTGAGTAAGAAGAGGCATGCCCAGTGCATCCCATTCTATGACAACTTAATGTTCTTGACGACTATTTAAATTTATTTCAGCTTAAGCAATTTTTTTAAAAAAAGATATGTGATTTTAAAGTGAGAGTTGCAACAATGTTGCAGTTCAGAGTGCTTCTCTACAGGGCCAGCCAACCATTCCCATTCCCAGGATACTCCATTAAATTTCCTAATTCCCTGGTCTTCTGTTCTCTTGCCCCCACCTACTTCCACAGTCAGCCAGCATTGCATGGTCATTGAGCATGCCTTCCCTGGGGTCCCCCCCCTTAATAATGATAATTTTTTATATTTCTACATACTTTGGGATTCCCCAAAGCATACCTTTTGGGTATGCTTAGAGAAGGATTTGCACTCAGAGTAGTAAATAGCCTTTGCCAATTAACTCTGAATTTCTACTTGGTCTCAGACTAACCCATTGCTCAGGCCTTCTTTAATCCAGCGCAACCTGAATCCGAAGAAAGTTTTTCCAGTCAAAGTGCTAAAAGGCTGTAAAAGTTGTAATAGGGCCATCCATTGGGTTTCCTGAGTTGACCTGAGGTCTTTGTTCCAATTGTTCCAATAGCTGAACTGACCCAAAGTAGAAAACAAAGCAACTGCCAGCCGTGAGGATTAAACAAGCCAGCATATCAAGGTGCAAATGGCTAGAAGAAGCTTTCTCTCCATTTACACCTGATGAGCAGCCATGTTCCTTTGCCAAAAGGTGGCATTTACTGTGTCTTTGTTTCCTTCCTGGAGATCAATTCACAATGCAGCCAGTCAGTGTTTGCATCCCATGGATCAATTTTCTTAACCGCCAGTGTTGCTCTGTTTTGTTTTTCTAAACAGGAAAGTTAGCTCAAGTGGCAAACATTTGACTGATTTGAGAAATCTCACACACCAAACCAAAGGCATCACAACCTAAGTGAGAAGAGGGCAAAGGGCTTCTGTTTACTTGAAAAGAAGAACCGCAAGAGCAGAAACTTTTTCTGCAGAGACGAACTAGGAAGTGACACTCAGTGGCAGAGGAAGGATTTCTATTTCTGGCACTACCTTAAGGCAACAAAGGAAACATAATAGCAACAATAGTCCAATTTAATGAGCAGGTATGCAATATTAATTGCATTAAGAGTTACACTTTGAACAAAACATACCTTTATATTTTCGTATCTGAAAGTAAGAACATCTGCATAATATCTGCAAAGTAGCTAGATACATCTGCATTGCAACAAAATCATGCCTACACAAAACAGGTTTGCTTAGATGGTTATATGCAACTGCTCCACTTCCTGTGCTATTATTTTCTACTGCAGGCCTACAGATGAAGCTATCTGACATCTAACAGGAAGAACCACCACCATCCTAGAGAACAGCTTTTTTCCCACTGCCTGATGGGCTGATCCAGTTGTATTCTGCCTGTACCAGAACAAAGCTGTTCTCTCGTATCTTTCTGAAATGCATCATCTCCCCATTCTCCTGAAGTGCCATGGCATTATTTTCTGGCTCACTAAAGGACACTTCCGTTCGCTTGTGACAATACTGGGAATGGATGCAGCGTAGACCAACAGCCAGCACCATGCTGAGGACAGCAGAGCATCCAAGGAGAACACCCAGCTGAGCTACTACAAGCTGAGACTCCTTGCGTGGCTTTCCTCCAGAAACAGTAGCTTTGGGTGTGGCTCTTGTTACCTTCAGGAGTGTGTTCTCAGGGATATCCTTTCTGCCCTTTTCCTCCTGCTCATGTGATGTAAGTTCAGCCTGGGGCAGGAAGTTTGCTGGAACTTCCCATGTCGCTGCTTGCTTCTCTGCCATCTTCCTTGAAGCTCCTGATAAACTTTGATAGACACTCATGTCCTCTTCACTACCTAAATGCTCTGATATTGTTTCCATGCCTGGAAGGCGTAGAGGATCCCGGAAGTGGACGAGCGGTGAAGCTGTAATGGGTAGCACAGACTTGCTAAGGCCTGGGTTAGGTGTTGCAGAAACCCCCTTAAAAACAAAGAGATGAAGTACACATGGGATGTGACAGCCATTGTCTTGGCTGAGATATACAATCACCTTTTAGTTGTTTAGTTAGATCAAAACTATCATCGTTAGCCTAATAGAATTATCACAATTCTAACAGATAACAGTTCTCATCATAATGGCACACCACTTAAGAGCTCTTAAAATGAACCCAGAACAGTAATGAATCAGACCAATGGGAGGGGATGAGGAAGAAGATAGGTAACGATTGATTAGCATTCAGAATTCTCATTTTAGAAAGGCTTCTTAGCTTGCAGAGGTAGTAGCAGGTTTATGCTGTGTGACCTTCAGAGTTGAGCATGTTGTTTTCTTACTGTGATGCTGTTATATGCTTTGGTGATGGGCTTGGCGTTTGGGTAAAGGAATGTTACAGAACTATTTTGTTTACCCCACTGGTCTGTGCTCACTCAAAAAATGTCTGATAGGTTTTATAGACAGGGGAGAATAAAGTTAGCCTGTTGCACAATCAAATGCTTCTATCAGATGTCAAGGAGATAAAGAACTATACAACATTTAGAAGACATCTGGAGGCAACCTTGTATAGGGAAGGATTTAATGCATTATTATGCTTTTATATTTGTTGGAATCCTCCTCCAGTGGCTGGGGCAACCTAGTCAGATGGGTGCAGTACATTCATTCATTCATTCATTCATTCATTCATTCATTTAGGTTAGACTCCACCAGGAGCTTTTTTGGCCACTGCTAGTTAAGGAAAATGGAAATGCGAGAGCCAATATGGTAGAGAAGGGCAAAACTATGGAAATACATGTTCCAATTCTCACTAAGTAATAAAGCTCATTGGTTGACCCTTGGGCCAGTCACCATCTCTCAGCCTATCCTATTCTATAAAGTAAGCATCTGCCTGTTCTTTTATGCCTTCTGACAGTCTCTGTCTTATCCCTACTATTCATGCGGCAATTGCTACCCTCTCCTTGACACTGCTGCCTTGTCTCTTCCCTATGAACTATAACTCCTCTGAGCAGAATCTGTATCACTTCTGTGTTCTGCTCAGTGCCCAATATCATGAGCAAAAGAAAACACTGAGTAGCAGGACTAGGAAAGCTACTAGTCCTGAGAATCGTAGTAGTTGAAAGAGCATATCCGTATGCTGTATCTATGGCCCAAGGGTTAATTGTAAGACATGTCTATCCTCTTTCAGCAGAGCTGTTTACAGCCAGCTGTCTCCTGTCTATACAACTCCAGGAATAATTGGCATCAAAATGAACACTTAGAACACAATAGCTTTGAATGTCTGCATAAAAAGGTACCACAAACCCAGTGGGACTCTCTTCCAAGAGTTTACTTTAACTTATTTAAGATTTCAGAGAGTCTACTGCCCTCTAACTGGAGTAAGCGAGAACAGCACTAATGCCTCAGTATATACGTGAGCTACATCAAAATCCACTGACTGGAAAATCAAACATTGACTATTTAGCCTTCTTTCCAGGAAATGCCATCATGAGTACTGCAGCACTGTGCTCATTTAGTCTTTCCGAATGTACTTCAGATTTTCACTAAATTCAGACACTTTAAGGGGAGAGAAACTCACCCAATGCGCTTCTTTGCTCGGCCTGTTTTCTCTGTGGTCTACACACCATGCCTGTGTCTGAAGCCAGTAATAGTGGGGAGAGAATTACTTGCTTCAGAATCCGACGAATCTTAAAGCTAACTAGGTCACAACTAATTAAGCACATCAGTTTTGGCAATCTGTGCTTATCAAGAGACATGAAATGACCTCAGATGCAGTCTACGTGTGCCAGACATTCCAGACAGGATTCTGGAAGGCTAAAATCAAGCTTTTGTTGGATCCTCTGTATTTGTAGACTGGGGGCAAGTTTTCAAGTCACAAAGAATTCTTCCTCACTCAAGTACAAACCAGAGTTTCTACATGCAAAAGGCTTCTGCCCCATTGCCAGCAGGCCGACTCTCTGTTGAACCAAATGTTCTGCAAACAAACAACACATTCCCTACAAGGTCTGTTCAGCCTTGTGTGAGTATGGGACCAAGCCTATGACTTTCCCATCACAAAGCAAACAATGCAGAAGTGTGTCCATTATACTTTTGAGTTCAAGCCTTCAAGGACAATTTGTTCTCCATATACATGGTTGGGGGTGGGAATACAGTTACAGATTTGTTTTCAGTCCCACATTGTTATACTCTTATGATTTCAATGCAGATTAAATAGTGAGACAAGTTCTCATTGCATTCAGTGACACTGTGATTCTCTGACTGCAGGCCTTACAAAGCAGCAGGAAAATGGTCTCAGGAGCATTTGAATTTGTGTCTGAAGAGAGACTCTAAATTTTATCATTAGTAGGGTTTAGCTATGTGTTGGGTCACTGCAATGGCTCTTACTTATTTGCACACCTCTGTGAGATTATAGAGTGTGGTACCAGTTTAAACAAATACATCTCACTTTTATCATATTAGGCTTCTGTCAGAAAGACACAATGCTGAAGCAGAACAGTAACAATGTACTACCAAAGATCTTTCTTGAAAACAAATCAAATGCCATCCTTTCAGTGCTTACCTCCATGCCTTTTATACATGTAGAGCAAAGCTGTGATATGGGAAAGCTTGAAGTATTTTCTCTCCTGAAATGTTGGGGAGCAAAGTGTAAGTTAATTACATTTTGTTCTCATAAATTCAGCTTGTATTCTGCACACATGTTCCTAACTGTCATAGGGAAATTCCTCCCAAAGCTTACTCAGGACTGGGGTTGGGATGCTTTAATTGTATGGTATGTCACATATATGAATCCCACATAGGAGGCTGCTTACACAGAGCCAGACCACTGGTCTATCTCGCTCAGCATTGTCTACATGGACAGGTAGCACATCTCCAGGGTTTCAGGCAGAGGTCCTTTGCAGACTTACATGGAGATGCTGCAAGCTAGCTACTCTACCACTGAGACACAGCCCATATGTGCCACAGAATCAGATCTGTTTCATATAAGATAGGCACTATGTGAAGGTCATATGCTCAGGTGAGCTCTGGAGCTAAAAACCAAAGACAAGGAATGGGCTAGTGCCCAACACTCTGTGAGCACTGGGACTTCCATTTCCCCTCCTCTCCACTGCAGCCCCCTGCACAACCTCCAGAATTGGCTCCAGAGAGGCCCCCCAAGAGAGATTTGGAGGATGCATAGGGGACAGAAGGAAAAGGGGGAAAGAAAAATTCCCTTTGCAGAAGTCAATTCTGCACACACAATGGTGACACTAGATACAAGCTGCAGAGACCATCTCTCCAAAGACTGTCTCTCTCCGTGAACATCTTATTTTGCTACCGGACAGCTATCATTCCAAATAACTTTCAAATGGCAGCCATTTTGCATTTAGCTGGTCTTGGTCCTCCAGAATGCCTACACCTGTTTGAAAGCTCTGCTGCTGCTATTTTACAATTATTTACACACTTAAAATGAAAAACAAACAGGGGTGTGAGAGAGAGATGCAGCACTCAGAATCTTTTAAGACTCTGCCATGTTTTGGCAAATCCAAAATTCATAAATATTAGTGCAATAAGTGTTATGTGCAGCATGACATGTAATGCTCACACAGTACCTGTTGTACATGCTGTGGCTGGAGGAATGATGTTGTGCTATGAAGCCGAGATCCTGGAACTGAAGTGATGGCTCCAGTGTGAGATCACCAACTGTGCCACTTCCATTAGCTTGTCTTTCTCTACTGCGACTGATGGCATGTGAAGTGACCAAGTCTGCAAGGGATTCAGACAGAGCATTTCCATTGTCAGGAGGCTCAGAGACTTGTCGTCCACTGTAAGATGGATCCAAAATCAATGTGGCTGCAAGCTGAGTCAGACTAGTATGTGTAAATTTTGCAAACTGAGTTAAGATGGTGTCAGGAGTGAAACTTTCTGGGGTTAAGCACAAAGCAAAACATTAAAAAATATAATACTGTTAGCAGGCATTTCTTAAAATATTGAACATGCTTCTCTTATGTATATATTTCTTATTTGTTAAGATGACATAACTGGAGTACTGGATTAGACACATCTAATCTGTTAGATGCTTCTGTTTCCAATAGTAGCCAGATAGGTGCCTCTGGAGAACCTCACAAAAAGGGCATGATCATGACATTCAAATCATGACAATCAGTAAGGCAAATACTTTCACATTCATTAGCCCACATTACATTCTGGGAACACAGCACACTGTCTTTTACTGCCACTTCACTGGTCCACCTCACTCAGTACCGTCTAACTTTATACACCAAGTGGCAGCAGCTCTCCAGGATTTCAGAGAGGAGTCTTTCCCAGATCTATATGGAGAAGCTGGGTATCGAAAACAGGACCTTTTCATGCAATGTATGCAGTGTTTATTAAGACTTTCCATTCCCAATGACAATGAGCAGTAATATAAAAGAAAGCTTATAATAAAAGTTAGAAGAAAACCTTACAGCTTTGGAAAAACAAGTATCATCTTTCGGCTAGTACGTATATTCTGTTTTCAATCAGATAAGCAGGAAGATAAGGAAGTTAGAAGAAAGAAATATGAGATGGGAAAGAGGAATGATGGAGTAAGTTTGTGTATGACAAGGAGTTAGACTCTTGGATAAAAGAGCAAATTTAGTTTTACAAAAGAGCAGAGGGGGAGAAGCAGCAGTGACACACCCTTCTTCTTTCCCACTTCTACCAAAAAACCTCAAAGAGAACTTGTATGGATGTCATCCACAGAGATTGTGAATTACTTTGAGAGTTCTCAGTGAGATCTTGTGAGGCCTAAAAGTAATAAGGTGCTCATTGCAGGTGAGATCCAAGAGCAAGTGATCTCAACCAAGCTGCTTAATACTCCGAATTAGTATGTACAATCTAGCTCTGTTAAATGTAGTGTGAACTGAATCCAATGGAGATAATCTTAAGGATATTTACTTGAACATCAGAGCCATAGAAATCAGTGGTATTTACTTCTGAGTCAATGGGTGGTACACAACTAAATCATAAGAGTAGGTTCATTGAAATCAATGGATGCAAGTCCCTTAAGTCCAGGGGTTTCAATGAGTCTGTTCTGAGTATGATGCAGGGCATCACACAATGAGTTTATAATTCAATCCAACATAGAAGCTTTGCACTAAGTCCTAATACTTCTAAGTCGTATAAGATAATAGAAGTGTGAAATAGCATAGACCTATAGAAAGGTTCCACTTTGGCAGGGAGGGGGGAGGATGTCGGATAAAAACATACCTTTCTCTGCAGCAAATGCTCCTTTTAGAAGAGGTGTTGGCTTTATTACACTGGGGGCTACATTACTTTCAGCTGTGGTTCTGTTTTGTGTTTGTTGAGACACAGTGGAAGATTCAATCCTTGCCCAATAAACAAAGTACGACTGGACGACTGATAAACTGTTTTTAAAAAAGTGTTTGAAGCAAGGCTTTAGTCATTCTGTACCATAAATAAATCATCAGAACATTTGGTAAATCAAAGGGAATTTTTTAAAATCTACAAACAGAATTAGCGTAAAAGACATTAAAGGATTAGACCATAACACTTTTCTGTTTTGAAATGACAACAAATAACCAGTTGAAATCTTAGTGAACGGGGTTTTAAATAAAATCACAATTAGAGCTAATCAAAACACATGGGGGGGGAGTTACTTTAAATTTAATCAGCTTTTAAAAAATTAATTTTACATTTGACAAAAATAGCACCATAGTCAAGAAGGGAAAGAAAACTGAATGTCATTAAAAAAAAAAAAAATCGAGACCAAGTCCTAAGTGTAGCCAGAATTTTTGTTGAGGGAGGGTAGCCAAAGTTGTTGAGTTTTTAAAAGAACATAAAATGTTAATCAGACAAAGACAGAGGCCTGGTCAAATAGAAACATGTACTGGTTAAAGACATATTTTTAATAGATGAAGCTTGTCTTAGCACTGAAGTGTCACACTGGGAAACAGAAAAATTTAATCTCTTTCCACAACAGCCTCATGAATGCCCTCAAAAGTTGGCTGTAGTTTCTCTAGGCAGGTGGAGCTAGCTGTGTGAGGGAAAAATGTACTGCTCAATTCTAAAAATGTTTACTTAAAAGGACATGTGCCCAGTGTTTAGTAAATGTGCCCTAAGGCTGGAATCCTAACCTATACTGCCCTTTACAGATAGGTAGCCGTGTTGGTCTGCCATAGTCAAAACAAAAAAAATACCTTCCAGTAGCACCTTAAAGACCAACTAAGTTAGTTCTTGGTATGAGCTTTCGTGTGCATGCACACTTCTTCAGTGTGTATCTGAAGAAGTGTGCATGCACACGAAAGCTCATACCAAGAACTAACTTAGTTGGTCTTTAAGGTGCTACTGGAAGGTATTTTGTTTTGTTTTGACTATACTGCCCTGTTTGGCTGGGCGGTTACTAGCATTTAGGATGCTTATGAAATCTGCCTGTGTTGGATGCCTTCCAAAATGTTGAGGTTTCACTTTACCAGAGAGAGCAGAGCTGATCAATGTTGGAAATCCATTTATATACAGTTTAAAGGTTTAAAAAGAGAAAGCATAAAAATGATGCTTTGCCACTCTGACTGCCTTTAAATATCAAACCTAAATCCTCAGGAGTACAACTGTAAACCTGTGCAAAGAAGAAATGAAACGTTTTCTCTTATTTCCCTTTTCAGCATACACTCCTGCAGGAAAGATTTTTTTTTAAAATAATAGTTAATAAATTGTTTTGGGTAGGCTTTTATAGAAAATAATTTTAACTTTTTTAAAGAAAGCCTTCCTGAAGGAAAAAGAAAAACAGAAAGTAATTATGCAGGGAAATGGGTTGTAGTTTCTACAAGTGGAATTCCTACTGGACTACAAACAGAGTGGAACTCAAAGGATATTGAAATGATGGAACAATAATGGAGCAGACCTGGTTCAAGTTCTCTTATAGTGACCATTACGTTTCTGAGCTTAGAATCAATATCATGCTACCATTCCTCAGTAAATTTTGCAAAGAGCCAGCTAGCTAGCTAGCACCCATGGATTCCTCCACTAGAAGATTTCCAATCTGTTAACCATCAAGCAGACCTTCAATCTTAACAATCCAAAATTTCTTACAAGAACCTGATGTCTCCAATGGGCTGATCGGGTGCTTTCCACACGAACGACAGGTTTCTCTTCAGGGACTTGTCTGAATGGGTGACGGTGTCGCCATCTTCAAAACAAGTCAGCAGTTTGGAGCCAGGAGGAATGTAAACAAAAGTGCCAGCAATTTGATCGTTTGATACCCTGCGAGCTTGAAGCATAAAGCCCATGAAATCACGCGTGCTCCTGACGGTGACTGGGGACAAAGTGGAAGTTACACAATAACTTAAGCCCTTGGAAATGCATTTTAATATTTGCGTTGTGAAATTTGCATCTACATTTCATGTTAGGAAGTGTGCTTGGCAATGCCAAGTTGTTGGAATTTTAGATATTTTTAAATAAATGTTGCCCTTGGTAATTTATTAAGCACAGCCAATATTAGCATTAGGGTCCCGGGGGGCTGGGGTGGGGATACACCTAAAATAAGCCTTGCCATACTGACCTCCACTGATTACTGTCAACATTCTGGTCTCATCACGATGAGATCCAAATGTCATAAAGCAGAGAGGGGAACCTGTGGCTCTCCACATGCTGATGGATTCCAACTCATGGGGATGAGGGACCAACTCCCTTCTCTTGCAGGGGCCCAGTTAGTGCCATTGCCTTCCGTTAAGAGTTTGGGTGTAATCCTTGACGCCTCCCTTTCCATGGAGCCGCAGGTTACAGCAACAGCCAAGGCGACATTTTTCCACCTTCACCGTATCAAGCAGTTGGTCCCTTACCTTTCCCGCCCTGACCTGGCCACAGTGATCCATGCGACGGTCACCTCCAGGCTTGACTACTGTAATTCGCTCCACACGGCGCTGCCCTTGAAGCTGTCCCAGAAACTCCAGTGGGTGCAGAATGCTGCAGCCAGGCTCCTCACAGGGTCTCTGCCATGGGAGCATATTCACCCAGTGCTTTTCCAGCTGCACTGGCTCCCGGTGGAGTACAGGGTCAGATTTAAGGTGCTGGTTTTGACCTTTAAAGCCCTTCATGGCCTAGGACCCTCGTACCTACAGGACTGCCTCTCCCGGTATGCCCCACGGAGAGCCTCAAGGTCCATAAATAGCAACACCCTAGTGGTCCCGGCCCTAAGGAAGTTAGATTAGCTTCAACCAGAGCCAGGGCCTTTTCAACACTGGCTCCGGCCTGGTGGAACACTCTGCCACATAAGACCAGGGCCCTGCAGGATCTGATTTCTTTCCGCAGGGCCTATAAGACAGAGTTGTTCCGCCTGGCCTTTGGCTTGGAGCCAATTTGATTCCCTCCCCCCTCTTTCTTTCTTTTTTCTTTCTTCTCCTGTGATGAGGCTGTATTTTAATATTTTAATGTTTCAATATTTTAATTGTTGTATTCATTCAATTTGTTTTTATTATTGCTTGTTAGCCACCCTGAGCCCGGCCTTGGCTGGGGAGGGCAGGGTATAAATAAAAATTATTATTATTATTATCATCATTATCAGTCTCAGCCAGGAATGATAGGAGTTGTAGTCCAACCAGGTCTGGAATATATGCACATACAGTTGTATGCACATAGAACCTACTGCCAGAAGTTGTGCAAATGTGTGGACACCAGGGGGCAGGAACAGCAACTAAGTGTCAAAGTGGGGCCAGCAAACACAGTCCCATTCCCCCCTTCACAGGTTAACTGTACACATGAAGGATGAGGGGTGGGGTATTTCTAGCCTGTGAAAGTGAAGCTTTCTTTGCCATAACAGAAGGGAGTCACTAGAGCTTCCATAGCAGGAGGCTAAGTCATCTCCTTTGATGAGAGCCAACTGTAACTGGCAGTGATCCATGAACTGTGTATGAAAAACACTGGTGGTTTATTCCAAGCAATGTCACATGCAAGCTACTCCTTCTGCTACATGAGCATAACTGGATTTCGATTTCTGTTTACACACACTTACACCCAACACACATTAATTATCACATATAAAGCAAGTTTCATTTTAAGTAATATATCTTCCCACATAAGTGAGCCACATAAGTATCTTCAAAACTGCCCTGACTATTTTAATTAGTGTTTCAAATTTAGTCTTGCTGTTACATCTGCTTACTGCTTGTTATTCGTTCTTCTGTTCATTCAATCAGTTTTGTCCTCCTGCATTTGGAAAGCAACTGGGACTTTGGCAAATGCAGGCCATCTTAAGCAGCAAAGAGCAACTGAGAAGGGATTCGGTACTTTGAATCTTTTTTCAGCCTGAGGGCTGCATTGCCCAATGGGCAAACTTCCAGCTGCCACAATGATAGGTGGGACATAAAGCAAAAGTGGGCAGAACAAGGAATGCAAATTTAACCTTTGTACAGTAGGCTAGTTGTTACACTCACATACCACTCTTTATGCACCATCCAGGCAAGCAAAAAGCATTATCAGAGTTTCAGTGACACATTCCAGCCAGGCTAAACCACCAGAGGCTCATGCAAAGCAGCAACATTGAAGAGTGTTGCCTGGGGAGAAGAAGTGTTGCTGGGAAGAGTCCCAAGAGCTGTATAGAAAGGCCTAAAAGGTTACATGTGGCTTGCAAGGCTGAAGTTCCCACTCCTGATCTATGGCCTCTGAATACACCCCTCTGGCTTTCCCCCAAAACATCATAATTACCGGGAGCTGTGACTCCTTACCTGGAACCTTGTCACCTGGAAAAAAGGATATATTGGTATGGATGGTAATATAGTTATTCTGCGGGTTCTGAAGGTGAGCTCTGATATGTTTGGGCCTCATATCAGTACATGCCGAAAGACTGGCCCCATGGGAGAATGCAGCGGTGTATGAAACTAAGCACAGGATTGTCAATGCCCACACAACAAAAAGTGCCTGAACTTTCATCTCTTCCTCTACCTGTCAGGAAAAGACGTTGGAAGTTATTGCAGTGCTTTTCAATCAATTTTTTAAAGTACAATTTGTATGAAGCTACACCAGTGACACCTTTGAATTTCAGATGAAACTGTCAATTTCACAAGCTTTGGACTGTGAGAAAGGAGGTTTTAATCTTCCCTGGAGCTTTTTCCTGGTTAATCCACGAAATAAAACGCGTTGAGAACAAAGCAGGCTTTGACTTATTCTGGAACTGTTGGGGTGACGGGGCAGTAACCACCCAGGCAAAGTGGTTATCTGAAATCCTTTGCCAGTATGCTTCTGGCTCATTGCAATCAGACGATGCATGTATTCTCTTACATTGTGGCCATGCTGCAAAATGAGAGCTAGCAGTGGGGTAACTATCAGAAACATCAATGGACCTTTCCCAATGTTTAGCACGCAGGGAATGGATAGCAGCTACTTGGATTCCACACACAGTTCAGAGGACACTGCAGCAGCTAACACATCCCTGAAGGGCAGCTGGCATTTCCCCCAATACTGAGTAGCTGGAAGACAACACAGCCATTGAAACTGCAAGTATAATGTGGGATGAGATAGCATAAGTCGGGAAGGGTTTAGTAGTAGGAACACATGCTTTTCATTCAGAAGATCCCAGGTATTTCCATTTTAATGGATCAACCTAGCCGAACAAATGCTCTGAGCTGGTATAAAGCAACTTCCTCTGTGCGTGTTACACATACCTATTTACCATATTTTTCGCCCTATAGGACGCACTTTTTCCCCTCCAAAAATGAAGGGGAAATGTGTGTGTGCGTCCTATGGGGCGAATGCAGGCTTCAGGTACCGACCCCTCTCGCTCTCCAGGCTTCAGGAAGCTATCCGCAAGCCTTGCAAGCCCGGTGGGAGTTCCCACGGGCTCGCAAGGCTTGCGGGCAGCAGCCTGCAGCCCAAAAGCTCAGGGGACAGCGGGGAGGCGCAGCACCGCCACCCCGCTATTCCCCGACCTGATCTGGAGGCTGGCAGGGGGGAGAAGCAAGCTTGCTTCTCCTCCCCCCCGCCAGCCCCACAAGCTTGGGGGATAGCGGGGAGGCGCAGCGCCGCCACCCCGCCCGACCTGATCTGGAGGTGGCGGGGGGGAGAGAAGCAAGCTTGCTTCTCCCCATCACCAGCCCTCAAGCTCGGGGGACAGCGGGGCAAGCCGCTGCCCCACGGAGGCTAGAGAGGCTGTCCCTGAAGGCAGAAGAGGGAGACGGAGCGCTCCGTCTCCCTCTTCTAGCTTGGGGATGGCTGCGCAAACCTGGGGGAGAAATAAAATTTTTTTTCTTGATTTCCCCCCCAAAAAACTAGGTGTGTCCTATGGGCCGGTGCGTCCTATAGGGCGAAAAATGCGGTAATTTGTATACTGCTTTTGCAAATATTTCCCAAAGCAGCCTATGACCATATACAAAATTCATATCACTTATTGGCTGATCCTCATGGCATCCGTAGTGAACAGGGACCCAAGTACTTAATGATGCCCACCATGTTGATGCCATTTTATTTTCTAAAATACTTTTTAGAGGCATCTTTAAAAGTTGAACATTCACAACTGTCCCAATATAGCCATTTAAATCTAGCATTTCAAACCCAACATTTTATCAGTTCTCCGATTTCCCCCACTTTCACTTTACTTCTGTGTGCTCCTCCTGATCAGTGCTAGAACACACAACCCTACTGTCTTAGAAATATACCAAAGAAGAATAGGAAAAAGGGAGGTGCTCATATATTTAAAAGCCCATGCTGAATATATTCATGTTCTTGGAAATAAATCCTTCAAAAGTATAAATATACATGTAATTATTAAAAGCAGCTGTGCTTGAATACTGTAGAGCAGCACTACAGAGCTATGGCAGGAAAGGGCCAAGCAGCAGAATGTCCTATCCAAGTCAGGCCTAGGTCTCATGGACACTTCTTTTGAGGTACAGTGCCAAGAGTGTTACCACTCCATATGTGGTCAGTGAAGTTTAAAGGCCTCGTGTCATACTTGACTCCAAAATTTCCTTTAATTATTCATACTTTCCAAAACAAAACAAAAGCCCAGCTTTTCTGGAAGGTGAGTTAAGATTGGAGAGAATGAAGAGTGGTGAAGCAAACATGCAAGAGTAGAAAAATCATTTCCATCTGCACTGCAGATCCATCATCCAATCTCCTCCTGCCACATATTCCTTCCCCTTCCATTTGTGTCTGCCTATCAGCAAAATCAGTTCTCCATTAAAGAATTATCCATTAGCTGATCCCATAAGCTTCTATAGTCATCTCTTCTATCCTACCAGACCATATCAGCCATTTGGCATTTAAATTAGTGGCTTAAAACACCTTAAGCTCATACACAAAAATGGGTCTATGCAGAGTTCAGCTTATATAGACTTTCCTACCACCTTTAAATGTGCCTGTTCAGATGCTATTAAATACTGAACTACTTATTCTGACCCAATGTTTAGCTCAATTCTTTTCCTCCACAGTGATTTCTGAAACCGTTTAGACTGAAGGCAACACAAGGCCATATAAAGGAATCCCTTTTTAAAAACCCAGCCCTTGAATTAGCACAGGTTTTGAACAAATTGAGTCACACACACACAATATAATCCCTGCTGCAGCGATTTTTGTAAGTAGTTAATACAAAATTCCTTCAATACAAGTTATTTTTCCTGTGTAATAGGATATTTCCCCCATATCCCAATTTTGCTTTTAGCCCTATAAAATCTCCTCTTAGTATTCAACACCTTAGTTGCATTAACATTGCCAGTTTCTTACCTTGGGACACATGTTCCTTCAGACACTCAGCAATTTTCTCCTTCAGCCTGCCAGGCAAACATCCTTTAAGGAAAAAAGTTCTTTACTC
Source organism: Podarcis gaigeae (assembly GCF_964106915.1). Classification (NCBI taxonomy): domain Eukaryota; kingdom Metazoa; phylum Chordata; class Lepidosauria; order Squamata; family Lacertidae; genus Podarcis; species Podarcis gaigeae. The sequence continues at coordinate 43,074,968 of NC_139685.1, forward strand.
TCTCTACTAATGAGAAGAGCAACAGCTGTTACTGCTAATCCTTAATACCTACAGGAACTCTGTCAGTGCTCAAATCCAGTTTTAATCATGTTAGTTTTCTTCACACTCTACTCATCCACTTAAAAAGAAACACAGCAACACCAAGTTTCCACGGTGAAAACAAAACCTGGGCTACCATATTATACACATTTACCTGGAAGAAAATCTCAGATAAACTTAAAAGTGAACATAGGATGGGAGCCATTAAAAAGACTGTGGGGAATAATCTAGTGTTTCAGGTACATTAAGGTCTGGCCTCTTTCTCTCGCCTCCCCACACAAGTGTAGCACAAAGAAAGATGTGCTTTCTTTTGTGCACTCAAGGATATACACTGAGCATGTTGCCTTTCAGATTTGTATGGGAATAACTTGAGAGCAAACATAATTCAGAATTAATGAGACCTAGACATGTCTATTTCACTGTATTAACACATAAATATTTTTACTTCAACATTTTAAAATGCAGTTATACAAAGGGGAAAGGTCCTGATCCTTAAAGCTCCCTATTCTCTACCCTCACCTTGGCTGATGTCATTGATTCTGACCAAGAATATAGGTCATGGCCACAAAATCCCATTCTTAGCGTGAAGAAAGGCTGCAAGTCTTAACTGAAGTTTCAAAACAGGTGTTCCAAGCACTAGCGCATGAGCAGCATAGCATTTATTTATACCATATTCCTTGACAACAGCCTCAGTGAAGAAGAACTAATACTGAGAATAAGGTCTGAAAACAACTTAAACGTGTGTGTGTGTGTGTGTGTGTACGTACACACACACAAAATATATACTAAAATATTTGTAACCTCCCTTTCACATGTTTTAGGTCTGTGGGTACATCTGGATGTTTGAGCAAGTGCCATGGGTACCACCACCCTGGTCACCAAAGAAAGGAACTGCATGCACATCTTACTTCCAAGGGATCTAGGTAGAATTAACCTGAACCTAGAAAAGCACATGGAGCTGAAACAGGAAAGAAGAGTGCCATTCTTCCAACTTCCTCCTTCAGCTGTATGTACTTTTCCAAGGGGGGCGGGGAGTAAACGATCATTACCCCGTCATGACTAAGGTGGCAGTTCAGGGAAGCATTCAGAGACTTTGTGGGCACTAGGAAAAGGCTTCAGGGGCATCATTGTGCCCCTGGATGCAACACTAACAACCTCTGCCCCATGAATACTAACAAGCAACATTAAACAGAGCAGCAGAAATAAAACCAAACGCACTCAGCAGAGCCAATCAGAAATCCTCTGGAAAGTGGACACTTTGGCCTGGCAAATATTTAAAATCAAGAGGGAAGGGGCAAGGTAATTTTCCCAAGAAAAGTCCCACAGCTTCAATATCACTGCAGAAACAACCCTGCTCTGCGTTATTATCCAGTAGTTGGGGGCATATGTAGCAAGTTCTCTGCAGATTTAAAATTAACAGCTTTAAAATTCGAATGCTGAAAAACTCAAGTGGAAGGCTGTTCTACTTATGTCTCTTTAGGTTTTAAAATCTTCATCAAGCAGACTAAAAACTAGAACTCTTGCTTTGGGGAAGGATTGTTAGTTCTGCTGTAGACGCATTCTTGGAAGTTTAAAAATTGCTAATTGTCATTTTCCTCATTAATTGCTCCTTTCAGGAAAGCATAAGTAGGTGATGGCAAATTTTATCACTAGTGGTATTCATTAAAATTGCTAGAGCTATAGATATTTTGCACAGAAATCCTGTACTTCTATCATTGATCAGTTGCACTTTCATACCTAAGGGAGGAATTTGTTTGGGCTCAGTCTGGGCATTTTAAAGCAGTTGCTACATGATAATGCTCAACTAGCCTTGAGCAGACACTTCAGGAAATAAGGGGCAACTTACAGCGAGTCCACTCAGAAGCCTTAGCTCAGTGGAACTTAACTCTCAGGTGAGTATAGAATTGCGGTTTTAGCATCAAAAAAGGTATCAAACATTTTTTTTCCATATACTAATATTGGGCCAATAAGCTTCATCTTTATACTAGGAAAGTACTGTGCCTTATTCTTGATATGTTACAGATCAGCAGAATACAGACTGAGTTAGCTTTAGACTTTTCAAGATCCCAACAGAAGATAGCAACTTTCTTTTCATTTCCTGCAGGCCTTGATCCACACCAAGAGTTGCTCACTGTGTAAAAGGCCCTAAGGCAAATAGTGAAGGTTCAGCCAAATCGCCCCCAATATATAGGTGGGATTAACTGTGTGATCCTATACACTCATATGTTAAGCCCTAAGGAGTTCAATGGTGCTTAGTAAAAAAGGTAAAGGGACCCCTGACCATTAGGTCCAGTCGTGGCCGACTCTGGGGTTGCGGCGCTCATCTCACTTTATTGGCCAAGGGAGCCGGCGTACAGCTTCCAGGTCATGTGGCCAGCATGACTAAGCCGCTTCTGGCGAACCAGAGCAGCACATGGAAACGGCGTTTACCTTCCCACCGGAGCAGTACCTATTTATCTACTTGCACTTTGACATGCTTTCGAACTGCTAGGTTGGCTGGAGCAGGGACAGAGCAATGGGAGCTCACCCCGTCGCGAGGATTCGAACCACCGACCTTCTGATCGGCAAGTCCTAGGCTCTGTGGTTTAACCCACAGCGCCACCCGCATCCCTCAATGGTGCTTACTCACAGCCAAATGTCTATTTCAATCACTTTTCTCCTTAACAGCAATTAAGTTAAGTCTTCATCCCTGTCGCTAAGCCATTCTGCCTTCCTGGATAGCCATGATTTAATGTAAAGCTACATCCTAAAGAACATACAGACATAGCACAATTGCAATTACTCCCAGTCATGCTGCTCTGTTTACATTGCAATGACACAAGGGGATGGCCAGTTATTATCTTGGGCTATGCATGCAATGCAGCGCATGTGTATGCATGTATTTGAATTAGGGCTCTTAAATAAAGCTGCTCTTTAGAGTTGTGACAGGGTTAATTAACTGTGGGTAAGATATTATATAACAGTGGATATACTTACAATAAACATTCCGTAAATACACTGTTTTAGATGTTTGGAAACAAAATACTTTAGCTACTTCCAGCAACCATTTTGGAAGATGAAGGGATCCAGTGACCTTGCCACCTGTAACCTTTTTCCAAAACAAGTTAAAAATTACATAGTAAACCTGAAGGAACATCCATTTTAATAAGAAGCCATTAATAGAAAACCATGCCTGTGATTTGTATTTACATGGCAGTCCTTTCTCAAGCCCTTGTCAAGGAGTTATAAATTATTGAAACATGCTATAAAATTGTGTTCTTTGTATGCTGCGCAGAGCCATGTGAAATGTGAATAAGTTAACAATTATTAATTCCTTCCCTTCAAGTGTTGCTATTCCCTCCTTGTACCAAAGGTCTTGTTATTTGAGGAGATGGAACAATGTTGTATTCACACAATTGTTAATGCTTATTCATGCCAAACTCAAAGGTATGTGCTGATTTTAAAAGACAGCTTTAAGTTGTTCAGAGAACAGCATAATGTACAAGGCACCCCATGCTGGGTTGTTTTATAACTTTTTATCAAAACATTCTCAACTCTATACTATGGGACTTGTTTTAGTTTAGCTTTGCATGCAGTACAATCCTGTACATGCCTATTCAGAGATGCCCCTTTAAGGTAAGTCCCAGCTGAGTTCAATGGGACTTGTTCCCCAATAAGCTGAACATAGAATTACATCCTAAACATATTTTGAACGGGAGTAAGATTCCTGTGTACGCACATCAATGGCTATTTCAGACTAAGGAAACATTTTGTTTGCAGCAACTGAGTTTTAAGTTAGATTGCAAAACACAAGGTTTATAATTCCTTTCCCCCTATTCTCCCATTCCTCGGGTTAAAAAGTCAGGCATCTAGTTGAACATTTTGGGGCACAAATGTATGAAAGAAAGTGTATGTGGCCTAAAGAATGGTTGAGGAATATGCAGTGGAACTTTGACCACAGCAGCTCTACAGAGACCTTCCCCCCCCTATTTCTGTTATAGCCCATCCTACCAATTTATTTATTTTTTATTAGTTTCTTAGCTTTCATGTTTCAAGGCTGACTCTGCTTTAAAAATAAAAAAAGAATAGTCTTTGGATTCTGCTCAAGCTGCTGGATTTTATATTACATGTCAGATCCTGCACTCTGTGCAGCCACACAGATTTATGAGCCTCCCAGTGTGGTGGGGGGGGGGGGAGAAGAAAAAGTTAACGGCAATCAGGAGAGCAAAGGGTTGCCAGGATTTGGAGGGCTGGCACATAAACAGAAGCTTCTCACTTGCAGTGCTTACTTGTAGCTGGCACAATGCTACCCCTGGATTTTCCTTCCATCCTGTTCCTATTGTTGAATTGTCACTGTTACACCCACTATTTAAGATTTTTGTTGGTTCACTTCAGACTGCAACTGAAGATTTTACCATGTGACTAGAGTTAAATAAAGAGGCTGTGCTTTTTTAAAACAGGGCATGCAGTTTGCCTTACCTTTCCAGCCATCCAAACCTTTGAAAAGAGGCTTTCACACTTTAGCAGTTCAAGAAAGGTTCCAGTGTGGTGTTAGGTTCCACTATGGTGTTATTCTCTAACTTACCACTGTTCATGTGAGTACCAGATGTTGTATAAAATTAGCTTAGAGCATAAACAGATCATATTCTTTTCCAAGTTTATTTCATTCCAAATTATAACACAAGGTGTATTCCAAACTCTGTCAGCAATATTCCATTTTGTTTTTACATATAAAAAATAACAACCATCCTTTCTTACAGGCCACGTAACTTTTACAGCAAAATGAAATAACCTTGTTCACTGAAGAATTGCCAGTAACAAACAAAATAATGTTAAGAAACTAAAGTTGCAATACAAAAATGTTCCATCTTCTGGTATGCTCACATTCTCCTCTTCTGTGTACTTATATACAAAACTGTTTAAAAGGAGGAAAAGACAATTAGGATGTTTTGCATAAATGTACTTGTATATATAATAGTGTATATATAATAGGTATAATTATAACAGCTACAGTCCATAAACTTAATATTATTGCCAGAAATACTGGTTTGATCCAAAAATACCGATCATTGATGGAAACACTGTTTTACATCTCATCCTATAACACTGTGAGAAAAGTAAAACAAATCCAAAGAGGTTTTGCTACTGAAACCTTTTGTATGAAACCTGCTACAAAACTGATTTCTTATAGAATCATGTGACGTTTTGAATATTTGCACCAACAGTGCTAGTATAGCAGCTTCTGTCTGTTCATTATTCCTTGGAGCCAATGCTGTAGTATAGCTCTAAAGATATTTTTCTTTGTAAGACAATGAAAAATCTTAGTAGTAAGACTAACACAATCCCAAAAGAGGCATGATCCTGCCAGGACTAAACATTGTTAAAGCCCACTGATTACAATGCAAGCTATTTATGCATGTCCTCAACTTTCCCATTGAAACTAAAAAGGCAAATGCCTAATGCTCCCATTGAAATTAGAAGGGCAAATAACTAGATATGTACAGTGTATGACACACCCATTAAACTTAAGTTGAGCCATCATACTAAAGAAGCTCCTAGCTGCTAGACTGCTCCAAAAGTTTCTCAAGTGTCCATACACTGCAGGGTCTATTCTTTCTTTGTTTTAAATATTTATATACATGCATTCCCACCAACCCCGGCTTAATTTACCTGATCCTAGCATCACTACTAAAATAAATGAAGTTATATCACTGCAAAGATTAAGAAAGCCTATTTTTCCAACTCTGTAAAACCTGGTGCAACCATCAAGAAAGCTAATGGAAAATGTATGAAGAGAAGCACTGCCTAAAAATCTATTTTCCAATCCCAGGAACAATTCCTAAAATGTAAAGTAAAAATAAAAGAAACCACCACTGAGCTCCATACTCTTGACTTTGAGGGCAACACAGATTGCTTATTATCTTTTCGCAAAGCCTCATTTGAGTTGAAATATTTAATCATACCTCAAATTCTCTCATTTGTACCAGAACATGAGGCAAGAGGAAGGTGTTGTAACATGTCATTCTGCATGAGGCTTTACAGAAGCCAAACATTTATGGATGCCTGCTTACTACATCTAATTCACCATCAAAAGTATGTGCACGAAGAGCCATTAACTAATTTTTCAAAAAAAATCTTCCCTCAAAACAATTTGGATAAATACACCAAAACCCAGTATCTTCTAGTTAAGCATACTTACCATTGTTTCCTCTGATGAAAGCATCCCCATATTTATTCTTTAGTTGCCCATTTACATACTCCTCTGTCTGCTCCAGAGCTATATTCATGTACCCATCCAAGCAAGCCAGAACACCTAAAATCAATGGGACCCAAAGAACTGCTTAGACTTTAGAGCTACATTTTTAAATCCAATGCTGTATTAAAAATTCAGTACAAGTACAGTACATTGTTGCAAAAAATGACTAGGCAAGCAGAAGTGTAGAGCTATAGGTTGTTATGGTAAAAATAATTGCCACATCTTCCTAGAAACTGATTAAGACTGCAATCCTTACCCTATTTCTTAGGAATGAGCCCCATTGACTTCAATAAGACTTGATTCCAAGTAGATGTTGTTAGGATTGCACTGTAAGTCACTATCTGTAATTTAGCATATGAAATGTAGTATCACTGTAGCAGAACCCTTTGCCACAAGATCAATATTTTCTTCTCTGGAGCCTGGAAAGGTTATCCTTCCATTTATGGATTATCTAGAGAGTACTGTATCTTAACATTCTGCAGTAAGTTGTCATAAATTTGAATGGACATAGGCACATCAAGTTTAACTCATATTGTATGGCATGTATTTTATGTTTTCATATTGCAAACCACCTTGTGATCTTTGGATGAAGGGTGGTATAGAAACCAAATAAATCCGAATAATAGAAGGAAGCAGCCATGTACACAAGACCAAAAGTCTCTTATCACTGAAAACTGGAATACTACAGCTATAACAACATTTTAGGTATACAATGTGGGAAAAGTTAAACTAAATTATGAAGTTATCTAAAGAGATAATAATCTAACAGGCAACTGTTGTTTTAAAAGTGTGTAGTATTAAAAATGGGACGTGGGTGGTGCTGTGGTTTAAACCACTATGTTGCTTGGACTTGCCAATTAGAAGGTCGGTGGTTCGAGGCCCCACAATGGGCAAAGCTCATTGTTCAGTCCCTGCTCCTGCCAACCTAGCAGTTTGAAAGTACACAGTGCAAGTAGATAAATAGGTACAGCTCCGGCAGGTAGGTAAATGGCATTTCTGTTCGCTGCTCTGGCTTTGCCAGAAGTGGCTTAGTCATGCTGGCCACATTACCCAGAAAAACTGTCTGCGGACAAACATCGGCTCCCTCGGCCAGTAAAGATGAGCGCCGCAACCCCAGAATCGTTTGCGACTGGACTTAACTATCAGGGGTACCTTTACCTTTACCTTTAGTATTAAAGATAGCTATTTAATATTACCTTAGAGTGCAAACAAGATTCAGATTCAGAGGAAGGCTTGAGGGGGGAAATGCTATGAGTTTATTCTAAAATATGTGATGATTTTGTGGGGTTTAAAAAAATAATGTTGTATGAAATATTTTAAAAATAATGTCCTGCCAACATATTTCAGTTACAGTCGTACCTTGTTACAGTTACAGCGGTACCTTTGTTGTCTAACTTAATCCTGGGAGTCCATTCGACTCCCAAAACGGTTCGAAAACCAAGGCGCAGTTTCTGATTGGAATCAGAAGCTGCGTCAGAAGTTCAGCTTCTGAGAAACATTCGCAAATCGGGAGCCAAAAAGTCCCGAGTACCAAGGCGTTCAACATACCAAGGTAAAACTGTGTTCTTAAACAAAGGTTTCAACCAGTTTCAAGTAAGTCCTAATGGTTTTAAAGGGTCTTACTTTCAAGTTAATATGATGAAAATTAAGATACTAAAGTTGAGATCATAGAAGTATAGAATTATAGTGTTGGAAGGAACCCTAAGGGTCATCTAGTCCAACCCACTGCAATGCAGGAATCTCAACTAGATCATACTTGACAGATGGCCATCCAAGCTCTGATTAAAAACATCCAAGGAAGGAGAGCCCACTACCTCTCAGGAGAATCTGTTCCACTGTCTACATACTCTTAAAACAAAAGTCCCGGCTGCAAAAGGTAACCTTGGCTAGGTATTAGAAAGGTAACCTTGGCTAGGTATTAGAAAGGTAACCTTGGCTAGGTATTGGAAAGGTAACCTTGGCTAGGTATTAGAAAGGTAACCTTGGCTAGGTATTAGAAAGGTAACCTTGGCTAGGTATTAGAAAGGTAACCTTGGCTAGGTATTAGAAAGGTAACCTTGGCTAGGTATTAGAAAGGTAACCTTGGCTAGGTATTAGAAAGCTAGACATATCTCAAGGAAATCAGAAAAGCAGACCAAGGTCTCGGATCATATTTATCAAGGGAAGTTTTTAATGTGTGACATTTTAATGTGTTTTTAATCTTTGTTGGAGGCTGCCCAGAGTGGCTTGGGGAACCCAGCCAGATGGGAGGGTACAAATAATAAATTATTATTTTTTATTATAAAAGGCTGTTATTGGAAATGTGGCAAAAAAAAATTGTGAATACCTTAAAGTAAACTGTATAAGTAGAACTGTATTTTCTCTCTCAATGTAAAAAAGGGGGAAACCCTACAAACTTGTAGCCTTCATCTTGTGTTTGTCAAGCATTAAATGGTCTCTTTCCTAGAATCACCTCTAGTATGGTAGGGGTGCAATGAAAAACTCACTCCTGAAAAGATGTACAGTCTCAAAGTTCCCCATCAACTTTCTTCTTAGCTATAGAATCCTTTTAAATGAAGTGAGTTCTTGGGAAATTTAAACATTTAATTTACACTCAACATCTTCAGAAAGAAGGTCTAGTATTGGTTAGAAATGTCATCACAGCCTCATCCTCATTTGGAACACCAAGTAGGCTTAGAATTTAAGAAAATCAGCTAGGGTTGCCAGGCTTACTGTTCAAAACAGCAAATTCTCAATCCAAAAAGTTTGGCTAGGATGATAAAAAGATTCCAGATGTGGGGACTAAATTAATCTCACTATTCCTACCTTTGTATATATAACCCATAATGCCTGAGCTTGACGGTGAAGAACTCTCCAAGAACAGGCCAGGATCATAATCCAAATTATATTGGTTCCTTTCTTCCCAACTCAAAGATCGCATAAATATATCATGATGACTGGCACACAAGACTGACAGAACTTACCTCGATAATCAACTCCAGAATTCAACTTTACAACAACTGGTCTCCCAATGATTTGTTTCAAGAAATCACTTGGAGTTTGTTTCCGTAAACTCATTTTGACAGATCTGGGAGGCTAAAGGAAACAGAAATAGGAAAATGGTTGAAATGCAGAACTCAAAACAGCACAAACAAATGCTCAACAAACAGAGGTAGGATGCTGGCTCTGTAAAGATCATTTGGGAAATAAATATCAAACAAGAGGATAAAGCAAAAAAAATTTTGAAGCGAGGCTTTTGAAACTGCAATTCTACAGCCATTGCATGAAACTACTCTCAACTACATACAGTTTGATATTCTTAATAAGAAGTTTATCTAACACATCTGTTCACAACACACCACCATTTGAAAACATTCAAAGTACTCTGGCATGCCTTTATTCTGTCTCTGTAGTTTTTCTACAAAAGAACTTCACAGTATTGTGGAATTCAGATTTTTTTTTAACATAGTGACTATGGATTTATAAATAAATAGCTAACTGAGGAAGCACAAGCACAGGCACTCTCATTTCATGTACAGCTAATTCAGAACTTTCATTATTTGAAGGCAGTAACATACTGATGAGTGAAATCACTCCAAAGGTACATTGATATAATTCTATAACAAGCCTAATTTGTTAAACGTGTAAATAACCATCTAAAACTTCAGATCCATTTAGTAAATTATTGTTTTTGCAACTGGATACATGTTTCCTAGAAGCACAAGTTGGTGTTGGCAGCATTTCCTCAAATATCACAATAAATATGATCTATTTAAATATGATCTCTAAATCTGCTTTTCTTTTGAATATCCTGAACTCTGCACTTTTTGCTAAATCAAGTCAACTTATGCCCATTTCACAATATCCATAGCAGCCCAGATGTAACATATGAGAAGCCTACACAACACAACTGACCTAACTGGGATTTATGCTGTAACAGATTAGGGCTCCTGCCCAAGAACATCAGCAAAGGATTCATCAAAATATTTTCTTCATTTATTGCCTCTAATATGGTGTTCTGGATTTTTAAGAAGTAGTTTTAACTATTCTTATTTTCCTTTTCTATTTTCACCATCATTCACCAGCAACAAGATGATGACAGTCACAGATAACCTAGAAATGAAAACCTACAAGTAGACAGGATGCACAAGGTTTCTGCATGCAAACAAACACAGGTCAGGCCCATTCATTCATAAAAGCTCCAGATGACCCAATTATTTCCAAGACAGCTAGAGGTAATATCATTATAATATGCTTCTCTGCAGCAGCCCTGGCAACCTTTGACACATGATGTACAGTGCATATGTACCCTAGGGGGGAAAACAGGGCAGACTTAAGTGTCCACAATTTTCCATCAAAATGTTGGGCATGACCAATCATTTGGATTATAAAATTCACAAGCAAAGACTGGAAGAGCTGCTTATAGAAAATGAGTCAAGAGGTCTTGCAACTTAACATTTAGCACTCCCAGAACTATTTTCTGGGACTCCTCCTGGAGTCCTGCTGGTGAAGGATGGGCAATAAACTTAATAAAATTTAATAAAACTAAGGTATCTTGTGGGTGCATACATAGAACAGCACCAGAGGAAGCTTTCCAGGAAACATTTCCTGAAAGCACCTAACAGAGACCTAGGCTCCTTGACCTATCGCCATTTGGGTTATTTGGCATATGCAGTCCTTGTGAAGGGCAGGATTAAAAAAATAAATGCCGCTTTCAAATGTATTCCTATTCTACACAGATGTAAGAAGTTTGCACTTGGCAGTTATTTTGTTATTACCCGCGTGTGCTCCTGTAAAGGCCACTGTGACAGGTGTGTTCCCGTGTGCTATAAAGTAGTGATCAAAGGGACGTATAGGAAGTGGGTGGGTGTGTCAGGTTCAAATTACTGCCCAACTATTAAAGAACCGCCGGGTAACACCGGGCCAACCTCACCTGCCTCGCAGGTTTATTGTGAGGATAACGTGAACTTGGGGAGGGAGAAGGTGGAATGCAGAACTGCAGCGGATTAATTAATAATTCACAATTTGCGCGAATTTGAACCCTCTCCGCTGCCAGTCCTTTCTGTGGGGTCGTATACCGTTAAGGCACCCAGCTAAGGGCTGAGGAGCCGAAGCCCACACAATGCGACGGCCGGGGCCGCAGTCTCTCGCATGGGGGGGGGGTGTCACTTGACTCCCAAGCCGGCAGGGTCTAGGAAACCAGCGTCCAGGGACCCCCTCGGCTGGGAGGCGCTGAGGGAGAAAGCGGCACCCTCGACGGCCGCGGCTTGCGAAGGGAGCGGCCCCGCCGCACAGGCCCTGAGGGAGGCCGCGGCCTAGAATGTTCCGCCACAGCAGCGCGCGCGCGACCTCTCCCCCCCCCCCCCCTCTCCACCAACCGCCACCCCTCGCGCCGCCGCTGCCCTGGAGTTCCACGCTTGCCCGCCCTCAGTCACTCACCCGCGCTTCTTCGCGTTACTTAACTAGCTCGGGCGGTTTTCCCCGAACGTAAAAGAAAGATGATGGGCTGTTCGCTCCGCCAATCAGCGCGCTGCAACTTCGCGGCGCAGCTACGGTGCTCCGACCCGGCCAAAAGTCTTCGCTTCCTCCGCCTTTTCAAAAGCAGGGCGGAGTTCTTTCCTTGAGGCTAGAGAGAAGGAGTCCCGTTGGACTTAAATCGGGTTTATTTCCGAGGAAAGGCGACGCACGCAGGGGATCGGGTTGTAGGGCTCCCTTTGAGAGAGTCCCGCCCTGCTAACGGTATAGGTAGGAGAAGCCGCGAGGGAGGAGTTCATAAGCTTTTGTTTTAGTGAAATAAATACGCGCGTGCAGCGATAAGAAGCGAGCTGTGCCTTTGTTTTCCAATCCAATGTTGATGCCGGTCCCAAGTATTATAATAATAAAACTGTAAAGTTGGAAGGGGTCACGAGGGTCATCTAGACCAACCCCCGGCAGTGCATGAAACTTTTGCCCAAACACTACTGCCTTAATAAAGAAATAGCAATCCTTGGACGAGTCCCATGTAAGAAAACGCCTTTTGCTTCGGAGTTGCCAGAAAACATGTTGCAACTGGGTGGGATGCGCTGGTGCTTTCTCCAGGCAGAATTTGGCCCCTCTGCATAGAATTTGCCCCCTATCATTAGGCAGAGTGGAGCAACTGCCTCAAGCATCAGGTGCTGGCAAGGCATCAGGGGGTGGCCTCTCCAGTGCCCTCTGCTGACCTCACTGGTGGACAACACTAGCCCATTGTCAGTATTGGAAAACATGTTTGTGGGCTTCCTATAAGCATATGATTGGCCACTGTGAGTACAACGTGAGCTTTTTTTTAGGGGAACTGACACAATTGTTGAGCTTTATTAGGATAAACAGCCAAAACTTACGTAGCTGGTGTTTTGAGGGACCGGCAGTGGCTCTACCCACCTACACCCAGCAACTGCCATACCACCCTGCATCTCTTCTGCTGCCCAGCAGTCCAGCCCCTAATGCCCAGCAGCCACCATGCCGACCTAATGCCCCCCCCCCCGCGCCCTGGTTGGCACGCCACCCCCGCCCCTACACTACAGGGACTAGGTAAGCTTTTGGCCTCATCCACCATCAATAAGATTCAAATGCCATTCCAATTGGCCTTCTGTGTAATAGAGGTGCTGCCTTGTTCTTTGCCTCAGGCAACAAAATGTCTTGAGCCAGCCCTGCCACTAGGCTGAGCTGTTCAGAAATCCCTGTTATCGGCTTGTGCCTAAACATGTCACTCAAAAATGCCCCACTGGGTTTGGCAAGATTTCCTTTGCAAAATATGTGCATAGAGGTTTGCACATGTTTACTCAAGCTGCATATACATAACTTTAAAGCATGCTCAAAGTGCACCCTGCACGAACCCTGGGAACTGTAGAATTGTAAGAAAAGTTGCAGTTCCCGGCACCCTTAAACTACAGTGCTCAGAATTATTTGAGGGGTTAAATGTGGTTTGAATCTTCTTTAAATATAGGGTGTTAAGCAGCATCAGAATAAGCCCTGCTGTATTCAGTGGAGCATCTAAGTGCACTTGAGACTGCAGCCTATTTCTCAGGAAGCAGAGTGTACAGCTTGTGAATTGCAACTAGAGTTGCAGACTTCTGAAATTAATGGATTCTGGTACTGGCTAGGGTCTGGAGGTGGAGTCCAGAGAGGGCCAATTCAGCTGCAGAATCTAGTGGCTCTTGGCGGACCCAGGAGTAGAAAACAGCACAGTTTTAAAAATGTTGCAGAAGATGCTCAGGAGTGACTTTGCCTATTGCTTTTCAAACAATTGTCAGAACCTCCCCCCACTTCTTAGTTTGAACTCTCAACAGGTGTGTCACTTGTTTGATGGGACCCTGAGACTGTCAGCTCCCATTATGTGCTGGAGCTAGAGAAATGAGAACGTGCACATAAGGCACATGGAGATATGGGTGGGTAGAGCATCGAAAGTCCCGGGTTCAATCCCTGGCATCTCCGGGTAAGGCTGAGAGAGACCCCTGACTGAAATCCTGGAGAGCCTCTGCCAGTCAGTGTAGACAATACTGGGCTAAATTGACCAATGGTCTGACTCAGTATAAAGCAGCTTCCTATGTTCCTAATTCACACAACTCTCCTGGAAAAATATCTGGTCTGCTTTTATTTTTATTTCAACCTGGTTGAAGTTTTAAAAACATAGATTGAGGACTTCTATATATTAAGGGAAGGAGCCAAAAATATATTTTGATGATTTTCAAGCCAGAAGATATGAAGTGGTCAAACAGCTGCCTAGACTCTATAAGCTGTAAGGTTTCATGTGACATATTTTACATTCCGATTTTAAGGTTTTGGCTCTTGGATGAAAAATAAAATACCTGTAGTGTCAAAACCAGTCTTGAACACCCGCTAACCCATCATATTGTATATCTTACAGGAATAGACAAATGTGTTTTTCTCATATGACTTCCTTGGCCAATCTTGATTTAAATGGCAGCACGAGTTCTTGGCAAATGTTATATGGAATGGACCAGGTGAGGGAAATGAGAGGTAGCCAGCTCAGCAACACATTACCCACAGAAACAGAGGGAAGTTAGGGCAGGGAACTAGTTCTTAATGCTCGTTATCTGCATACCCTTTGTTCTCCATTACATAACTGCTGCCTCTTGATGCATGAACTGAAAATATTTCTTGTTTAGTACGCAATTTCCATTAATTTTGTTTAGTTCCTCTGCCAAGCAAAGCAGGAAGTTCATTTTGAGTGCTGGGATGGCTGTAGCTATGCTCTCCAGAGGACAGATGTCAAGGGGAGACAAGAGTAAACACTCAAAAGAGGTGAGCAGTTTTATGTCTGGCCAGAAGAGGAAGCAGAGACAATGGTTTTTATATTGTTTAAATGGTTTTCAAAGAAAATTGGTGTTCAAAAACAAGGCATCAGCAGCTGGGAAGGTATCTTGCATAAAACCACAACTTCTGCACAACTTCAGTTTATTTAGGAACATAGAATGCTGCTTTATACTGAGTTAGATCCCAACTCCATCAAGCTCAGTATTCTCTACACTGACTGGAAGCAGCTGACCAGGCTGGCGATATTCCCAGCCCTAGGGGACCGGGTGGCGCTGTGGCCTAAACCACTGAGCCCCTTGGGCTTGCCGATAGGAAGGTCAGCGGTTCGAATCTGCGCAACAGGGTGAGCTTCCATTGCTCTGTCCCAGCTTCTGCCAACCTAGCAGTTCGAAAGCATACCAGTGTGAGTAGATAAATAGGTACCGCTGTGGCAGGAAGGTAAATGGCGTTTCTGTGTGCTCTGGTTTCTGTCATGGTGTTCCGTTGTGCCAGAAGCAGTTTAGTCATGCTGGCCACTTGACCCGGAAAGCTGTCTGCAGTCAAACACCAGCTCCCTTGTCCTGAAGCGAACTGAGCGCTGCAACCCCATAGTCACCTTTGACTGAACTTAACTGTCCAAGGGTCGTTTAACCTTTTATTCCCAGCCCTACCTAGAGATGTTAAGAGATTGAATCTGGGACTTTCTGCTTGCAAGGCAGGTACTCTCCTACTGAGCTATGCCCCTTCCCCAAATTTCCCAGAAATTTCAGCAAAGTTTCTGCATAAGTTGGATTATGTAGTACAAAATGACAGACGGCATGTCTGTTTAGCGCATGTTGGGAGATAGGGGTGTTCTGATAAGCTGGGTCAGCTCATCCACTCTTTGCTAGCCAAAGGGTATCCATGCAAACCTGTATCAGTCCTCTGGATTGGCCTTTTTGGACCTGTGGTCCAATTAGCCATCCAGAGAAATTGTGGGTACTGCACACACACACACCCCTCCACTGCCGCAGCCAAGCACACCTTTGCTACTCACTACAGTAGAATGTATCTTTCAAGCCTCATTTCAGCCGAGAAGAGGACCCTCTGGGTGCCAGAGAAGACGTATTTGGTTTTTGTGTCCTAGAAGGTGACATGTCGGTGAGCCCTGCTCTAGTTATTACAAGTAGAAGGGCATGCAAAATACGTTCATTTTTCCCCATAGGTTTAACAGCTAACTCAGGACAGTTGTGAAAGCTCTACCATTATCCCATGAACAGGGCAGTACTTAAAGTTTTATTTTTGCTGGGGTAATTTAATTATTCCTGCACAGTTTCAGTTTGGCTCAGCTCATTTTTTTGTATTGTACATTCTGTACTGTATGTTTCATTAAATAAAAAAAAAAACATGAAAAAAAATGCATGAGAAATATTCCTTGGGTTCCATAATCTTTTCCAAAGCCTATTTCGGAAAAGGTGGATGAAACATATTTTCAGCTACACGAATTCCTTTGGCTTGCACTTCTCATGAAGACAGTGGAATAGATAGCAGGAGATGTTAATGCCTTCCTGTCATAGTCCTAACAAAGCTCGCCTGCCAGTGCCAGGCCAGTATGAATATGTCTCCAGCACGTTCTCTCTTATGTAGAATAGTTCTTTCTTGCTAGTGGGTAGTACTTAAAATGAATGTTAGATATCACCAGGCTTATAATTGATAAGTGCTTTGATATATACAGTATATAAAAAGCTTGCCCTTGACCACAGGAGTCATTCACAGAAAAGGCAGGGTAACAATATATTCATCCCCATAGCATCCTCAAACTTCCATTGGAAGGATTGTAATCCAAATTCATTCAGCCTTTCCTTTGGAAAGCAAGGCTCTGATTTTGTTTTTTTCAAGACCACTATTTGGCAATATTAGAGATGGTGCTTTTAGTGTTGACATTTGTAAATAACAGATATCCTTTCTGCTGTGGTTGAATGTTTAGCACTGGAAAGGGCAAGGGAATATCACATTGTGAACTGTATCTTCACTCTGCATGCTTCCTCTCAACAATTCCATCTAAAGCCTGAACAACTAAAAACAATGGGAAAGCCTCCATTAGCACCTGTATGATGAAGCTCAACTCATTTGCTCTTCGTCTTCCTGCTACAGTTCCTGCTACTTGAGATATATATTTCCTGTGAATTTCTGCATGATGTGTGCAGCAAAGGGAACAAATCCCTCCAGTATCATTCAGAGGGCAAATTATGATGCTGAAACTTGGGAAGGCATGGCAAGGCATCATCATAAGAACATAGGAAGCTGCCTTGAATTGAGTCATACCAGCTAGCCCACTATTATTTAGCTTGTAGCAGCTCTCTAAAGTCTTTCACATAATCTACTAGCTCAGAGTTGCTAGACGCCCAAGACCCATCAGCCCCACTCAGCATGACCAGTGCTCAAGACTGACAGGAGCTGTAGTTCGGAAAGACCTAGAGGACCACGTGTTCCCTACCCCTGCACTACCTGATCCTTTGAGGTGGAGCTGGCAGGGACTGAATCTTGATGAATGGAAGTCAGCTTCCCTGAAATTAAAAACACTACAAGCCCAACACCAAACACATTGGTGCAACTACATTGCCAAGGGTTTAGCTGTAGGGTAAGAAGCATGTGAAATGAGCCTGTTTAATAGTCCTTTGATGAAAAGGAGGATTGCCGAAGTTCACTTAACAGCACAATCCTATGCATATTTAATTCAAACTACATTCTGTGCAGGTTGTTATACACCACCCCAATCTCCACAGCCATGCAAGATTCCAGGGTTACAGGCACTTACCCAGGGTTCATGTTTCCTTTGGAAATGAGGCACAGTGGAGACGGTGGTGTCTTTATGCTATATGGTTTATTTACACATATATACACCTGAGCCTACAGTGTAGGGGTTCAAAGCATTCTACTCAAAGCAGGTTCTGTCTCTCTCGTGGCTGCAACGTTTAATCCAAAACTGCCAGCCCCATGCTGCTCTGAGTCCTGTTTCTCCAGCTCGTAAACTCCTTGCCAAATGCAACAAACTCTCCTTCTGCTTACATCCTCGCCCACTCCAGTTCTGCCCCTCACTCCTGCAACTCTGCCTTTTGTCTCTTGCTACCTATCTCTCAGCCCACGGCTGGGCTCCACCTGCCTGCGTCCAGACAGTCTTTGCCTTCTTGATGGCTTCCTTGATGGGTCAACACCCTGCCTTCATTTTCTTAACGACCTGGCCATTCAGGCTGGCCTGAACACTGGAGGATTGGTTTGGCCTGTATTTTGCAAAGCCAAACTCAGGGTCTGGCACTTGGGGATTAGAAATGGGGGTCCAGTGATTAGAAGGGGAGTCCAGGCACCCCACAAACTATAGCATAGGTCAATGGGCTAACTTCAAAATAGTGTGTATAGGATTGCAGATAAAACATGCTAGTAGCTGACTTTACAAAAAGTTGTGTACAAGTACATTTATCTCAATGGCTAGGAGACATTCAAAACATTCAGATAATACACAAATGATGCTGTGTCTGAGACATACAAAGTAAAAGTAGATAGCTGTAATTTTAACTGAAGTATATGCAAGCACTGGGTGACCTAGACCATTTGCAGTTCTTTGGAATACTACAGCAAAGGTGAATTAAAATGATTAATCTGAAGTATCTCCGAAAACATTGGATCAACAGGCAAGTATGCCTTATCTCTCTTACCAGTCAAGAGGAGTGGATATTAATTATTAACAAATGTAGGATGGAAACAGCAGATGAAAATTAAAACTCCTAAGATGGTTGAATTCCATCTTAATATATCCTTGAAGATCATGTAATCACATCTGTTAATGGGCAACCTAAGAATGCTACATTTCCTGAGTGACAAAATCTAAATGACCTCAAAGATACAGTCTTCAAAGAGTTTACGTAATCCATAATTAATGGACGTGTTTAAACAGTTCAAAACTCTGGAGGTGAAAATAAAGCCGATCTATGTTCACTACACAAGTATGACCACAGCGTTGAAATGATTCAGTCACAAATAGCCTTACATGCATTTTTGAACAACTTAAACATTGCAGCCTGGTATCTTTTTTCAGTGTTTAACATATATAGATGCAAGGCAGATTCAGATTAGATCAGGTAGATTCTATGTACCATTGCTTCTGTAAATTTCTTTACAGTGTACCATGGCAAAGCTTCCCTAGTGTTATTATTCATTGGAATCAGACAGAAGCCGCCCTTGTCTTTTAATCAAGATGAACTTGAAAGGTGAAAATTGTAAGTGGCAGAAATTATTTATAATTTTGGTAATAAAAGTTTATGTCCAACATTCCAAATTTCATACATCTGCTCTGGTGCTGGCCTTGAGATATAAAACTATTGGAAGTTTCCTTTAGAGTGGGCATTAGTTGAAAGGGGATAAATCAGAATGATAGAGTTCATAGCCATTCCTAGCTCACAAAATTTCCATATTAACATCTTCACCTCAAACATAAATGGTTACAAAGTTACAATGAGGAGAGTTGCATTGGCCTTTGTCAATTGAGCTTAATGATGGAAATCCAGACAATGGAACATTTACCTACTGTGGAGCGTTAAAAGAGGAACAATTTCAGAATCCTTGTGCAGAAGACCCAATTAAAAATTTATGGCCAACTGTAAAACATAAAGTGATATTTGACAGTCTTTCTCTTGTTCTCCTTTTACCGAAGTACAAAACAATGAAACATAAGAAGTCCTCTCACCCCCAACTACTTATAATGAAGCCTTTTTCATAGATCAATGGGAGCTGTACAGAGGATTAAAAATGTGTTTCAGGGTTGTATTTGTTTTATCTGTAGCTCATGCTATTACAAAGGCTGGGATAGCATAACAGAACAAAAAACATAATGTTTTTACAGTTATTAAGCCCTAGCCATAGTTATCAATTTAATTAGGGCTGCAGTTCCTTCATTCCTTTACCTGGGAGCAAGCCCCATTGAACTCAATAGGACCTGCTGTTGAGTAGACATGAATAGAAATGTCTGTTGAATGACATTTGGGATTTAAAGCATCACAGCTTTAAAGCACATTAAAAGTAAATGTGTCATTACATAAGTTTTCATGGATTACCAAAAAATGATGCAATCTGATGAAGCGGACTTTAACTCCCAAATAAGCTTGTGTCCTAATAAATTTGTTAGTCTTGAAGGTGTTAGTACAGTGGTACCTCTGGTTAAGTACTTAATTCATTCCGGAGGTCCGTACTTAACCTGAAACTGTTCTTAACCTGAAGCACCACTTTAGCTAATGGGGCCTCCTGCTGCTGCCACGCCGCCAGAGCCCAATTTCTGTTCTCATCCTGAAGCAAAGTTCTTAACCTGAAGCACTATTTCTGGGTTAGCGGAGTCTGTAACCTGAAGCATATGTAACCCGAGGTACCACTGTACTGATCTTTTTATCGTTCTGCTAAAATTATGTTGTGATCTACTTCACAGGGCTGTTGTGAAGACAGTAGACTGTAAAAGACTTCAGAATTTGGTCACCTCCACACCATACATTAAACACATATGTAAGGCACATTGCCTCTCTTAAAGAATCCTGATAAATGCAGTTTGCAATTCCCAGCAGCCGTAACAAACTACTTTCCCCAGGATTCATTGGGGAGGTCATGTCTTTGGGGGAAGTATAACATTACTGAAGGGCAGCAACTAAGAACATCTTTCTGCTTCCTCCTTCTCAGTCTATTCCCCACAGTGGGCTTCCCCTTCTCTTCTTCATCTGTCAGCAATTACCACCCCAGCCCCAAGCCAGTGATGACACCAACCCAAGACAGACTTATCTCCCTCCATGTATTCCCCACTCTGTACCATTGCACAGTGCTTCCACAGACAAACATAGGGCTCTGGTTCATGACAATTTTTCAGAATTAGAAGAAAGATTGCACTTCAGTATTCACAACCCAAAGGCAAACAACAAAAGCATCCTCAACCACAAGCCAAAATCACTGTAGTGATAGGAAAGGGTCCGTATGCTCTGACAGGGGTCTCAAGTGGACTCGTTCTGCCAGTGCAGAAGGGAGAGAGAAGTAAGCTAGAAATCTCATGTGCTGGAGATTTGACTGGTTCAGTAAACTTAATATATGGCGATAATTGACAAACATGTTTTTGCTGCAGTTTCCTAACCTATCAATCTATTGAGGAGCTTTTAGGCTAGTGTCTTAGTATGTTGTCAGCAATTCCTACAACTTTCAGCAGGACAATTATTGGCCATGACTAGAAAAGTATTGCTGAAAACAAGCAAGGACTTAAGAAACTGAACAAGTGGGTGACAGGCGTGAACGTTATAGAGCCAGGCATGGGCTTTGGCAAGTTCTGAAACAGACCAACTCTGGCCACAATGTGATATCAAGATGTATGTAGAACCGGGGGGGGGGGGGGCAGTGTGATGCCCTCCAGATGCTGTTGGACTACAAATCCCATCAACCCCAGCCAACATGTCCAATTTTCAGGAACGGCGAGAGTTGTAGTCCAACAACTTTTAG
The DNA here is from genome assembly GCF_964106915.1 of Podarcis gaigeae. NCBI lineage: Eukaryota > Metazoa > Chordata > Lepidosauria > Squamata > Lacertidae > Podarcis > Podarcis gaigeae. The sequence goes on from NC_139685.1 coordinate 43,095,993, forward strand.
AAGACATTATATTGGCTACCCCTCTTCCAGCACTCCAGAGACTCCACAGTTAGCATGATATGCTGCTGTTTACCACATCATTTGGGTTGTCTAATAGTGTGTGAGTATTCACACACCCAAAATTTACAAATGGCCAACCCATGTAAACAACTACAGCAACACTCATATTGGCTCTTTTATGGAGTGCACTGGAGTTGAAGACACTGGTCCCAGTCCTAAGATGTTGGCAAAGGATCGCACCCAAGGATCACCAATGAGGAAGGATAGGACAAGGTTGTTTGAAGCTGTAAGCACATATATGGGGAATGGGGAAGCAAGAAAAGGACTCAGTCCAGTCTCCAGTCTTGTTTCTCTGTCCCCACCACAGATGCTGCCAGAGATGTCCGTTCTTATTATTTGTTTGGCAGTGTCTCTTCAATACAGATGTGCCATGTGAAAGTGCTGGATACACAGTTCTTACTCATCCTTGTTTGATATTTCTAGCAGGGGATAGTCAAGTCAGGAATGAAAATTGGTTTCTGCTTTTGCATCACTCTTGCCAAATCGTGGCAATTGTGTGGTTTCAAGTCCATATCTAATATAGAGAAGCTGTATTTCATGTTAGCCTTTTGCGGGGGGGGGGGGGAGTGATTACATCACTGGACAATTTTCCAGTTTTATTATAAATTTTTAACTATATGGATCAATTTCAGGGTGTGTCAATTTCAAGGTCTTGAATTAAAGCTGTATCATTGTCAAACAAGCAGCCTATAACCAGAAATGGTTATTCTCCATCCATGTTTCCAATTACTGAATCTAATATATTATTAAATTAGCCTTTACCCAAAAAGCATTGATTCTCTGCACAAACATCAGCTTAGAGTGTCTTGTAAACTGCACATTGTTTTCCCTTCTGCTTTTAATTTCATCAAAGTAGAATTGATGTTGTCATGTAGAAGAGCTAACCCTAGCAACAAATCAGGTTTTTGAAACAAAAGTTCATTGTAGATACCATTTCCCCCCTTTTGTTGAAAATGTTTATTTTCATTCTTTGCTTTAGTTTAGACTTGGCTTATGAAAAATGCAATGTTTACTGTTACTTATATTGCTCTTTAATGTAGCTAGTTTTGTCTACAATTACTACAATATTCAAAGCAAATGTGGTAATATCATGCTCAAAATCTCTTGGACAAAATGACTATCCAGACGTGAATCTTATGGTGTGTCCTAGTGAAAATCACAGATTCTTAGTCTAATTCACTTCTGAAGTTGGTTTGGAGGGTAAAATGAGGCAAATGTGCTCTTGGGATGAGGGCAAGAAATATACTCTAAAATAAAAATTAAAAATGGCTAAACACAACTATTTTCTGGTGACAAGAAATCCAATGAATGCATGGATCTTTCCATGGGTTCCCGTATCAGGGCTTGGTTGCTCCATGTTCTGAAATGCATATTTAAATCTCTCTATGCAGATCCTCTATGCAGGACTCACTGGACTCTGGATCAGGACAGCTAAAAGTCTGCTAACTGCTTTTGAAAGACTAGGGCTGTCATGGGCGTAGCCGGGGGGGCAGGTGCTCCCCTAGATTGAGTAAAACAATAGAAATTCTTAACTAACTATCCAACCTCATCAGTTTTGCCCCCACCAACACAAGTCCTGTCCCCCTAATCAAGTCTGCTTCCCCCAACAAAAATCTCGGCTACACCCATGAAGGTTGTTATTGTTCTTTTAAGTTCTTCAACAATACAAGGAAGGCCTGTTTTACAACCTAAGCCTGTGTAGTATAGTGATTTTTGACTGTTGACCTTGAACCCAGCAAACCAAAGTTCAAACACCTATGTTAAGTTGTGGATGAACATATCAGACGACACAGCGATTCTTCAAACAGCTCTTGTTTATTCACAGGCCAGAACAGAACTGAACTGAAGGGTTCAGCCAGCCTGCTTATATAGAGCTCCACTACAACGCAACAGTAACCACTTTCCGTAACTATCCAATCACTGAACGTCACTTTCAATCCCTTATTTGCATATGTGGACCTGAGTGAAAACTATCTACAGTATCCCCCTGCCGGCCCAGGGTGAGAACTTCAGTACATAACAACCTGTGTCAGAGGAAGAGTGGAGCTGGGGGAAGTCACAAAGAGACAGTGGTGGGCTGGCGACATTTAGACTTGCTAGGGCTGCAGAGCAGCAGAGGTCAGGTTGACAGGAATCTCCCCTGTAGTGCAGGGAGTATAGTGACTTGGTCCTGTTGCAAGAATCTCCAGCTCAAGACCCCCAGAACCTTACACACTGCTGCTCAACTGTGACGTTAACTGGGCAGTCTTGGGTCAGTCACTTTCCCTCAGCCTAACGTTATTTACAGGGAAGTTGTGAAGATAATATTGGGGAGTCTGGGAGTGTAATATGCTACCAAGAGCTCTTTGAACAAAAGGCTGGTATGCATGTAATGCTCAAACTTGTGTGCAACAAGCAAGCCATTGTGATATAGCGGTTAGATTGTTGAAATAGGACTTGGGAGTCCAATCCCCAGCAATATCTGAAGGGACAGTGTTATTTTTCTAGATAAAAAGGTGACAGAACTCACCATGGACGCCTCCCTTGTTCTCTTATAATGGCAATGGCATCCACCAGAGAGGTGGCACCACTGAATTCCAGTAAGTTCTAAGTGGGAAAAAAGCCCTAGTCCTTAGATATTGCTTGGATGCTAAAGTTTTTGATGGAGTGGTTTTATGGTGTATTTACCATGTATAGTTATTGTTGTCCCTTAGGATAGCTTGCTGGTGAAGAGTGGGTTATCAATATTACAATCAGTCAAGCAAGTAAGTCACTTTATTCGTGGAAGTGACTCTAAACCACTTAACACAAGTAAACTGACCCCAGCACCCCTCACCATCGGCCAATACTGGCTGAGGATAAGGATAGAGGACTCTTCCTATCTCTTTCCTGTGTTTGTATAAGTTATAGGTCTGTTTCATCCCTCCATTTTTATTATTATTATTATTTGGCAGACTAAACAAATGAAAAGATGCACGAAAAATTCACATTTAAAACTGTACATGTATTTATTTATTTATCCTGCCCTTCCTCCCAAAGCAGCTCAAGGAGGTCAACACTTTATACATATTCTTTCCCAAAATACAGAGTTTAGTCAATGCATCCCCCCCACCCCCAATGAACACATATTTGTACTGTTCCATGGTTGCCACATATTCAATTACCGTAGTTTCTACACAAACTATGGCTTTTAGAGCAGTGTGGCACCCGTACTTTGGAACACTGTTGCCACTGAAATTAGGCAAGCACCCAGAATTCTAGGAACATACGAAACTGTTTTATACTGAGTTATGTCATTGGTCCATCTAGCTCAGTATTGTCTACACTGATTGGCAGTGACTCTCCAGGGTTTCAAGCAGGAGTCTCTCTCAGTCCTAGATGTCGGAGATAAAAATTGGCACTTCCTGCATACAGGGCAAATGCTCTACCACTGAGCTATGCCCTTCCCCAGATTCTGATGTTTTTCTGCCTGCTGAAAATGTTTCTGTTTCGCCAAGCATTTCTAAAGAATTAATTTGATTCAGAGCTGGTCATTTCTTCTGCACATTACAGTTCGATAATTTTATGGTGTTTTAATGATTTTATTGCACACCACATGCTTTCTTTTTTTTACAATGAATAGGCAGTTTAGAAGTACACTTGCAAATAAATATCTATAAAACATTCCTCATAAAATATGCATTTTTGCGTGCATTTCTTGAACTGAAAGTGCATCATGAAAGTCAAAGAGCATAATCTGATTGACAGCTTTATTCCGATCTGCATATAGGTCCAGGATCAGCAAATGAGGTCAATTGACTTTAAAATGGAGACTGAATAAATTTCTCTTCCATCCTTAGCTGGGGATTATGGGAGTTGTAGTTCAATGGCATCTGAGGACTTGAGGCTGTGGGAGAATGATGCAGACGTGGGACCCTCCACCCATACTTTTTGTTGTTGCAGGTTAATTACTGAAAAAATATGTAAGTGTGTGCCCTTAACACACATTACAATGCTGAAGAGTAAGGACTGTACAATTAGACACTTTAAAATTACATTAAATTCAATTGGCTTGAACTTATTGCATTAAAGTCAGTGTAACAAAAAGTGATTACAGTAATTGGATTGAATCATGTTCTTAATTATTACCTAGGATTATGTATTGTCCTTAAAACAAAACAAAAAAATCTAAGTACAGATGGGTTTCAGTATTTTTTCCATACCAACCTTAGAAAGTCACGCCCTCCCTTCAGATGTCAGGGAGAAAAAGAATTACAGAACTTTTAGAAAACATTTGAAGGGAAGTTCAGGGAAGTTTTTAGCTGACATCTTATTTTTTATATATATATTGCTGGAATCTGCCCAGAGTGGCTGGGGAAACTCAGCCAGAAGGGGGCAGGGTATTAATAGTAGTAGTAGTAGTAGTAATAATAATAATTTATTTATACCCCGCCCATCTGGCTGAGTTTCCCCAGCCACTCTGGGCGGCTCCCAATCAAGTTTTAAAAACAGTACAGCGTTACATATTAAAAACTTCCCTGAACACTAATTATTAGTATTATTATTAGTATTATTAAAGTCAGTCACTTTTATTCCCATTTTAGAGTTCGGGAACTGAGGCTGACGTAACTGAATTGCTAAAAGGTGAGTCAACAGCTCAGGCAGGGCTTTGAATCTTTTATGTTTCATTTTGCTTTTGTAAAGTCATTCCCAATCAGTTTATTGAAAGCACAAAAGCAGGTGAGCTTTACTAGAAGCCTGACAATGCCATGAGACAGAAACTGATACATTATTTATATTTTTATTACTGCTCAGAAGGAATTTTGCTATCAGATTCCTTTATAGCATGTATAATGGTTGAATATTGTTATAGCCATTTCCTAGAGGCCACACAGGTTTTTTTTGGTTTGGTTTGGTTTTACGTGTGATTTAAATATGAAAAGAGAGTGGGGGAAACAGGTTAAATTATTGTATGTCATTTCTTTTTGAGGCTGGCGGCCTAAAGTCAATGGGAAAGGCTAATGATTTACTGCATGAGCAAGTTAAAAATGTATGCACTAATACATTTTATTGCCCTGTATATTCATGCTTTATTCCTCTGGCTCTTAAACAAAGTTTTTTAAAAAGAAAAACCACAGAGAGAGAGAGTTTTCTACATTTAGAGATATCTCCTGAAAAATTGCCCTAACAGATAATAGAAGAGTTAAGAAAATGCAAACATACAATTTTAAAGCAACCTCTTTGCAGCTGTGCATCTTTCCCCTTGTAACATGGGAGTGGAGTCCTTATCTTCCTATTTCCATAATGAAAGCTCCCCAAGCACAGGCCACTGTGGCAGATTTACAGCCCTGGAGCAAGAGAAGTGACAGGCATTTTAATATGAACGGAGATATGAGGTCCTTAATGTACAGTGATGTCACTTCTAACAAGGTAGGAAGTGGGGGCGGGGATCGGATGGGACTTTTCATCTGTTTATTTGTTTCTCCTTCTCACTCCAGTCACCAAAGCAAGTGAAACCTGCCCGCTACATCAGTGACCTTTTTTCAACTGGGAAAAGGTCGCAAATAATTGGGAGGAGATTCTGCTTATTCAGGTGGAAGGCACATGCTCAGGTTAAGGGAAGGGGAACAGACCTTCCTTGCAGTGGCGTAGCGTGGGGGGTGCAGGGGGGGCCGGCCGCACCGGGCGCAACAGCTGGGGGTTAGGGTTAGGGGGCGCAAATCCACGGGTTAGGGGGTGCAAATTACTTGCCTTGCCCCGGGTGCTGACAACCCACGCTACGCCACTGCTTCCTTGGACATGCATTAACCAAAATAAGGTAAAGCCAAGCATAGTCTCTAGACAGAACTTACTTTGGGAGCGTATAAGGGCAAGACATGGTAATGAATGTCCTCAAGGGAGTGTTATAATGAATCGCTTATTGGATGTTGACCCTCTTTTTTATTATTCTTTTGAACATCCTGGATATGGTCTCGGAACTTCTATGTAGTCTGATGATCCATCTATTGGTCAGAGAACAGGAGTGGCTGGTGCAATATAGGGCTGTGTTGCAGAGCCATCCTCCTGACTTGGAATAGGCAAATCCATCAAGTTCTGTTTCTTCTCGTTTCTCATTTTCTTCTGTTCTTCAGTCCTTCCCAATTTCGGCATCAATCTGCAACTTTTGAAGAAGTCCTCATGGAAATCCACCGTCATCTCAGTGCACAGTTCTTCTAATACTTTTGCAAAGCATTCTTTCCGTAACATAATGCATTTTTGTATGTTATTATCTCCAATACAGTGGTACCTCAGGTTACAGGTGCTTCAGGTTACAGACTCCACTAACCCAGAAATAGTACCTCGGGTTAAGAACTTTGCATCAGGATGAGAACAGAAATCGTGCTCCGGCAGCGTGGCGGCAGCAGGAGGCCCCATTAGCTAAAATGGTACCTCAGGTTAAGAACAGTTTCATGTTAAGAACAGACCTCCAGAACAAATTAAGTTCTTAACCCGAGGTACCACTGTATATGCATTTGTATGCACACTGGATATGCACTTTTGAAAATATTTCTTAGCTGAGTCAATGGGAGAAAATGTCTGCTCTGCAATGTTCTGTGGGCTGTGATGCACCAAGTAACATTTATCCAAGTGCTCTTATAGGTTTCTGCAATATGCAAAACTGTTTAGATTCTGTGATCTTTCAGCCCCTCTCCAACCTTCTCTCCTTGGGAAAAGTTAATGAATGAATGGGTCAGTTGACAGCCTGTGGGCCACTTGGGTGCATTGCTGCCAGCTTTCTGGACCTCCATGTCAGTATGGATTTCATTCATTGTATGATCCCAAAACTGCGCTTGTGGCCTTGCTTGACAATCTTTCTCTAGAGACTGACAGGCAAACTTATACTACATTGACCCTATTAGATCTTTCTCTGGCCTTGGGTACATATGACATCAAGAGGTGTTAGGGACACAGTGGTGGGACCTGAGAGGCATTTGCATGCCAGCAACTCCATTTGTTCTCCAAAGAACGTTCCCAAAAGGTCACAATGAGTAATTGTGCAATGTTCCTCTGGCACCTCCCGTATGGAAAGATTCATAGGTGTCGCATTGTTAGTTTTTACTCTCTCTAACTAGGGCCGGATTTAGGTTTGATGAGGCCCTAAGCTACTGAAGGTAATGGGGCCCTTTATATGTCCAGCTGTCCTTTGTCAACAACAAATTGTCGCTGTTTTTTGTCTTGAATATATGCTATATGCTAGCAGTTCGAAAGCACGTCAAAGTGCAAGTAGATAAATAGGTACCGCCCCAGCGGGAAGGTAAACAGTGTTTCCGTGTGCTGCTCTGGTTTGCCAGAAGTGGCTTAGTCATGCTGGCCACATGACCCGGAAGCTGTACGCCGCAACCCCAGAGTCAGTCACAACTGGACCTAATGGTCAAGGGTCCCTTTACCTTTACCTTACAACCTAAGCCTACAACGGTGGAGGTCACAGCACTGACATCCCAAAAAGGTTCTGCTTCTCCCATCGTCACAGCCTTGGATTTAAACAGAAATCAAACATTGTTCTGACTCTCTCTCCAGCTTGTAGCTTTTCCTCTTGCTGACATCACTGCAACTCTCTGCTCTCAACTCTGGCTTTGTCCTTCTAACTAACTGGAGTTAAAAGGAGGGGGCTCCACCAATTTGCCATTTCTTAGAGACCCCTTAATGGCCCCTCGCCCAGGCTGTCACCTCACCAGGAGTCAAGTCTGTCTATTCCAATAATTAGAAGCCTTGATTAGATTTTAACACTTGCTAGATCCAGGGATTGGAAGGGTCTCAGCATACAACCTAACCCCCACCCCCACCCCCGTAGCACTACTTTGGTTTTATATAGCCTCCTTTCCATAGTGATTTATCCAACTTATTCTGATGGCTACTTCTGCAGTACAATAACTGCCCCAGATTTTGGAATGGAATCAAAGAGGCAAAAGAAAGAAAGAAGTTATTGGGTGTTTTCATAGATTTCTCAGAGTAGTCAGCTTAGGGACCCTCTAAGGTAAAGGTAAAGGTACCCCTGCCCATACAGGCCAGTCTTGACAGACTCTAGGGTTGTGCGCTCATCTCACTCTAGAAGCCGGGAGCCAGCGTTGTCCACAGACACTTCCGGGTCACGTGGCCAGTGTGACGAAGCTGCTCTGGCGAACTGGCACCAGAGCAGCACACGGAAACGCCGTTTACCTTCCCGCTATACAGCGGTACCTATTTATCTACTTGCACTTAAGGGTGCTTTCGAACTGCTAGGTGGGCAGGAGCTGGGACCGAACGATGGGAGCTCACCCTGCCGCGGGGATTCGAACCGCCGACCATGCGATCGGCAAGTCCTAGGCGCTGAGGTGTTACCCACAGAGCCACCCGCGTCTCTCTAGGGACCCTCTAGATACCACCAAACTCCAACTCCCCCACACCTGACCATAACTATGTTGGGTACGAATAATAGGAGATGGAGCCCAACAATATATGAGTTGGCTACCCTTGGCTTGGGACGCGGGTGGCGCTGTGGGTAAAAGCCTCAGCACCTAGGGCTTGCCGATCGAAAGGTCGGCGGTTCGAATCCCCGCGGCGGGGTGCGCTCCTGTTGCTCGGTCCCAGCGCTTGCCAACCTAGCAGTTCGAAAGCACCCTCGGGTGCAAGTAGATAAATAGGGACCGCTTTCTAGCGGGAAGGTAAACGGCGTTTCTGTGTGCAGCTCTGGCTCGCCAGAGCAGCGATGTCACGCTGGCCACGTGACCCGGAAGTGTCTTCGGACAGCGCTGGCCCCTGGCCTCTTGAGTGAGATGGGCGCACAACCCCAGAGTCTGGCAAGACTGGCCCGTACGGGCAGGGGTACCTTTACCTTTACCTTACCCTTGGCTTGGGACGCGGGTGGCACTGTGGGTTAAACCACAGAGCCTAGGACTTGCCGATCAGAAGGTTGGCGGTTCGAATCCCCACAACGGGGTGAGCTATCATTGCTCAGTCCCTGCTCCTGCCAACCTAGCAGTTTGAAAGCACCTCAAAGTGCAAGTAGATAAATAGATACCGCTCCGGCGGGAAGGTAAACAGCATTTCCATGCACTGCTCTGGTTCGCCAGAAGCGGTTTAGTCATGCTGGCCACAAGACCTGGAAGCTGTACGCCGGCTCCCTCGGCCAATAAAGCAAGATGAGCGCCACAACCCGAGTCGGTCACGACTGGACCTAATGGTCAGGGGTCCCTTTACCTTTACCTTTGCCCTTGGCTTAGGCTATGGCTACCAACTTATTTGGCAATTAGTTTTCTGGGTAAACATGCATAGGATTGCACTGTTTGCTTATCATTACTGTTTATTACATTGACCTAAATGTACATCCATTCAGTGAAAAACGTCTTCTTTCCATTTTCTCTCTCACACTAACAGCTATCTTGAGAGATGCTTAAAGGCACATCTCTGGGCATAATGAATGAAAATGTTTGATGGGACCACAAGAACATTTCCAGATGGATCACACCCGTGGCATGCTGCTGCAGATGGAATGTGTTTCAGGAACTATAGCTCAGTGTGCTGAATCTGTTTAGCAATTAGAATGCCTATGTTGACAAAGACAGAAAAATAAAAATAAAAATCAGCCAAAGATAGTAATGAGAGACTATAGTCATGGCTCCAGTAGAACATATTATTAGCATTAACCTTAGCACTAGGTCATGCACTGTCCCTTCTAATGAGTGATGTTAGGGCTTCTCTGACAGGCTGATTCCAAGCAGAAGAGTAACATAACCTTTACTATTTGATTATGCCAAGAGGCATATATGAACTGCAGAAGGCCAGACAAGCCTAGCCCTGTATTATAAAGAATAATTTGATTTCCATCCTATTCCCTTCCCTGGCCTTTTAATTTCCTGACAGCAAAGGGGAGTCCAACAGTCCAGTCATATACACATGAATCTGGCAGTTAAATCCCATCAAGTTCTACAAGACTTACAGTCCTCAGCGTATTTACTCAGAAGTAATTTCCACTATACACAGTGGGACTCGTTCCCTGAATACCAGGTGTGTGCATAAGATGGCAGCCTAAATCTAGGATAGGTATGCGCATGATTACAGGCCGAGAGTCTCAGAGTACACACTAAAGAGAATTGAATGTGGATGAAAGAATACAAGAATGCTTTGGCATCTTAAAGGCTGGTTTGTTGCAGCATCTTTGGCATTCAAGAGCTTACTTATCTGATTGATTGATTGATTGATTGATTGACGGCATTTACATCATACTTTTTTCTCCAAGGAGCTCAAGGTGATGTACATGGTTTCCCCCCTCCTCATTTCATCCGCACAACAACCCTGCAAAGTAGATTAAGCTGAGAGTCAGTGGCTGGTACAATGTCACCCAGTGAGCTTCATAGTTGAGTGGGGATTTGAATCCTGTTCTGACACTCTTAATACTCTAACCTCAAAACCACACTGGCTGATGTACACAATTGTGGTTGTCTGTAATGCAGGCATTGTCAGTTTAGGTGAACACACAAGCACAGACATACACTGGATACTTGAGGGAAAGGAAATAGTTATAAGGAAGGCTGAAAAATCACACCCAACACTGCTAGGCAAGCAAAGAATTCGCACAGCATCACAACATTTGAGTTTTTATTTTTTATTTTTTAAATTATCACATCTACATATCCAATAACCAAAGTAGCAAACAAGCAAGAATCGTCTAATCGTCTAATCCTAAACTGCACAGATAGTATACATAAATGTTAAATATTCAGTTTGACCAATGTACCTAAATATTTACTTGAAGCCACATCCACTCCATACATCCATAAAACTTTTAAAATAACAACCACAAATATTAAGACATTAATAGTTTTAAATTCTAAATGCCATTATAAAAATATTATTTAAGTAATATGCATGTGATATTATTTTTGTTTGTAGTCAGTTGGCCAACCAATATCTTTGAGCAATTAAATTTGCCAGGGTTTAAGATGCACTTATAGTGAGTATTCTTTGACAAAGAAGTGATTGGACAGGCATTGTAATCTTCCTTGTAAATCTTCCATGTATAACTGTTCTCCCTCACTTATGCAATTTTTAATGTATGTGCATTTTTAGCTAACGATGTCCCTGAGCTTATAGTAAGACTACTCGAAGTCATAGGTGGAAAGACTGTCCTATGGGTATGCTTTTTGTTGATCACGTGAGGAACGACTTATTTGAATGAGCTACAGCAGCATTCTTGTGATGGAAGTGGGGTAAGTCCACACTATGAGCTTATTGTAATAGTATACTTGCTTTGAGCTTTAATAGATACATATTGCATTTTGACAATGAAGTGAGATGGCAGCACAGGAGCCAAACCTGCAGAACTCCCTTGTGATCTTAGCAAAAGCAGAAGCCCATTAATGCCTAAATAGTGGCTTTGTCCATCTCTTTCAGTCCCACAGATTCCAGTAAAAACATGGCAGCCATATGTCTTCAGAAACAAGGAATCCCAATAGTATATCTGCTAATATTCTATAGCAGATCACTTAATACAGTATACAGGCAGCCCACCCAGCCCACCCCGTTTATGCATGTTCAATATGTGCACGATCGTGTATAAGCACATCGCGCCAAACCTGAAAGTGACCCGGAATCGTCCTAAAGACGTCACTGAAACGGGGCGGTGTGGAGTGTTTGCAGCTACATAAGGGAGCTGTTGTATTACAAAGCACTACATAGAAGCTCTCCATGCTGTCCAGCCAGTGATGGCCTTATTTCAGATGCCCTTCTTAATCAATCGTATTGGAGGGGGAGGAAGAAATACCTTTGACCTGCCTGTAAGCAAGAATGAGATTGGCTAAAAATATAGTGTAAGTCTGTCTGGTGTTAAAGCTCTGATGTTGTGTTCAGCAAGAAATCCACTCGGATCAATGCCACCCAAGCACAACTATCAATAATCAGAAGAGTGTATGACAAGAACTAATGCTTTATATCACAAAATAGGTCTTGTTCACACAAACAGTTAGCTTTTGGATTCTGGGCAAACAGGCTGATGAATAAAAGTGACAATTGCTTTTTTATGCCTGCTTTTAATGTAATTGCTTGCTGCCTTTAACCCTGTTTACTGTATATTTGGTTAATTTAAAATATTGACTGAAGTTTTTGCTTGCAAAGCTCTGTTCTGTAATGCAGATTACTATGCATCTAAATGGGCTTTTTTGCCTTAGATCTTCCTACCAGAGACCCTCTGAGAGATGATCTTTGTTTTGTTCCATATCAATACCCATTTTCCAGCTGCACGCAAGATGACAATAATACATTGCTTCTTTTATACAAGTCAATAAATGACCTTAATAAAGTAATACTTATTTAAGGGGCAGCATGGCTTGTTAAACTGGGAAAAGAATGAAGATCAAGAAAAGTTCCAGAGATGTTGGCAACTGTCTTTCTCAAGACAATGGAGTGCACCTCCAGGGGTGAAGTCAAACCACTGGGAAATCACAGCGCCTGCTGTGGCTGTAGAGACCGGTAACTCATAACTGCTGCCTTCTGCATTGTTATTTCTGCATTAGCAGCACTGAAGTGACATCATCAGGGCTCAAGCCCAGGAACTGTGTATGGAGGTCCTGGCCTGCCCAGATGACAAGAGCTCACTGATGTGGGCCAAAGGAAAGCAGAGCAATATGTTTGGCACCAGTTGCTGGAAGGAAGCATATAAGACTCCATCCAGCCCTTTTCACACTGTCACAATTCTCTGAGATGGGAAATGCGATGACTCGTGATAGGGTATTCTCAAGAGTGGCACCCGACTCTGGCATGTCCTCCATTCTCAGGTGCAATCAATATCAACACTAATTGAATTTTGACACCAGGGGGGAAATGTGTCCATTCTTCCAAGCATTTGTCTTGGCTGATGTAGTTCTGTTGTTGGTTTATTGTCTGATTTTAGATTAAATAGTATTTTAATGAAATATTGTTTTATTGTATATTAATGGTATTCCTCACTCTGGGATTGTGTGAATAATGAAGAGCAGGTTATAAATAATTTAAACAAACATGTATATATGCAAACTGGAGTTGACCCAATGGGTTCCCATGACCTAGAATCTTCTGGAGCTGTGTGTGCATATGGAGCCATTTTCTTCGGCATCAAGTTTGACTTGTGCACCCAAGGAGTTTTGCGTGCACATTCTGTGGCACACGTACATTGGTGTTGCACCAATGCCTTTCTTGCTGCTAGGGCTTCACCTCTAAGAACCTGGGCTTGTTTGCAACTTTTTAAAAAAAAAAAAATATATGGTGCCTAATATTTACTGAAATCAGCTGAACGTTGACAGGAAAATATAATCAATAATTTCAGAAAATAAATTAAGCCATGTGGCAATGTAGCAGCAACCTTCCTTCTTCAAATCTGAATAATGAAGAAGAGGGTGACAAAGAGCAGCAAAAGACGGGTGTTTGAAAGCCTTGGTTTTTTACTAATTAGAGCAATGGAAAAAAAATCGTCATCATCACTGGACTCAGCCCTGAAACACAGAAGCAAACGAACAGCCCTGGTTCAATTTTCAGTTTGTGCTTTTGAGTCAGCTCCGGGGTTGCCTTTGATATGTTACATGCTCATGAACTTTCCATCAATTATAGATGTGAACTTTTTCACTCTGCTGAGTTGTTTGTAAATACTGTGAGGTAGCTTTGCCCCAGATCATACCAACTTAGAACTTCAGAATGGGGGAAAAACACATACAAAGTTATATGAGATTATCTTTTCCTACACCTATGATTGGCTAGTTAGTTTTGATATGTTCATATTTCTGTCCATCTGCCCCTTTATCCTTTGACCCCACCTGAATCAAAGCCATTCATAAACTCCCTCCTCACCTCTGCTCAGCTAGTAATAACTTTGCCGTGAAAACTTTTCCAGAGTTCATTCATGAAAACCAAAGCCTACTGTAAACGCTCCGTGCAAAGTTAGCTGTGCGCTTGAATGATTCCCACAAAATGCTAACAATATGGAGGCAACTGAGGTAACCCACTATCTGTTGCATGATAGACAGACTAGGTAGCTAGGAGTGGAGGCAGAAAGTTTGCAAGAGTGAGAACTGCCTGGGAATGAAGGAGAGAGACGATTCAGAACCCATGTAATTTGCACTTCTTGAAACATTACATAAACCAAAGGGAAGCTATCCTACAAAATTCACACTTCTCTGAATTTTGCAATGCAGTCATGCAACTAAATATTGTGTAAAAATGTGCACAGTGGTACCTCAGGTTACATACGCTTCAGGTTACATATGCTTCAGGTTACATACTCTGCTAACCCAGGAATAGTACCTCAGCTTAAGAACTTTGCTTCAGGATAAGAACAGAAACCGTGCTCCAGCGGTGCAGCGGCAGCAGGAGGCCCCATTAGCTAAAGTGGTGCTTCAGGATAAGAACAGTTTCAGGTTAAGAACGGACCTCCAGAATGAATTAAGTACTTAACCCGAGGTACCACTGTACATTGGGCAAAATTGGAGGCAAAATATATATATTATTAGGTAAAATGTGCACTACAATAGTAAAGCCTATTTAAAGCACATTTAGTTCCTCCCCTCAAAGGTAATTTACCCTTCATTGTGCTACAATACCTAGCACACTTAACAGACTACAGTTCCCAAGCTTCTTTGGGGAGGTGCTTTAAATGCAGGGTGAATATGGAGTCAAAGATGAGTGTCTTTCCCAGCTCTGACTGGAGAAGCTGGGGCGTTTTACATGCAAAGCATGTGCTCCACTCATTGAGCTAAGGTCTTTCCCCTAAGTATTTTGCCTCTGTCCTGGATGACTGAAAATAAGCTGCGAGTTTTTGCCAATCAACATTTCAGATCAAGAATACCTTAGTATGTGGTTGCATCATGCAGGCAGCTTGGCTAATAGCTGATGATTAACTAATATATTCCATTCTAATTGATGTTTCAAACCCAGTTAATATTACTGATTTTTCAAATCAGGAGCAAGATGATTATCAGACAGCCACCTATTTAAAATTGTTTTCTGAATGTAGGTCAAGAGTTACATTTTCCTGGCATGCATTTGTTATCACTGCTGTTGTCGAGTAGGCAACAACACCTATGCAGCTAGGGTAATTCAGAGATTTAACGACTCTTGTCTGGTGCAATCTCCTTTAATTTCAGGGTTTCCAACAGGTTTGCTTTGAAGTCCCTGAAATACCTTGGGACAGTACAAGAACTCAGAAATGTCGGATGTGTTCTAAATCCTGCTTCCTTCTCCATCAGGCTTAGTGGCGTAATATTTTTTTTGCTGTATAACATTATCAATTGCAACAATTGGGTTATGTATGCTATGATGGAAAGGGAACTTGTTCAGTTGATCCTTGCACTAGACTTGTACATGCTTTTGGGGTTTCATCAGTAATTAGGATAATGGACTTGGTCTTGATTTTCAGAAGAAAACAACCATAATGCCTTAATGTTTTCTATGGCAGCATTCTGAGCAACATATATTTTAGCTTTCACATCTAAATGATGTTTGTTTTGTGGTCTTGACCTGCCTGTCTAGATTAGGTAGCATCCCATTTAAGAGGGGGTTGGGTGGGAGGGAGACAATTTATTATCAATACATTAAATAGCCTCCTCAGTTTATTAATAGCTGTATCCATTACAGAAATGTTTCTGAAGTCTTTCCTGCAATACTGGCATTACTGCTAGCTAAACTATGACAATTTTTCCTGCTATCATTAATCTAGTGAGCTCACCTTTAAAATGTCCATCTTTTTGGCTTTATTCTCCCCTTTGGCATTTTGCCAGTAACTTTTTGCTCTTTTAGCCTTTTTTTTTTAAAGCTACCTAAGTGGATGAAGTAGGACATGCACAAGTCTTCAGATTCACGTTAAGTGGTTTTCAGAAAGCAAGGAGCAGGAGCAGAAATGTGAATTTCATAATGAAAAAAGGAAGGCTCCAGGCTCCAGAATGTATCTGTAATCATTTACGCCCCACGTGGTAGTATGTTTTGGATATGGAGCTAAAAATTGCTGGTCCACTGCAAAAAAAAGATACTAATAATTCCTTTGAAAGTGTTATTTACAATAATACCCAGCCCAGGCGTAATTTCTCACCAGTTGTTCAAGACTTTCATACAATTCTGTAGCAGCTAAAAGGTATGGCTGAATAGGACATATTTACTGAGTTCAGAAACTTCTGTGTTCCTATTTCTCCCTGTTACTTACAATAACCTAAAGCCTAATGGGGTTGATAGAGAACTAAAAACATGGCTGCCAGTTTCACTAGATCTTCTTGTAGCAAATGGTCTGAAGTTTAAATTATTTCCCATATAAAAACTGTTTGAAGTAGATGTTGTTGTTTCTTTGATTTTTACTGATTTATTCTTTAAAATAAATATTGCCTTTTTTTCACAGGAAGCTATCTTATATTGGGCCAGAACATTAGTCCATCTAGTTCTCTATTTTCTGCGCTGACTGACAGCAGCTCTCTAGGCAGGAGTCTACCTGATGACACCAGGGATTGAATCTGGAACCTTTGGCATGCAAATCAGGTGCTCTACTACTAAGCTATAACTCTTCCCTTTGCAAAGTTGATGATTTCTCTTTAGAATAAGAAGGAGCTATGATGCAGTCCAGATTATGCTTGGACCAGGGAAGGACTATGTTATGATGGTGGACTAAGCAAGGATGTCTTTAAGGGGAACAGTGGCGGAGGACATCTCTCTGGCACTCGGTGTGGGGTGCCGAGGGGTGGGGCAAACCATCCGGCTGCGCACACACGGCACCAATACGGACAGAACTCAAACGGCGCCTGTACAGATGGCACACGTGGCACCCATACTGACAGCGTGCATGCGGCGTCCATTCCAATGGCGTGCAAGCAATGCCCGTACCAACAGCGCATGCGCGCCCTCGACCACCCTACAGCTGGGGGGGGGAGGCAGCGGGCAGTCAGCGCAGAGCCTGCGGGCACCTGAGAAGCGTGGCTTGGGCGCGCTGCAGGCCCTGCGGTGAGTGCCGCGCACCATTGTGTCACTCCCCCCTCAGGGTGACACCTGGGGCGGCCTGCACCCCCCACCCCCCTTTGTACGCCCCTGAAGGGGAAGAGATCCTCAAGGGAACTCCTGGTGGATGGTGGGAGTAGTCTTCACTAAGCACCACTGTTACACCATTTCTCCATTTCAGTAAGATTTGTATGGATTGCCCATTTCTTAAAAGCCTTTGCCGTGTGCTTAGACTTACATATGTTACAGCACTACTTCATAGCAGGATTTCATCACCTATATCATCATTAAAGCAATTATTTCAGAAACAGTAGTCTTCAGTATGCTTGTAGTAGCCAGGATCATATATTGCCAAGTTTTATTTCTGCCTTGTCTATATAAATATATAGGAGCATTAGAGAGCTGCTTTGGCTGCAGATGTAATAGATTTATTTAACTAGCCCATCAGTGTGACAGGTTTTATTTATTTTCATTTTCCTATTGTAATGATAATATAAATCAGCAACAAGCCTCACCAACCAGGATTCAAACGGGTGGAGGGAGCAGATGAGCGAGTGCTGAAGAGGCTACGGTGTCATGGTCTGGTTGGACACAAAGGAATGGTGGGAGAAACCAGTCGGGGAACCCCCAAGGGAAGAAGGCTCAGAGCCTGCCTGGGAAAGTGGTGGGACAATGATGACTGGTCAAATGGAGAAGACTGGGAGAAGGAGGCAGAGCCATGGCTACGGAGCGGGGGCCTAGCTGGGGTTTTTGCCCTGAGTGAAGCCTCTAGAGGGGCACCATTGAGGCTCCCAGTCTGTGTGTACACAAATGTGTGTGTGTGCGCGCATGTGCCAAACTGGGTCTTTGGGTAAAATAAAGCCTAGTTTCGCCCTTGGGAGGGGGTGTTAGAAGCCAAGATGCTTAGATGCTTAGGGCTTAGTGATCTAGGAGAGTCTGTGGCTACGAGAAGTCCAGAATCAGAGAAAGAAGCTGAAGAAGGAAGGTGGGAGGAGGTGAGTGAGTGAGGCTGGTGCAGAGTCACAGATGTCTCCCCCTCCTGCTGTAACAAACTCCCCTACTTTCATCTCTCCCAGAACCAGAAGAGGCATGAAAAGGGCAAAGGAGAGATTGGTGACATGCAGACACAGTCTCTTATTGCTTGGATGGGGGGGGGGAACCTGGATAGGAGGACTTAGGCAGCTGTGGGGAGGCAGGGGACCTTCAGTCTCAGCAACTGCTCCATGGGGGCAAGACCTACCAGAGATGAGTTGCTATGCTCATTAGCACTCCTATGCAGATTGTGGTTTTCTTAATAAAGAGGTAACTCCCAACTTGCAGTTTTATTTACTGCTGGCTCACTCCTGACGCAGTCCTGGAGAACTGTACACTGACCCAAGTGGGTTGCAGCAGTCACACTGACCCAATGGCTAGGTAAAAGTAAGGTAAAGGTACCCCTGCCCTTACGGGCCAGTCTTGACAGACTCTGGGGTTGTGCGCCCATCTCACTTAAGAGGCCAGGGGCCAGCGCTGTCCGGAGACACTTCCGGGTCACGTGGCCAGCGTGACATCGCTGCTCTGGCGAGCCAGAGCCGCACACGGAAACGCCGTTTACCTTCCCGCTAGAAAGCGGTCCCTATTTATCTACTTGCACCCGGAGGTGCTTTCGAACTGCTAGGTTGGCAGGCGCTGGGACCGAGCAGCGGGAGCGCACCCCGCCGCAGGGATTCGAACCGCCGACCTTTCGATCGGCAAGTCCTAGGCGCTGAGGCTTTTACCCACAGCGCCACCTGCGTCCCGACCCAATGGCTAACAAGTGGCTTAATAGGACAGGCAAACAGGGAGATTTTCAGCCATCCAGGGCTGAAAGCCCCAGGTTGGGGTGGCCGATTTAGTGAGCAGAACGTAATAATTGCATTCAAAATGCAACTTGTATTTGTGGCATTGTGTTAAAGAACTGATAACAAGGGCTCCAAATTGGGATCCTTCTTTCAGGTGTATTTATTATTTATTTCAAAAACTTATATCCCACTTTACAACCTCAAGAGGTTCTCAAAGAAGCTGTACAAAAAAAATGCATAATACAATCATATTCAAGACCAGTATTAGGGACATGGGTGTCCGTATGGTGCCAGGATTATACAGGCAGCATGTCCTATCCTCATCATTAGTCTTCCCTGGTGTTACTCTTGGGCTAGGTCAGCCTTCACCAGCCTGTGTCTTCCAGATATTTTGGAGTACAACTCCCATCAGCCATAGCCAGCACAGCCGCAGCAAAGACTTCTAGTCCAAAACATGTGGAGGTCACCACCAAGTTGAACATCTGGCTAGGCAACAGGCCCTGCTGAGGACCTCTCAGGTAAATCAGTGAGGCAGATTTGCTCAGCTGAATTTGCTCAGCCCATGATGGAAGCAAATATTCATTTCCTGGCAGTGTGTCAGAAGTTGAGGCAATGAGTTATGCAGCTGAAAACCATTTCGTCTTTGAGACTGCAATCCTACACTCTTACCTGGCAGTAAGTCCCATTGGAACTTACTTCTGAATAGACATGCCAATCACTACTGCTATTTTAGCATTAAGAAGGTGAAATAAATTAGCTTTAAGCCTGAGACAACTCACATTGGTTCACTGATTTGTTTACTGACATTCCCCTTCTTAAAACTTTGGAGGGGGGATCAAAACAATACAATGACACAGCATTAGTGTTAGATTTCACTGGTGAAATTACAATGATTCTGAAGTGAGAGGAATGCCCATTTGGTCATTACTTTCAAAGTAATGGTTATCACTTTAAACTGTACTATGCAAATCACTAACATGTAGATTTCACCTTGAGGGTCAGAGTTCATTTTAGGCCACCTATTTTGACATTAAG
Source organism: Podarcis gaigeae (assembly GCF_964106915.1). Taxonomy (NCBI): domain Eukaryota; kingdom Metazoa; phylum Chordata; class Lepidosauria; order Squamata; family Lacertidae; genus Podarcis; species Podarcis gaigeae. The sequence continues at coordinate 43,115,822 of NC_139685.1, forward strand.
TTTGAACTGTATATCAGTTATTCATGACTGCAATTCCACCCCTACCCCCCCCCTCGCAAATCGGACAAGTCATTTTCACATCTGCAATAACCGCTAATGGTAATTATTAAATCAGCCTTTGGTATGCATATTGTGTCCTTTTCTTCTCCTGCTTGATACCTACACTTGTGTAGATTTGAACTTTCATATCCTTTCTGTATTATGCAATAGACGAGGGGTCACACATGTTTCTCTGCTTTGAATAATACATCTCTATGAAGTCTTGGTATATTAACTGTTGGAAAATTTGTTTCTGTCGTTTTAATATTTTATCATTTTTTGTCCTAAGTCGATGACCTTAACTGGTTGCAGTTCATTTCATTTCTTTTCTGCTTAAATATTTTAAAGGCTCTGAAGTACAAATATCAATCATATTGGGTGTTAAGAAAAATGCCAAACTTGAGATTTGGGTTATTTAATTGCAATTGTCAAGCTGTATTTAAATTCTTTTCTTTTCCTTTTCCTTTTCCCCTGCACAGTTTTTGCTCTCTCTTCCCATGTAGTTTTCAGCCATACTACCGTACCTATTTTCACTGAAAAATACAGAAAGAGACAGGGAAGAAAAGGGACCAATCCAGCAGGTAAGTTCATTTATTTATTTAGCACCATCAGTGTGCACAGCAGTTGCAGGATATAAAAGGATTTGTCCCTGTTCTGAGGAGCTTACTAGGGACATGGTTCCATCTTAGATGGGCCACAGGACCGTCTTACCCATAGGCGCTAGGGGTGCAGGGCACCCAGGCACCGGGCTCTCAGGGGCGCCAGGCCAAGAGTCTGGGGCCTGAGAGATGAGTCCAGGGAAGCAGTGGCGTAGCATGGGGGGTCAGGGGGCCGGCCGCACCGGGCGCAACATCTGGGGGGGCGCACTCGCACTCGCAGCTCTCTGCCCCTACCTGGCTCACTCTCTCTCTCTCACTGCAGTGCTGGCTGTGCAAATCCGATCCGAGCCGCCGGGTCGCCACCCACTGTGGAGGGGGTGGGTGCCAGGCGTGCGGTGCGGAGAGAGAGCGAGGGACTATCCGGGGGAGGGACAGTGCAGCGGCCGCCCAGCGCAGCGCTGAGCGCGGGAGAGAACCACACCAGACCAGGCAGCAGCAAGAAGAAGCTGGCAGCGGCGGCAGGTTAGGGGTTAGGGGGCGCAAATTACTTGCCTTGCCCTGGGTGCTGACAACCCACGCTACGCCACTGCAGGGAAGAGCCTGCTCATCAGTCAGAGCACCATGGTGGGCTCTTCTGCGAGTTTGGGGGCGACCGAGCCAGCGAGACGCTGAGGTGGCTGGCTGGCTCCACCCTCCTGCGTACCTGGGACTGGGCAACTAGGGAGGCGCCGGACGGATCTTTGCACCCAGGCGCCACATATGCTTAAGACAGCCCTGATGGGCCACCCCCCCTTCCTCCTGCCTTCTGCCACCTCCTCTTCCCTCCTGTCACCGGCTCCTCCCCATCCTCCCTGGCCTGTTGGTCTCATACTGTGCTCTGAGAAAGTGTCCCTTCATCAGAGGGAAACGTTGTGGATGAAGTGGCTGCACAGATCGTCTGTGCCACTGCTGCTTTGCTGCAACATTCTCAAAGCCTGCTTAAAATTTAACAGCCCACATCAGTCAAAATGCCTCACTCTCAGGAAGGATCCTTTCCTCAGAGTGAGTTGTGGTGGGCCTGGAGAACTTGGTTGGAGTGCCAGTGGCGGCTTCTGTAATGGCAGAGGTGCTGCATTCCTTGTGAGTGGGCAGGAGGCAGCTACTGTAGCAACAAATCTAGCCACAAGTCTTAGCTGCATGGTGTGTGTGTGTGTGTGTGGTGTGGCCGCAGTATGACAGCAGCAGGAAGCTCTATGGGTTGTTGGGGTGGAGCTGTTAAATTCACTACACATCCTAATTTTCTGCTTGAGGGCTGAGGCACTTGCTCATAGAGCCCAGAAGTTTACCGTGTAATATTTGACACAAGGGAAACAACAGAGAAAAGGCAGGGTGGTGGGTGCTTGTTTCATTTGTACATGCTTAGGCTTAGATACATGCTAAGAGTCCATCCTAACATCAGATGCCCAGTATCAGGACAAAATGCAGGCTAAAGATTACATCCAACTAAGTTATACTTGGAATGAAGCCATTCAAGTTAATGGGCTTAAGTTCGTCAGGTCTATAAATTTCCATAGGTTTACTCTGGGTATAACATAGGCTGCATACACACCATACTTTTAAAGCACATGACTTCACCACCACTACCACCCCAAATATTGTTAACAGTCATTTGTTAAGGCTGCAGGGAATTGTAGCTCTGTGAGTGGTTGAACTACAGTTTCCATGATTCTCTGGGGGGAATTATGGGCTTTAAATGTATAGTGCGTATTCAGCCTTAGTTGGATACAGCTCTTAAGAGTTGAATACCACCTTGTGGCATAAGCATCTTGGCTTCATTTATCCTTGGGACTCTCTGCAAGGAACACTGAAAGCCAGGCAGGGAGAAAGGGCCAAACACTTGGAAATGCATGCCATGATGGTGTCACGGAAAGGTGGGAGACAAGAGTTCCTTCATCGTGGCATTTCACACTGGAAAATCCCCCACCACCCATAGAGACCCACAAGAAATAACTCTATGCAATGTCTGCTGGTGGGTGAAAATACCTTTGTATAGAAAAGCTTCCCAGCTGCTGATAATAGGTGGGAACTGGCGCTATTCAAAGCTGCTGCTGTTCTTGTTGCAGTGATGGTCTTCTGTAAGCTCACGGGAAGTAACCTGGTTAAGCGGGGAACACAATGAGAGAGATTCTTTGAAGCTCATTTAATTTATTACATCTTTGGAATGACAAATATGGAGATGATCCAGATTCATACAGCTTGTTTTCTGAGATGCAATTTGTTAACTGTAATATTTTTAATGAAACAAACAATTGGAATAGCTTACAATTTGTTGCCTTTTTCACTCTTTTGCTTGATTTAATGCTGCGGAACAGCATAGCCTATTCTTTCCCTGTCAAAGACAACAGAAGAGGCACTATTTCTTAAACCAGTATTTTTATTCTGTCCTCCCTATTCACCCACTTTCAAATGTAAATAATTCCATAATCATATCAAACTCAGAATAAATATTTGTACTATCAATGTTTTTCAAATAAGGCTTAAATAATCCTTTTGGTGTTTGCACACTACTCAGAAATGGCTTTCAACATGCCTAGCAATATCTCCTGTGTTCTGGAAATACAGACCACCTTGTACTGTGTGGCTCCCTTTATTTATTTATTATTATTTTGTAGCTTTCCTCCTCCTAAATGCATGGTGCATGCAACAATGTCAAAGTCATAAACCCTATTAGGATGATTAAAACTGCTTTCATTCCTCCATCCCTCCCAAATCCTTAGCTACTAAAAGTAGTTTCAAATAACCTCTTGGGCAGCCCTTCAGAAACTGCTCAGTTCTGAATACAGTCGTACTTTGGTTGTCAAACACCTTGGTACTTGTACGTTTCGGCTCCTGAATGATCAAAATCCGGAAGTGAGTGTTCTGCTTTTTGAATGTTTTTTTGGAAGCTGAACGTCTGATGCAGCTTCCACTATTGTTTCCGGCGTGCCCGCGCAATCGGAAGCCAAACGGAAGCTATGCCTTGTTTCTGAACGTTTCGGAAGTCGAATGGACTTCTGGAATGCATTCTGTTCAAAAACCAAGGTACAACTGTATCTATCCTACAGCTGAGTGGCAACCATATGAAAGAGCTAGATAAGGTGTAGAAAAGAGCAACCCAAATCATCAGAGGACCAGCTCAGCTTCCAGATGAGGAAAGTCTACAAGAAGGGTGGGGAACCAGTGGCCCTCTAGGTGTTTCACAATTCTCATTGACTATGCTGGCTAGTGTGGATAGGAGTTGAAATCTACCGACATCTGTAGGTTTTCTATCCCTGGTCTACCATTTTGGGGTGGGTGCGCAGTAGAACATGATGCAGACAATAAGGCTTTGTGCAGACCAATCTATAACTCAAATTGTCATGCTGGAGGAGGGTTGGATGAGGCAGAAGTGTCTCTTCACCCAGCTCTGCCAGTGGAGAACCTTCACTATCACTAAGATCTCCACCCAAGCCTTCAGAATGGAAGCTAACACTAGATGTATCCTTACTGTGGGTAGTCAGCCTAAACCTATGAAATGGGGTTTTGAGGGGGAGCAAGCAAGGCCAAGCCAGCCTAGGATCCGCTGGATCCTAAGCCAGTCCAGCTATGGGCAAGTTGTGCTGAGGCTTGTTTTCTGAGCCAGCCTGGAGCTGAAGCAGTAAACATAAAGACTTTTCCTGCCCCACCCCCCTATTCTGGTGTAAGACCAGTTCCAGGGGTGAAGCTGGGGCATCTAGACATGGCTTTTAAATCAGCTTTCCAAGTGATGCCATTGGTATGGTGAGGAAAGAGGTAAGGAGTCTCTGAAAGAGGTATACCCTAATCAGTATTAGGAAAAGCAGGATTAAAATTGTGCTTTAAAATTGTGCTGAATATGAGTCTGGAGACCTCAGTTCACATCTCACCATGTGACTTAAGTTTGGGCAAGTTTACAAACAATGACCAGGAATCAGTGTAGTCTACCCATTCAAGAAGTACTACTCAATTAATGATATGAGCTTTAATGAATAAGTTAATGACTGAAATTTGTATATTAATAAAACAATCATTGTGAAGAGGAAACGCATGTCCTCAGATATCTGCCTTATGAGTCACAGCACACACTATCTTAGAAGCAGCATAATTTCTTGCGTGCGATAAGAGGAACACTTCTTCTGAGATCAGGGGTTGTGTCCAATGATACATGCGTACAGTTCCATTCACAAAGCTGGGCTTTTCCTTCTTCTCTTTGTGTACCTCTGGAGCAGATATTGAGGTGGGGGGCTGCAGAGGAGAGGAAGGGAGAATTAAGCTGCAGAGTTCGGTAAAACCCAATACCTGTCATCCTTAACTTTCTAACGTGTTACAAATACAGATAATCTGCTGCTTGATTAATTAGAGTTTTCGATCAATTAGAAGTTTTAAAATGGGATAATCTGACCAATTAATGCTCACATTGTTACAACCCTAGTGAGAACCAAACATAATGTGTGTAAAATGCATAAAGAATTAGAAATGTGCTCTATGCATGCTTGGTATTATGATCGGCAAAGGAGAATTGCAAGTTGATACTGAGGAGGTGTGAGTTACTCCCCTTTTCAGAGAACTCAGCCAATCAAAAAAACAGGTGTAAAGTACTTTTGCCGGGTCTGGTGTCTGTTATTTTTCAGATGTCTGCCCCACCCTTGACCTTAAATTGTTTCTGAGTTATCTTTCTGCAGCCTGGCACATGTAATCATGATTGCTGTGGACACCTGCTAGTCATTGATTAATGAGGCTGGGAAAGAATCTTATTCAGGCAGGCCTGAAATGACTTTTGGACTTCAGAGGTGAAAGAAGGTTGTCTTCTCAGAGAAGCCCATCTAGGGACCTTTGGATTTTTTCCAGTAGTGGGAAGAATGCTTTTAACGCTGCATGTTTCTGCATCTGTTGACATTCTGGAATTAGATCAGCCACATAACAGAGGATAGAAGAGGGCACTACAGTCCCTAGATTATTTTCTACAAGGGTGTTCACACCTTTGCACGTCCCATTCAATATGTACAGTCTGTGTACGCAATAGTTGAGCAGTACAAATCCACTCACACAAATGCTTGTACATAGGTAGAAGCAGCTTGTACCTGTGTTCAGTGCAGCGTGTGAGCAAGCCTTATAAAAGTTAGGATAGGGTGTTATCAACAAAGCTATAAGGCCTCTCTGCCTGCTAGGCAGCGATACAGGGAGAAATGAGTGTGATCTCTACAAGCCGTGGGACACCTTCCTATGAGCTACAGACACAGCTATCAACACAGCTGCATGCATTGGGCACAGAAAAGTATATTTGCTTCTTAATTAAACATATCTAATGTCCACATATTGGAATTTTAAGATATATTACAAGCAATTATGTTGTTTTAGACCATGCATTCAAACCACTATGATACCACGTTAAATAGTCATGGCTTCACCCATGTAATTTTGGGAGCTGAAGTTTTTTAACAGTGCTGAGAGTGGTTATGAGGCCCCTTTTCCCCTCACAGAACTACAAGTCCCAGAGTGGTTTAACAGTCAATTCCTCTTCACTGAGAACTATGAACTATCGTTTTGCCTGAGAGTGTGTTGCCTGCTGCACTGAGCACAGAATAAGTCCCTTCCCAGAAAGAGGATGTCATCCAGCACAACATTTGTTGTTGGAAAAACAAAATACAAATATTATATCAAATCAAACGCTGGGTATTGTAGCTTGGGGAGGGGAATAGGGATCTTCCTACTGCTCTCAGCACCTTTATGAAACTACAGCTTGCAGAATTCTTTGAGAGAAGCCACAACTGTTTAAAGTGCTTTAAATGTATGGTCCGAATGTGGCCTTAGTCTCCTTTGGTGATCTCAGTGGACAAAGAGAGAGCCAATAGTTATGAAATGAAACCCCAGCATTCAGCTGAAGGTCCATGTATACGGCTGACTGGGAACAATGGCATCTGTATACACAGCCACGGATCATTACAGAAGGACGAGTCAATTAGCCTTTGGCGACACTACATCATGAGCCTGCGAAGTAATTTTTGAATACTTTAGGGGCTGTTGTCAAAAGGACAGTACAAGGAGGGCAATAACGGGGGGGGGGACGGGACGGGGGGAACCAACCACCGTATAAACACTCCAGTGTTCGGAACTCTAACTGATGGCTTACTGTCAAGTAAAAAGGGTTTCGTTTGCTTTTTTTACGAAAAGTATAACAATTAACCTTTACTTACTACACACCATGAAAAAGCAATAGAAGGTGGTCCAAGGCTACATGTCTCATTTGGCCTGTCCGCTGATGCCTATAGCAGGACGCATTATGTGCAGAGTGCAGAGGGCAACCCTCCAGGCCTGTGGGATGCAAACATCTTGCTGAAAAGGTCTTGATCTTCCCCAAGTGTGACAAATAAGTTGTTTCAACTTAGTATGTGGTGCATCACAATTAGTCAGATAATAAGGCACCACCTTTTAATCCCATGGCAGCCTTATTTTTACTTACTTATTGTATTGTCAAAGCAACCGTGTGGGAGGATTGATTTGGATTGGAGAGGCAGTACCGGGGAGGGAGTGTTTAATATTTCCCCCCACTTACCATTATTCCAGTTTAGAGCAAACCCACCCACTCAAAGCTGCTATTAGCCCCACTTGAGAAAGAAATGTGCAAATACAAAGGGTACCTGTATTTCCTTCACAGAGAGGCTAATAGCAGTTTGGGGGGTGATTGAGACTGGGAAAATGGCACAGAGGGAAAAGGTTACATTTTCCGTGTTCCAGAACTGCTGCTTCCCCAGAAAAACTTTCAAATTAAAAAAAAATAATTAAACCCAACAGTAGGAGATCTGATAACATATATCCTATAGCTTATCTGTTTTGAACCCTAGTAAAGGTAAAGGGACCCCTGACCATTAGGTCCAGTCGTGCCCGACTCTGGGGTTGTGGCGCTCATCTTGCTTTACTAGCCGAGGGAGCCGGTGTACAGCTCTGGGTGATGTGGCCAGCATGACTAAGCCGCTTCTGGCGAACCAGAGCAGCACACGGAAACACCGTTTAACTTCCCGCCGGAGCGGTACCTATTTATCTACCATACTTACACTTTGACGTGCTTTCGAACTGCTAGGTTGGCAGGAGCAGGGAATGAGCAATGGGAGCTCACCCCGTCACGGGGATTCAAACCGCCGACCTTCTGATCGGCAAGTCCTAGGCTCTGTGGTTTAACGCACAGCGCCACCCGCGTCCCCAGTGCCACCCACGTCCCTGTTTTGAACCCTAGTTAACACCAAAATAACATGTAGAACCTCTGGTATTCTATTCCTAGTAAAGGGACTGACACACTGGGGGTTGAATTCTCTCACAATAAGAGACCCTCAGTCTAAAGCACCTGCATCCCAGGTGAGCAGCTGTGTGACTACTAGGGATCGGCTCTCTCAGTTCCTCATTTTCTCCAATCTTAAATTCAGTTCTCCACATTTCTGCAGCAATTTGGGGGTTGTGGTTGTTGTTGCTTTAAAAAAAATCTTCATGAAACTTCATCAGTATGTTAGTGAGAATTTCTCCGAATTTTGGCATGCAGTTTTGGCTACACACTTTTGCAAGACCTTCCTCCTAAATAGTGCTTTTTTGTATTCTGTCCACCCTATTACTTTGTATATTGGCCAATCAGAAAAGGCTGTGTCATGAAGTATAGGACTGTGATGCACAGAAATAGAAAAAGAACATCACACTAAGCATGCTATGTTCTCAAGGTGCACGAAAATTTGGACGTGATTTGAAGAGTCTACCCGCAAAGTTTCACAGTTTGCATTTCCCATGTGAGGAAAAGGAATCCTTGAACATTTACTATGTAGAAGTAATTGCAGAAAATAACTGGTAACGGATTGGGAAGTATTGGTTCTGGTTGCTAGAATGGAGTAAAGTACACTTTGGATATTCCAAGAACTAAACACATGCAGGAAATAAAAGTCCATTAAATTGGAGGGAGAAATGGCAACACTTTAGGATTCATATCTATTGGCTGGTGTCCAAACAACTCACTCATCAATTGCAGCCCTCACTTCATTCACTGGTTAAAACCTCATTGGTTAAAAAGGTGAGAGCAGACAGCCAGGCTGGCTCATCTCACAGGAATCACGTTTTGCTTCCCTTTCATAGCAGGTAGAAACTTGCATTATTGTTTTTGAAATGAAAGCTGAGTGTCTGGGCATTAGTTGTGAAGTTTGATGAACCCCTTGGAAAAACTCAGTGTCCACCCCCCACCTGCTATAGGACAACAATCTAACAAAGGAGGTACTGAATCAGAATCTTGGGATTAAGCTCCAATATCTCAACTTCATTGATGGCTCTCAGATATTTGATATTGAATCTATACATAACGGGGCTGTGGAGACAACACACACATACCCTTCTGAAATCCTGCTCTGATTAAGTTTTAGGAGTTGTTGGTGACCTGTAAGTTAATCAAGCCACTGTGACAGAGGGCACTGGACACTTGCTTCACATATCATGCATTTTAAAATACTTCAAGTACACCATTGTTGCTGCTTTGCCCTCTACCAGAAACTTTGGTCAAGTATTTCAGTGAGAAACTTTAGCAGAAGGTAAACCAAAGACTGAAAGGAATATATGTTCTCAGGCATATAGACCCATATAAAGCTGTTAATAGAGAGGTGGCAACCAAGAGACCTTTCTGGGCTAGGCTGAGTCAGCTTTATTCAGCAACCAACAGGACTGTTTCAAGTTTATCCCCCTCTCCAGACAGGAAAACCAACTACCTCATTGAGAACTTGGAAAAGAGTTAAGAGCCTCGGACAGAAGATCACCAGGTTGATGGACTATATGGAATTGACGGAAATGACTGGCAGAACCCGAGACCAGGGAGAAGAGACGGTGGAAGAAGACTGGAAAAAGTTTAAAGTTTATCTATGGAAATAATGTAAAATTAATGAGTGTTAGAAAAATGTTGGGATGAAATTATATGGCTTTAGTAGAAATGTTATAAGGAATTAAGCATAAATAAGTATTATAGTATTAATGGAAAATAAAGTTAAAATATGTTAAGATAACTATATGACAGAAAATAGAGAAAGATGGAAAGGATTTGCTGAAATAATTAATAGAAATGGAATACAAAAAGGGAGGTGAGAGGAGGTTGATGAAACAAGGGAATGAAAGAGAGGGTATTGAAATGGTATGATGTGTGTTTTTGAATTGTTTTTGCTCTGTCTTGTTTTGTTTAATGTGTTAATGTTGTGCTGTGTATTGTTTATATATTGTACTGTATTGTTTTTTCTTTCTTTTGCTTTTTTCTTTTTTTTCTTTTTCTTTTTTTCTTTTTGTAAGGTTTAAAAGTAATAAATATTTTTTTTTAAAAAAAAATAGAACATATAAATTCCAGGTTGGACTGGGTGGGGGGACAATGCTTGAAGCCTCCAAGATAGTCTCATACGACTGCCCTATTTATGTAATTTTTTTGCCACATAGTGTTTAGTTCCCACCACATAGATACTCCTTGTCCTGAAATACTCTTTGTGTGGTGGCCAGGCGGACATTTCCCCCACCCAGAATTGTGTGATCTTGGTCTTTTTAAAAAAATGAATTAATAAATATCCCCAATTAAGCATATGTATGGATGTTGTTGATGGCATCCGTCTCTCTCGGGAGACAATGGAAGAGTGCACCATTGGGGGTAAAATCAAACCTTTGGAGAATTACAGCACCTGCTGTGGCTGTAGAGACTGATATGGGAGGGTTGTTTTTTTGTAGGTGGGGCAGATGAAGGAGGCCAGTTTTCCTACGATGCACTATGGCATTTATTTTCTCTATGCATGTCCCAGTGGTCATTCCTCCTCTGGTCACTGCTGTGAATACGCAAGCTAACTGATTGTCTCCAGGCACTGCCGTCATCTGCAAGGGATTCTGACATGGCTGGTTTGATGTTGCCAGCCTTCATGTCTTGTTTGCAGACATCCTTGTAATGCAGAGTTGGTTTGCCAATGGGCCTAGTGCCTGAAGCCAGCTCCCCGTATGGATGTACCAACACATTTTCCAATAGGTTTGTGCAGCGTGCAAAAAGCTGAAAGGGAGGTGGAAGCCTGAGGCAACGTCTGGAAACATCTTAATTTCCAGGACCAAAGAATAACTGGATCGTAAGTGTCTGGAGTTTTAGCTTATGGATTATGCTCATTCATAATTGAACATAGTCTTACACATACAGCTACTCATACACATGTGAGCAATTAGCTATGGAAATACTTCAGTCATGCAGTTATATTAGGCTACAGCTCTCAGCTGTTGTTCCTTCTAAATTAAAAATAAATAAATTTAAGCCATGACCCGATTATGTGAACTCCAGAGTCCAAAACCAAACGGGAATTCAATTTAGAGCTGTGCCAAGCCATTATATCTTTGTACCAGGGAGCTTATGTGGCATCAGAATTCTTTTTAGGATATTGAACTAAATCTGCTCCTGGTCCTGCCTTCTTCTGGTTGGTGCCATATTTTGAGAAATACATCATCTTCCAAGTGCTCTGTTCCAGTAATGCAGAGGACTACACTGGCAATACATCTGTTGTTGCAATAATATACTGGTGCAATCTATTATCAGATTGAGACATACAAGTGATATATTACTCGAGAGGTGGTACTATTCTGAAAGGAAAGTCACCATGAAAGTATTCAGCTATTGAGCAACAGCCAAGCATAGCATACTTGAAGCCACTTTATTCCAAAATCTCAATATTATAGTCTGCTTAGTACTGTAGCTCTAGACTTTAAAATCTTCAGTTCATATGTCTCTTTTAAACCTTTATAAACATACTAAGAGCAACTACCATTAACCTTAAGGTCACTGTAAAACTGACTGCATACCATTGCATTATTTCTACTTTATAGCAGGACAATTCTTACTTACTCATAACCATTTGGAACCAAGTAACATTGACCCCTAGATGGTCGGAAGAGCACACTGTATCTCATTATAATAATCTCAGCTCCATTCTTTACTCAACATTAATTATTTTCCATTCTAAAACATTTTGTGCTGCATGACAGCAAAACTTTAGCCTGTCGTTATCTGCGGGTCACTTTACCCTAACCTCCTTATTCCCCATTTTGAGGCATTTATTTCTTACAGCTCAGAACAGAGTCGGTCTAGTTTACATTTCCCCCCTGTGAATGATGCAGATTAAATATTTCTAACACCTTCAAAGCATCTTCATAGCACAGGAAGATGCCATGAGCTTTTCTTCCATCCATTTCATGCAAACACTGCAGATTAAATAGGCTTTCTTTATCAGGGTTCAAGCTGATATCTCTCCTGTCCCAAGTAAATTTGGAACCAAATTTCACATAAAAACACATTTTTAGGGTCTTGCTTCAACGGGAGAAGTTTCAAGGGAAACTGGGTTAATTTGGATAAGCTACTGCAAGACAAGCGGGAAAAGCCATAGCTCCGTGGCAGAGCACAGGACCCAGGAGAGGGGGTGCAGTGGGTACATTGTACCCCTGCCTGGGGTCAAAAGGGGACACAGGGCCAGAAATTTCCTGGGACCTCAGAAAACATATGCATATATTGCGTGAATATTAGCATTTACACAAAATGCCATGGCACCTTCTTCCTCTGCCCGCTTCCTCTTCTGCCAGTGTGCCCCCACCTACTTCTCCCATGCAATCCAGAGAGGCAGCAAAATTTAATCGTCCCCAAAGGTACATCAAATGGCTGTGGATCAGCTATCACTCAAAAGTGTGGTAAGAGGAAGTCAAAGCAGAGGAAGGCAAAGCAGCTCATTGCCACCGTTACCATCATGAACAGATGAAGAACTCACTACATCTGGAAAAATGATCTTTTCCAGACAACTGTCCTAAGAATCAGGAGATAGTTAGTAACATGAAAAAGGTCATAGTCACAGAGAACATTACCTAGCTTGGCGAACTAGAAATGTTCCTGCAGTCTGGGACAGGAGTTCACATCATCTTACAAGCATCCATCAAAACCGAAGCTGTGAAATGGTACAACCTGTTAAATTGCATCACCAATGTTGCACTCTTCTTGGGAGAAAATGGTTTAGCAATTACTAATTCATCCCATCAAATTGGTGATTCAAACAATGGAATCTTTTTAGGACTCATTGAACTGCTCCCCATCCTTCAGGAACATGTGCTAAGTGCAGAGGAGTCACAGAAAAGGCGTGAGCAGCCTCAAGTTCATTATTTGTCCCCTGCCTCACAAAATGAATTTATTACAGAATGCTTGAATCTTATGAAGCGACACTTTTTGCTTGAGAGGCAATCTGCAAATGCTTTGCAGAAATAGTAGACTCTACGCCAGATTCTTCCAATGTTGAACAAACAACATTTCTTTGGAGATGTACTTTTAAAAGAAATGCAGTATGAGATTCAAGAAAGATTTCTGAAGTTTGCAGATTGTAGCAACAAAAGAGGGAAAGAAATGGCTCAGATGATAACGAATGCATTGGAAGAACATGCTATTCCTCTCAGCGAATGTACAGCACAAGCCTACGATAATGGGACAAATGTAGCATGAAAATACAATGGCGCCCAAGCCAGGGGTGAACAAAGCATGAACGGTACCCGGGGCAGGGGGGCAGGGCAAACCGACCGTACAGTGCATGCACGGTGCTGCTATGTATGGCGCATGCTCTGCTTGTTCCCTCTGCCTCATGCACCCAGCCTTTTGCCCCACTCCATCAGAAGAATAAGAGTTTGGATTTGATATCCCGCTTTATCACTACCCGAATGAGTCTCAAAGCGGCTAACATTCTCCTTTCCCTTCCTCCCCCACAACAAACACTCTGTGAGGTGAGTGAGGCTGAGAGACCTCAGAGAAGTGTGACTAGCCCAAGGTCACCCAGCAGCTGCACGTGGAGGAGTGGGGAAGCGAACCCGGTTCACCAGATTACAAATCTACTGCTCTTAACTACTATACCACACTGGCTCTCCAGAGTCAGGCGTTGGGTGTGCGCGCGAAAGAGAGCCAGGCAGGTCACTCTCTCTTTCCCTCTCTCCGCCCACACGCGCCTCCCCCACCCACCCCATTCCGCCAGAGACAGCGGAGGTGACTCTGAGGTGGCGGCAGTTAGAGCAAGAGCAGACGCGACCGGGGATGGTGTGCCTCAGGGAGGCGGTGGCCTTTGCCGCTGCTGCTGCCACTGCTGCTGCCACTGCTGCTGCACCAGCTGCTGCTACTGCTCCTCCTGCCGCCCCTCTGTCCTTGCTGTGGGGGTGAAGTGGTGGCAGCGGAGGGTGTAGCTGTGAGCAGGGGATCCTTTGCACGCGGCTGCAGCAGCGCATTGGCACCCCGTGGGGTGCCCTCTTGTCACCCTGCCAGAGATGGTGCCGGGGGCGGTGCACTCCCTCTGCCTCCCCCTCTTTCCTACGCCACTGGAACAAGCAAAAATACAAGAAAAATACTCAAAAGCAATTTTTTTTCACCTTGTGGTTGTCACATACTCAACTTATGTGGAAATGCTGCTTCTGAATGCATACTTGGAGCAATAACCTTTTTGGGGGAACAATTAAAACTGTGTCCCACCTGTTCAGTTCCAGTCCTAAGTGGTAGGAAATACTACAAAAACTATATTGGTTGTTCTTTTCATAGTATGTCTGAAACAAGATGCTCAGATGCTGTTGAATGTTGAATTTTGCAGATCACTTGCCTGGTATTAAATTAGCACTGAAAGACCTCCTAGTACTAAATTTGATGGCCAAAACAAGAAATGAAGTCCATGGAGTTTTATTATATGTGACATCTTTTGCCTGTGTGTTATAGTGTCAGCCATGTGGTACAAAACATTAGCTGGCATAGATATTTGAAACAAGGTCTTTCATGCTAGAGATGCCACACTGGGTGTTGATGTAACAGAGCTGACAAAACTCCAAAAGAAGCGGAAATGCCTGTGGAATGAAGCCAGATTGGTTGCATCAAACCTAAATATAGAAATAAAACTCTGTCCCATGTATGTAATTAAGTTAGGTGCAAGAGGACAAGGTCACATGACAACAGTACACCTGATGCTAACTTGGAAGAAATGAATGACACAGATGATACTCCAGAAGAGCTTCAGAAAGTATGTGTTTTAGGTTTTGGTAGACAATGTTATAGCAGGGTTAACTGTCCACTTCAATGCTGTTAAGCAATTGCACAAAAAATGCTTTCTTGTGGAAATATCTCACCATGTCTGAAAGTGAAGTGGAGAGAAAATCTTTATCTTTATCATAGCAATATCCTGCTGATTTTAATTGGTGATGATTTCGGAAAAGAAATGCAACATTTAGCCTCAGTACATGAAGCAGATTTTGTAAATGTACAGTTAAAGCCATTAGGTCTGTTGAACTTGTTAAGAAAGTACAGACTTGGTGACCTGTTTCCAAATGTGTGTGCTAGCTTAAGAGTACTATTAACAATTCCAGCAACAGTAGCTTCTGGAGAGAGGTCACTCAGCAAACTTCAGCTGATTAATAATTATTGAAGGTCTACAATGTCTCAGAAACGTCTTGTGAATTTGGCCAGGCTAAGTATTGAATCAAACATTGCCATAACAATTAATTTTCATGTTGTGATTTGAAATTTTTCACAAAAGTCCAGAAAAGCTATTTTTTTAAAAGCATATAGTAAGTTTATCTTCCTTCCTTTACTAACACTAATGTCTTCTGGTGATCTGATCTGCATTGCAATATAAAGGGATGTTTCAATGTGAATTATTTTGCCTTATCTGTATTGTAGCATAATCAAAGATGTTCCAATCAAATGTGCTTTCTTATCTCTGATCCTCTTTTATTTTATTTATATTTATATTTATCTTGGAGCGAATATAAGAGCATAAGGCCTTACATGCAGAATAATAACAGAGTGCTCCACTCAGCCCATCTATTGTCTTCCATACCGTTTTTGACCTTACAGTATAACCAATGGAGAAGGTAAGGGGACCAAAAGAGACATTTCTTGATAACATTCCTCTTGGAGGCCCTGGTAGAGCATGCAGAAGGTCCCAAGATCAATCCCTGACATCTCCAGGTAGGGCTGGGAAAGACTCCTGCCTGAAATCCTGGAAAACCACTACCAGTCAGTGTAGCCCAGCCAGGGAGAAACTGTGGCCTTCCAGAAGTTGTGGGACTCCAACTTCCAACAACCCCAGCCAGCATTAGCAATTGGCTAGGATGATGGGAGTTACCATCTAACAGCATCTAAAGGGCCACCGCTTGCAAGCAAAAGCCCCTCTTCACACCTTCCCTGCTCAACATGGGAAGGACAGAGACTGAGTGGGCAGAGCCAACATGCACAACAACTGTGCCTCCTCCACATGCTTGAATAAGGCTAGAGAAGACAATGGTTCTTATAGAGGACAATAAGAATGGAAGAAGTGTCCTGCTGGATGTGGCCTATCTAGGCCAGCATCCTGTTATCAAGGTGGCCAGCCAGAGGCCTATGGGAAGCCTGAAAGCACAAGCCTGAGCACAATAGCATCCTCCCCACTTGTGAGTCCCAGCAGCTGGTGCTTACAGTGGAGGTAGCACATTGTCTATCAATGGCTGCTTGCCACAATGGCTTTCCTACTTCTAATGGGGGGTCATGATGGAGAAAGTGTTCCTTCAGAAACCTCTGGCCCAGATCATCATATAAACTCAGGCCTACCTAACTTAAACAAAGCCAATGTCTGTGACAGTCAGCTCTGATTAAGCAAGTAAAGTACTGGCTCAATTCCCTTGGCAACGTGCTATATTTTTACTCCAGAAGACCAAGGGGGCCCTATTTGTTTGATTTAGCCCTTTAGACGTTCTCTGTTTTTGAAGCAAAATGCTTCCTTTTGCATTGAATAAAATGGAGTACTCTTTGTTATGTATTTAGACTCAGTTAACAAATAAAAATTCCAGCCAGGAAATAGCAATTAATATCACCATATGCCAAAACTGTTTCGTTCTCCTAACCAAAGAAAACTTATTTTTATTCTATTCAGGGATTAATCTGAGCCAAGGCTCAGCAATGGAACCTCTTTTTAATGCCAGCACTTGGCCCTTGAACATCTGAAGCAAAAACAAACCACGGATGTGTAGAATGCTTTTCCTCATCACTGCGGGAGAGTAACAACAATAGCCTACATACCTAGAATTAGATATTTCCAGGCGGTCTCATCTACCGGCATCTGTCCACTTCAAAAATTAAAACACTGACTGTCTGTTCCCATCCCCGGCCTGCCCTTTAATTAATAGCACTCTCTACACGGGAACTAGAAAAAGAGTCAAATCCTTTCTGGAGGGTGACTGAGAAATTCAAGTTTTAGGAGAGAATTCTCCTCTTGAGAATTCCGTTGTGCACACAGTGCAGGAAAATGTATGAGCTGCTTCATCTTGGCTGTGTTGCCAAGGACCGATTTGGGAGCCATGCATTTTTCCACACAGCTGAGACTCAGACTCAGCAGTTTAGCAAGATGCCTCTCTGGACTAAAGACATAAACCAATGCAAGGAGGCACCCTCTGCCCCCTCGGAACCAACCACAGACCATTCTAAACTTAATACACTGACTTGAAGAAGCATGCCAAGGAGAGAAATGGTGACACAGACACACGGCTGGGATTGTCAGAGGAATGCTGCCAACACCCCCCTCAGCTGACCACTCTTAAAGGGAAAACACATGCGTCTTCCGTATGCCTGCCAGCACTCTGCTAACAGTCATTTATGGGCTTTGGCTCCTCCTGATCAGAGCAAAGTTAAAGAAATCTTACCTAACCAACAAGCTAAAAGGCGTACAGTATTTACAAGAGAAGAAGGTTTTCTTTTCTCTGCAAACAGCTTTCAGAACTGAATTTACAACCTTCAAACCAGTCTGTGAATTCAAGTAAATTCAGTTTCTGGAAAGTCCTATTATAGCAGGGTGAGGCAAAATGCAGTAACTATATGTTTTTGTTCTAATACAGAGATCTCTAAATTTAGTGTAAGAAAAGATGGTGCCCTAAAACTAATAGTAGCATGTTCCCCAAATTAATATTTGAGTTTTGGTGACATAAGAACAGTAGTGCCTTTTCTTTTATTGCCTTACAATGCTTACTCGGAATGCCTACTTACTTGGAAGTCAGTCTTACTGAATAAAGTGGGGCTTACCTCTGAGTAAATATGCACAGGAGACTTAGAACTGTGAGTTGCTCCTCACACACAAGCACCAGCCTGAAAATAGTAAAAAGTAATATGCTGGAGACATGTTAATCCTTTCAGTCTTTCTTCCATAGCCCTGCCCTCTCCGTCAGAAAGGATATATGGAGAAAGTGGCAGTACATTGGGCGGGGGGGGGGGGTTAAGCTTCAGCCAGGCCGCTTAATTGGCTCCAGGTGTCCGATGAGCCAAACCAAACCAAACCAGGAGCAGCAGCTGGGCAAGAATGTGCCACAAATAAAAACGGGCTGCGGTTGTGTAGTAAAAGGAAATGGATGTCTATGCCCAGTTTTTCCTAGGAGAAGAATAGGGTTGGAACAACAATGCCACGAGTATTACTTTCTTGCAGACGAACAGAATGAGCTATAGCTCAGTAGGCACATAGTGACAGGGTTGTCAACTTTTTGACAGACCAGTGTAGCAGCTTGTTGTGCATACTTTAGCCGTTGGCAACCTTTAGGTTCACATGGCGAAATAAAGCTACAATTATACGGGAGGAGTAGGGAACAGACTGTGTTGCTTTTTCTGATCAGTTGGCAATCATAAAAACTTATTTCTTTATTTAAATATTTGCAAACTGCACTTTTGTAAAACTACAGCAAGGCAAAGCACAACATACAAAAGTTACAACAACAATAAAATATCAGAGCAGGGATGGACATCTATAAATATGGGTCATTAAAAAATAATTTGCAATTCAAAGTCTCATCTGAATAACCCTATTTTTAGGTGCTATAGAGAAGGCAGGGATGATTCTTGCTGAACTTCTGCTGGCAAGGACTTCCACAGGGCAAGTGTTAAATATATAAGTTTAATACACATAAATTGTAATGTTTGTATGCACTGAGGTAAAAAAAAAAAAAGGTTATGTAGAACTCAGGGTCCTAGTCAGTCCTTGGAGTCAACAGCAGTAGAAGCTCAGCTCAGCGATGATGAACAAGCAAGATGATTGCATAGGATTGCTCTTTGGGGCCAGGGAGAGGAAAGTTTCTTAAACTGTACAGTGGTACCTTGGGTTAAGTACTTAATTCATTCTGGAGGTCCGTTCTTAACCCGAAACTGTTCTTAACCTGAAGCACCACTTTAGCTAATGGGGCCTCCTGTTGCTGCCGTTCCGCAGGAGCACGATTTCTGTTCTCATCCTGAAGTGAAGTTCTTAACCCGAGGTACTATTTCAGGGTTAGCGGAGTCTGTAACCTGAAGCGCCTGTAACCTGAAGCGCCTGCCACTGTATCAAGGACTAGAAAGACAAGCTATCTGTTACTTTGTATTTTTGCAATGTTTTATTTTGTAAGTAGTTTAAGGCAGTTTTGCAGTAGTAAAACCTTTTGGAATGCATTCTTGTGGTGGAGCTGATTCATTTCTACTCTGCATAAGGTCCAGCTCAGGCATTCCGCTTGCAGCAACTCAAACAGCAAGCCCTGCCACACTAGAGGCTCAGTCCCTAATAAAGGCTGACCAAATCTCAGGGGTGTGAGGAACCACAAAAGTGCCCCATCAGAGAATCTCAGTGACCAAGGTGAAGCATAAAGGACTGGGCAATTTTCAAGGTGCTTTGAGACCAAGTTGTTTAAGGATTTGTGAATTAATTCAAGAACTATGAGCTGAGTCCAGCAGCAAACTGACAAAAATAGTTTTTAAAGTTGTTTAGCCTTTTGAGTTTTTAAAGCTGGGATTGCCAGCTGATAAGAAGTTGAAAAAGCGGCGTGGAGCTTTTTAGTAGAGCTATGATATGCATAAACCAACAAGCAATGCTTTTTAAACTTCGGAAATAAATATTATCACTGATTAGTTGCTTCAGTTCCTATTGCTGTTAATCAACTGTTCCCCTGTCTCCAGTTCTTCAGTGCACAGGGTTAAGGGGAGACTTGTCTTTTTAAAAAGAATTACAATAAACATGTGGCAAGACAATAACATATTTTGTGTTATCCAAATATCACTCAAAAATCATGTTACATAAAAATGAAATAAGAAAGCCTTGTCGATTTTACCTCTAATATTTTGAAAGTACAAATGAAATGGACAAAGGCCTTAACCACACGGAAGTTTAATGTAGATTTGAAACTGCATTTGATTTTTGGATGTTGCCCACATGATGTTTTCACTATTCAACTGCTACGCTTTAGTATTTCAACAATATACTTGGATTTTCCCTATCTGGAAAAAATCTGAACAGGGGAAGTAAATCCCAAATAAAATCACCTGCTACCCAACTGCAGACACGCAGGAGTGCATTGTCTAGATGGGTTCTGGTGATTTCTGTTTTGTTTCTGTCAGCTAAAAAAAACCTTGCTGCTTTTCCCTTTTTAAAAAAAGTTTGCAGCCTTCTAACCTGTTTCTGGCCCATTAGAGTGTTTTTTTTAAACTAGCCTCCTGTGAGGAACTTGTTGTAGGCTTTTTGAAAGGCCATATAAATTATGTTGTTCAGTTCCCCTTTTGTTGACCACTTTGGTCAAATTTTCCATTTGTAACAGAAGAATGAATTTCCCTTTACAGAACCTTTCCCAGTTTTCTGCCATCTCTTCCTAGACATGCCCAAACCTTATTTTCCACCCTCCCTTTAGCTATCTACTGTGTAACATAAAATGCCATACACAAAGCTGTCGTTTTTGACTAGGAATAACTAGTTCCTGCTCTAGGGCTTATGTGAAAAGTGGTCAGGGTGGCTGGGGGTGGAGTGAGGGGCAAGGATAAGCAAGCTGGATTTTTAGCATCTCTGGTACCAACTGGTTAAATTTAAAGTAGACTCGAATCTTTGTTAGGCTTTCTCCACTCAAGCAATTACAGTCATGGAGAGAGCAGGTTCACACTTGCCGCCTTGCCCCCCCCCCCCACTGTTGCACCCTGATGCCCTCACACAGAAGCTCCCCGTGCAATTTATAGTGCTGCATGAGAAGGATTCTAAACTATAGGCATGAGCCTATAGGCATGCAGCAGGCTTGCTGCTTTCGTCCTTCCAATGTATAGATGGTGGCAGGGAAGTGAGCAAGGATTGACAGAAGGGGCAGGGCCAGGAAATGCAGGTGGCCATGCTTCTTCCCCTCACACCAACATGTAACTCAGTATTTGGGGATTTTTCCTTTTTGTACAATCTTGTACAATGTGACTTTGGGACATTTTTCGTCATTGTACAGTCTTGTGTGATAAATAAGGATGGGGGAGGAATATCAGTTCACATTTAATGGGAAACCAGGTTAACATGCACTTTCTGAAACAATACACCTACCAAAACACAGCCATTCTTCTAAATTTACTCTTCTCTGAATTTTGCAGTGCAGTTCTCTCACCAAGTAAGCCATGCAATGTGCTTCAAAAATGCTTATACTTGGGCAAAGTGTGCATATCACTGCATATTTTAGTGATCAGAAGTTAATGATGTATTTGGGGAAATATATTCAGGGAAACTGCTTTGCCAAAATGTGAATATCTGACAAATTGCATTTAAAAAGTGTGTGTGTGTGTGTGTGTGTGTGTGTGTGTGTGTGTGTGTGGATAAATTAATGGATGAATTTTCATGAGGGCTTTTTTATTTTAAAAAAGTTGCAAACTGATGTGGAAATATGGAGAACTGACCTTGAAGATGAGAAAAATGAGAAATTGAGAGAAATCAAAATTGACAGATTTCCCCATCCCTAGTGATAAATTAGACAAAAAGCAATATAAGCCCGAGATGCTATAACTATATTATAACTATTGAGATAAGGTAGATGAGCACTCTGTTTCTAGAGGAAAATGCTTTTAATTTCCCTTCATTTATCCTCAGGTTTCTGCAAGAGACCATGTGTGTCATAGTTCCTGTAAGTTAGCCTTTGGGTAGTTGAACCCGTCATAGGGTTGTCAGTAAAATCACAGGCTGTGACAACTGCTTTGGCCTTCGTAACACAGTACCATCCACCCATATTAGACTCTGAACCAGTGAATGTATCTGTATAGTCAGAGGAGCCTGTGCGGTGTCGTGGTCTGAATGTCAGCATAGGGCCGAGGAGACCCAAGTTCAAATGCCCACTTAACTGTTCAGTTCACTGAATGACCTTGTGCTAGTAACAGCCTGTGGTGGTCATTTATGCATTGCCAAGGAAAGATGAAGTGCATCGTTGAAAAAATGAACAAAAGAGGGTGCAGATTTGCATAAAATTTACATGTGTTAATTTATGGTGTAGAGGTGCGAATTTAGACAGAATTGCGCTAATTTTGATAGAAACACATCTCACCATCATGGATAAGAAAGTGACCAGGTGATCCATGTGTGTGGACTGTTGAGCAACTTCATGGATGCTGCTCTCTCCCCCTTTCTCTGGTTCTTTAGCTTTAAACTGGATGCGGACCAGACAGCCTTTTCTGAAAGAAAATTCATTTGAATAAAACGTTGTCTTCACAATTTCTTCAAAGAGAGGAGAGCCCTCTGCAAAGGCAGCTTGTAGTTCCCCTTCATATCCCAAATATTATCTAAATATTACAGTTTATTTCTTTTCTAATATTTGCTAACAGACTTTGATACCTCAGCTATAATAATATTTTACCTCATATTTACCTCATTTTACCTCTCAGCTTCTATAAGAATGAATGAACAATGAATGAATGAATGGTTAAAATCCAGGCCAGGAAACAGTCACCAGGTGGCATGGCTAAAATCTGGGAAAACCTGGTCAACCTAGGAAAATGGCCACTCATCTGCTTATATTTGTCTTCTAAAGAAAATAAGTGTAGCAAGCTTCATCTGAAACAGCATGAGACAAAATGGGGAATGTGGCATTTAAGGTTAGGGTGGGCAGGTAAAAAAAGAGAACAGTGTTCCTGCACCTTTGATAGTTGTGTATTAAGGGAATCTTAGCAGCTGTAGGTGCAGAAATTTCTTCTTCCTCATGTCTACTACAGATGCAGGAATCCTATCTTCTTCTTCTTCTTCTTCTTCACCTGCTCACCATACTTAAGGTTTTCTTGTCACCTGCACATTTTATAATACTTATATTATCATTAATAATAATTATTATTATAGGCTGAATCCAACACTACATGCAAGGAGTTACTATTGTGCAGCAGGTCTTCTCCTTCTTCTCTTGTCTGCATGTGCCCTCAGATCTGCTATCTGCTCAGTAGGGTTGTCCAACCCCTTGCAGCAGATTTTGAGGATGCATAGGGAGCTGCAGGAAAGAAGAGGGGACGTTCCATTCCACAAGCCAAAGTCTGCCACACTAGCGGAACAGCAGTGTTGGATCTGACCCTTTGTAAAAATTTCCTGTCTTGTTGCCTCTTTAGTAAATTAAGAAAGCCTTTAATTTATTAATCTAACCAATTAATTGATTAAACATTGCAGTCTTGCATCCTACGTACAATATGAGCAAATTTTTAATACTGGCTTATTTTGCATTACAACTGTTTTGCAGGTTCAAGGGCCCTGAACATC